>NC_138226.1:2419907-2549907 GCF_964197995.2 Scardinius erythrophthalmus
GCAGAGCGACTGTTTCCAATTCATTGCTCATTGCGTGTGTGTGTGTGTGTAAAGAAATGCGCATGTGAAGTCAAAATGCGTCAGACATTGATCTACACAAAATAATAGCTTTTTACTTTTATCTGTGCTTTCAACAAAAGGAAATTCTACACCAACATGGCATTAGGCTACCATTATAGGACGTTAGAAAATATACTGCGCCGGAATAGACTTAAGCCTTTACAGGCGCAAACACTTTTCAGACTGGATGGAGATATCCAGCTTTATGAATGAATGAGGCATTTATATAGCGCTATATGTCTACTGTAGGCCTACACTCAAAGTGCTTTACAATCATATCAGGGAATCTCTCCTCAACCACCAGTGGTTATTATATCTGAGGAAATCACGGGATCCGGCCAAATGATTGAATACAGAATGATCCACTTAAAATGTTTCGACTTTATTCTCGTACTGTTTCGACTTTATTCTCGTACTGTTTCGACTTTATTCTCGAAATGTTTCGACTTTATTCTCGAAATGTTTCGAATTTATTCTCGTACTGTTTCGACTTTATTCTCGAAATGTTTTGACTTTATACTCTAAATGTTTCGACTTTATTCTCGTACTGTTTCGACTTTATTCTCGAAATGTTTCGACTTTATACTCTAAATGTTTCGACTTTATTCTCGTACTGTTTCGACTTTATTCTCGAAATGTTTCGACTTTATACTCTAAATGTTTCGACTTTATTCTCGTACTGTTTCGACTTTATTCTCGAAATCTTTCGACTTTATTCTCGAAATCTTTCGACTTTATTCTCGAAATGTTTCGACTTTATACTCTAAATGTTTCGACTTTATTCTCGTACTGTTTCGACTTTATACTCGAACTGTTTCGACTTTATTCACGTACTGTTTCGACTTTATTCTCGAAATGTTTCGACTTTATTCTCGTACTGTTTCGACTTTATTCTCGAAATGTTTCGACTTTATACTCGAAATGTTTCGACTTTATTCTCGTACTGTTTCGACTTTATTCTCGAAATGTTTCGACTTTATACTCGAAATGTTTCGACTTTATTCTCGTACTGTTTCGACTTTATTCTCGAAATCTTTCGACTTTATTCTCGAATTCTTTCGACTTTATTCTCGAAATGTTTCGACTTTATACTCTAAATGTTTCGACTTTATTCTCGTACTGTTTCGACTTTATTCTCGAAATCTTTCGACTTTATTCTCGAAATGTTTCGACTTTATACTCTAAATGTTTCGACTTTATTCTCGTACTGTTTCGACTTTATACTCGAAATGTTTCGACTTTATTCTCTAAATGTTTCGACTTTATTCTCGTACTGTCTGACTTTATTCTCGAAATGTTTCGACTTTATTCTCGTACTGTTTCGACTTTATTCTCGAAATGTTTCGACTTTATTCTCGTACTGTTTCGACTTTATTCTCGAAATGTTTCGACTTTATTCTCGAAATGTTTCGACATTATTCTCGAAATGTTTCAACTTTATTCTCGAAATGTTTCGACTTTATTCTCGAAATGTTTCGACTTTATACTCAATGTTTCGACTTTATTCTCGAAATGTTTCGACTTTATTCTCGAAATGTTTCGACATTATTCTCGAAATGTTTCTACTTTATTCTCGTACTGTTTCGACTTTATTCTCGAAATGTTTCGACTTTATTCTCGAAATGTTTCGACTTTATACTCGAAATGTTTCGACTTTATTCTCGTACTGTTTCGACATTATTCTCGAAATGTTTCGACTTTATTCTCGTACTGTTTCGACTTTATTCTCGAAATGTTTCGACTTTATACTCGAAATGTTTTGACTTTATTCTCGTACTGTTTCGACATTATTCTCGAAATGTTTCGACTTTATTCTCGTACTGTTTCGACTTTATTCTCGAAATGTTTCGACTTTATACTCGAAATGTTTCGACTTTATTCTCGTTCTGTTTTGACTTTATTCTCGAAATGTTTCGACTTTATTCTCGAAATGTTTCGACTTTATTCTCGAAATGTTTCGACTTTATTCTCGAAATGTTTCGACTTTATTCTCGAAATGTTTCGACTTTATTCTCGAAATGTTTAGACTTTATACTCTAAATGTTTCGACTTTATTCTCGTACTGTTTCGACTTTATTCTCGAAATCTTTCGACTTTATTCTCTAAATGTTTCGACTTTATACTCTAAATGTTTCGACTTTATTCTCGTACTGTTTCGACTTTATTCTCGAAATCTTTCGACTTTATTCTCGAAATGTTTCGACTTAATACTCTAAATGTTTCGACTTTATTCTCGTACTGTTTCGACTTTATACTCGAAATGTTTCGACTTTATTCTCTAAATGTTTCGACTTTATTCTCGTACTGTCTGACTTTATTCTCGAAATGTTTCGACTTTATTCTCGTACTGTTTCGACTTTATTCTCGAAATGTTTCGACTTTATTCTCGTACTGTTTCGACTTTATTCTCGAAATGTTTCGACATTATTCTCGAAATGTTTCAACTTTATTCTCGAAATGTTTCGACTTTATTCTCGAAATGTTTCGACTTTATTCTCGTACTTTTTCGACTTTATTCTCGTACTGTTTCGACTTTATTCTCGAAATGTTTCGACTTTATACTCGAAATGTTTCGACTTTATTCTCGTACTGTTTCGACTTTATTCTCAAAATGTTTCGACTTTATTCTCGAAATGTTTCGAATTTATTCTCGTACTGTTTCGACTTTATTCTCGAAATGTTTTGACTTTATACTCTAAATGTTTCGACTTTATTCTCGTACTGTTTCGACTTTATTCTCGAAATGTTTCGACTTTATACTCTAAATGTTTCGACTTTATTCTCGTACTGTTTCGACTTTATTCTCGAAATGTTTCGACTTTATACTCTAAATGTTTCGACTTTATTCTCGTACTGTTTCGACTTTATTCTCGAAATGTTTCGACTTTATTCTCGAAATCTTTCGACTTTATTCTCGAAATGTTTCGACTTTATACTCTAAATGTTTCGACTTTATTCTCGTACTGTTTCGACTTTATACTCGAACTGTTTCGACTTTATTCACGTACTGTTTCGACTTTATTCTCGAAATGTTTCGACTTTATTCTCGTACTGTTTCGACTTTATTCTCGAAATGTTTCGACTTTATACTCGAAATGTTTCGACTTTATTCTCGTACTGTTTCGACTTTATTCTCGAAATGTTTCGACTTTATACTCTAAATGTTTCGACTTTATTCTCGTACTGTTTCGACTTTATTCTCGAATTCTTTCGACTTTATTCTCGAAATGTTTCGACTTTATACTCTAAATGTTTCGACTTTATTCTCGTACTGTTTCGACTTTATTCTCGAAATCTTTCGACTTTATTCTCGAAATGTTTCGACTTTATACTCTAAATGTTTCGACTTTATTCTCGTACTGTTTCGACTTTATACTCGAAATGTTTCGACTTTATTCTCTAAATGTTTCGACTTTATTCTCGTACTGTCTGACTTTATTCTCGAAATGTTTCGACTTTATTCTCGTACTGTTTCGACTTTATTCTCGAAATGTTTCGACTTTATTCTCGTACTGTTTCGACTTTATTCTCGAAATGTTTCGACTTTATTCTCGAAATGTTTCGACATTATTCTCGAAATGTTTCAACTTTATTCTCGAAATGTTTCGACTTTATTCTCAAAATGTTTCGACTTTATACTCAATGTTTCGACTTTATTCTCGAAATGTTTCGACTTTATTCTCGTACTGTTTCGACTTTATTCTCGAAATGTTTCGACTTTATTCTCGAAATGTTTCGACATTATTCTCGAAATGTTTCTACTTTATTCTCGTACTGTTTCGACTTTATTCTCGAAATGTTTCAACTTTATTCTCGAAATGTTTCGACTTTATACTCGAAATGTTTCGACTTTATTCTCGTACTGTTTCGACATTATTCTCGAAATGTTTCGACTTTATTCTCGTACTGTTTCGACTTTATTCTCGAAATGTTTCGACTTTATACTCGAAATGTTTTGACTTTATTCTCGTACTGTTTCGACATTATTCTCGAAATGTTTCGACTTTATTCTCGTACTGTTTCGACTTTATTCTCGAAATGTTTCGACTTTATACTCGAAATGTTTCGACTTTATTCTCGTACTGTTTCGACTTTATTCTCGAAATGTTTCGACTTTATTCTCGAAATGTTTCGACTTTATTCTCGAAATGTTTCGACTTTATTCTCGAAATGTTTCGACTTTATTCTCGAAATGTTTCGACTTTATTCTCGAAATGTTTAGACTTTATACTCTAAATGTTTCGACTTTATTCTCGTACTGTTTCGACTTTATACTCGAAATGTTTCGACTTTATTCTCTAAATGTTTCGACTTTATTCTCGTACTGTCTGACTTTATTCTCGAAATGTTTCGACTTTATTCTCGTACTGTTTCGACTTTATTCTCGAAATGTTTCGACTTTATACTCTAAATGTTTCGACTTTATTCTCGTACTGTTTCGACTTTATACTCGAAATGTTTCGACTTTATTCTCTAAATGTTTCGACTTTATTCTCGTACTGTCTGACTTTATTCTCGAAATGTTTCGACTTTATTCTCGTACTGTTTCGACTTTATTCTCGAAATGTTTCGACTTTATTCTCGTACTGTTTCGACTTTATTCTCAAAATGTTTCGACATTATTCTCGAAATGTTTCAACTTTATTCTCGAAATGTTTCGACTTTATTCTCGAAATGTTTCGACTTTATTCTCGTACTGTCTGACTTTATTCTCGAAATGTTTCGACTTTATTCTCGTACTGTTTCGACTTTATTCTCGAAATGTTTCGACTTTATACTCTAAATGTTTCGACTTTATTCTCGTACTGTTTCGACTTTATACTCGAAATGTTTCGACTTTATTCTCGAAATGTTTCGACTTTATTCTCGAAATGTTTCGACTTTATTCTCGAAATGTTTCGACTTTATTCTCGAAATGTTTAGACTTTATACTCTAAATGTTTCGACTTTATTCTCGTACTGTTTCGACTTTATACTCGAAATGTTTCGACTTTATTCTCTAAATGTTTCGACTTTATTCTCGTACTGTCTGACTTTATTCTCGAAATGTTTCGACTTTATTCTCGTACTGTTTCGACTTTATTCTCGAAATGTTTCGACTTTATACTCTAAATGTTTCGACTTTATTCTCGTACTGTTTCGACTTTATACTCGAAATGTTTCGACTTTATTCTCGTACTGTTTCGACTTTATTCTCGAAATGTTTCGACTTTATTCTCGAAATGTTTCGACTTTATTCTCGAAATGTTTCGACTTTATTCTCGAAATGTTTCGACTTTATTCTCGAAATGTTTCGACTTTATTCTCGTACTGTTTCGACTTTATACTCGAAATGTTTCGACTTTATTCTCTAAATGTTTCGACTTTATTCTCGTACTGTCTGACTTTATTCTCGAAATGTTTCGACTTTATTCTCGTACTGTTTCGACTTTATTCTCGAAATGTTTCGACTTTATACTCTAAATGTTTCGACTTTATTCTCGTACTGTTTCGACTTTATACTCGAAATGTTTCGACTTTATTCTCTAAATGTTTCGACTTTATTCTCGTACTGTCTGACTTTATTCTCGAAATGTTTCGACTTTATTCTCGTACTGTTTCGACTTTATTCTCGAAATGTTTCGACTTTATACTCTAAATGTTTCGACTTTATTCTCGTACTGTTTCGACTTTATACTCGAAATGTTTCGACTTTATTCTCGAAATGTTTCGACTTTATTCTCGAAATGTTTCGACTTTATACTCTAAATGTTTCGACTTTATTCTCGTACTGTTTCGACTTTATACTCGAAATGTTTCGACTTTATTCTCGTACTGTTTCGACTTTATTCTCGAAATGTTTCGACTTTATTCTCGAAATGTTTCGACTTTATTCTCGAAATGTTTCGACTTTATTCTCGAAATGTTTAGACTTTATACTCTAAATGTTTCGACTTTATTCTCGTACTGTTTCGACTTTATACTCGAAATGTTTCGACTTTATTCTCTAAATGTTTCGACTTTATTCTCGTACTGTCTGACTTTATTCTCGAAATGTTTCGACTTTATTCTCGTACTGTTTCGACTTTATTCTCGAAATGTTTCGACTTTATACTCTAAATGTTTCGACTTTATTCTCGTACTGTTTCGACTTTATACTCGAAATGTTTCGACTTTATTCTCGAAATGTTTCGACTTTATTCTCGAAATGTTTCGACTTTATTCTTGAAATGTTTCGACTTTATTCTCGAAATGTTTAGACTTTATACTCTAAATGTTTCGACTTTATTCTCGTACTGTTTCGACTTTATACTCGAAATGTTTCGACTTTATTCTCTAAATGTTTCGACTTTATTCTCGTACTGTCTGACTTTATTCTCGAAATGTTTCGACTTTATTCTCGTACTGTTTCGACTTTATTCTCGAAATGTTTCGACTTTATACTCTAAATGTTTCGACTTTATTCTCGTACTGTTTCGACTTTATACTCGAAATGTTTCGACTTTATTCTCGTACTGTTTCGACTTTATTCTCGAAATGTTTCGACTTTATTCTCGAAATGTTTCGACTTTATTCTCGAAATGTTTCGACTTTATTCTCGAAATGTTTCGACTTTATTCTCGAAATGTTTCGACTTTATTCTCGAAATGTTTAGACTTTATACTCTAAATGTTTCGACTTTATTCTCGTACTGTTTCGACTTTATACTCGAAATGTTTCGACTTTATTCTCTAAATGTTTCGACTTTATTCTCGTACTGTCTGACTTTATTCTCGAAATGTTTCGACTTTATTCTCGTACTGTTTCGACTTTATTCTCGAAATGTTTCGACTTTATACTCTAAATGTTTCGACTTTATTCTCGTACTGTTTCGACTTTATACTCGAAATGTTTCGACTTTATTCTCTAAATGTTTCGACTTTATTCTCGTACTGTCTGACTTTATTCTCGAAATGTTTCGACTTTATTCTCGTACTGTTTCGACTTTATTCTCGAAATGTTTCGACTTTATTCTCGTACTGTTTCGACTTTATTCTCGAAATGTTTCGACATTATTCTCGAAATGTTTCAACTTTATTCTCGAAATGTTTCGACTTTATTCTCGAAATGTTTCGACTTTATTCTCGTACTTTTTCGACTTTATTCTCGTACTGTTTCGACTTTATTCTCGAAATGTTTCGACTTTATACTCTAAATGTTTCGACTTTATTCTCGTACTGTTTCGACTTTATACTCGAAATGTTTCGACTTTATTCTCTAAATGTTTCGACTTTATTCTCGTACTGTCTGACTTTATTCTCGAAATGTTTCGACTTTATTCTCGAAATGTTTCGACTTTATTCTCGAAATGTTTCGACTTTATTCTCGAAATGTTTAGACTTTATACTCTAAATGTTTAGACTTTATTCTCGTACTGTTTCGACTTTATTCTCGAAATCTTTCGACTTTATTCTCTAAATGTTTCGACTTTATACTCTAAATGTTTCGACTTTATTCTCGTACTGTTTCGACTTTATTCTCGAAATCTTTCGACTTTATTCTCGAAATGTTTCGACTTTATACTCTAAATGTTTCGACTTTATTCTCGTACTGTTTCGACTTTATTCTCTAAATGTTTCGACTTTATTCTCGTACTGTCTGACTTTATTCTCGAAATGTTTCGACTTTATTCTCGAAATGTTTCGACTTTATTCTCGAAATGTTTCGACTTTATTCTCGAAATGTTTAGACTTTATACTCTAAATGTTTCGACTTTATTCTCGTACTGTTTCGACATTATTCTCGAAATGTTTCGACTTTATTCTCGAAATGTTTCGACTTTATTCTCGAAATCTTTCGACTTTATTCTCTAAATGTTTCGACTTTATACTCTAAATGTTTCGACTTTATTCTCGTACTGTTTCGACTTTATTCTCGAAATCTTTCGACTTTATTCTCGAAATGTTTCGACTTTATACTCTAAATGTTTCGACTTTATTCTCGTACTGTTTCGACTTTATACTCGAAATGTTTCGACTTTATTCTCTAAATGTTTCGACTTTATTCTCGTACTGTCTGACTTTATTCTCGAAATGTTTCGACTTTATTCTCGTACTGTTTCGACTTTATTCTCGAAATGTTTCGACTTTATACTCTAAATGTTTCGACTTTATTCTCGTACTGTTTCGACTTTATACTCGAAATGTTTCGACTTTATTCTCTAAATGTTTCGACTTTATTCTCGTACTGTCTGAATTTATTCTCGAAATGTTTCGACTTTATTCTCATACTGTTTCGACTTTATTCTCGAAATGTTTCGACTTTATTCTCGTACTGTTTCGACTTTATTCTCGAAATGTTTCGACATTATTCTCGAAATGTTTCAACTTTATTCTCGAAATGTTTCGACTTTATTCTCGAAATGTTTCGACTTTATTCTCGTACTTTTTCGACTTTATTCTCGTACTGTTTCGACTTTATTCTCGAAATGTTTCGACTTTATTCTCGAAATGTTTCGACATTATTCTCGAAATGTTTCTACTTTATTCTCATACTGTTTCGACTTTATTCTCGAAATGTTTCGACTTTATTCTCGAAATGTTTCTACTTTATTCTCGTACTGTTTCGACTTTATTCTCGAAATGTTTCGACTTTATTCTCGAAATGTTTCGACTTTATACTCGAAATGTTTCGACTTTATTCTCGTACTGTTTCGACATTATTCTCGAAATGTTTCGACTTTATTCTCGTACTGTTTCGACTTTATTCTCGAAATGTTTCGACTTTATTCTCGAAATGTTTCGACTTTATACTCGAAATGTTTCGACTTTATTCTCGTACTGTTTCGACATTATTCTCGAAATGTTTCGACTTTATTCTCGTACTGTTTCGACTTTATTCTCGAAATGTTTCGACTTTATTCTCGAAATGTTTCGACTTTATACTCGAAATGTTTCGACTTTATTCTCGAAATGTTTCGACTTTATTCTCGAAATCTTTCGACTTTATACTCTAAATGTTTCGACTTTATTCTCGTACTGTTTCGACTTTATTCTCGAAATGTTTCGACTTTATTCTCGAAATGTTTCGACTTTATTCTCGTACTGTTTCGACTTTATTCTCGAAATGTTTCGACTTTATACTCGAAATGTTTCGACTTTATTCACGTACTGTTTCGACTTTATACTCGAAATGTTTCGACTTTATACTCGAAATGTTTCGACTTTATTCACGTACTGTTTCGACTTTATACTCGAAATGTTTCGACTTTAATCTCGAAATGTATCGACTTTATTCTCGTACTGTTTCGACTTTATTCTCGAAATGTTTCGACTTTATTCTCGAAATGTTTCGACTTTATTCTCGAAATCTTTCGACTTTATTCTCGAAATGTTTCGACTTTATACTCTAAATGTTTCGACTTTATTCTCGTACTGTTTCGACTTTATACTCGAAATGTTTCGACTTTATTCTCGAAATGTTTCGACTTTATTCTCGAAATGTTTCGACTTTATTCTCGAAATGTTTCGACTTTATTCTCGAAATGTTTCGACTTTATTCTCGAAATGTTTCGACTTTATTTTCGAAATGTTTCGACTTTAATCTCGAAATGTTTCGACTTTATTCTCGAAATGTTTCGACTTTATACTCGAAATGTTTCGGCTTTATTCTCGAAATGTTTCGACTTTATTCTCGAAATGTTTCGACTTTATACTCGGATTGTTTCGACTTTAATCTCGAAATGTATCGACTTTATTCTCGAAATGTTTCGACTTTATACTCGAAATGTTTCGACTTTATTTTCGAAATGTTTCGACTTTTTTCTCGTACTGTTTCGACTTTATTCTCGAAATGTTTCGACTTTATTCTTGAAATGTTTCGACTTTATTCTCGAAATGTTTAGACTTTATACTCGAAATGTTTCGGCTTTATTCTCGAAATGTTTCGACTTTAATCTCGAAATGTTTCGACTTTATACTCTAAATGTTTCGACTTTATTCTCGTACTGTTTCGACTTTATACTCGGAATGTTTCGACTTTAATCTCGAAATGTATCGACTTTATTCTCGAAATGTTTCGACTTTATTCACGTACTGTTTCGACTTTATTCACGAAATGTTTCGACTTTATTCTCGTACTGTTTCGACTTTATTCTCGAAATGTTTCGACTTTATACTCTAAATGTTTCGACTTTATTCTCGTACTGTTTCGACTTTATTCTCGAAATGTTTCGACTTTATACTCTAAATGTTTCGACTTTATTCTCGAAATGTTTCGACTTTATTCTCGAAATGTTTCGACTTTATTCTCGTACTGTTTCGACTTTATTCTCGAAATGTTTCGACTTTATACTCGAAATGTTTCGACTTTATTCACGTACTGTTTCGACTTTATACTCGAAATGTTTCGACTTTAATCTCGAAATGTATCGACTTTATTCTCAAAATGTTTCGACTTTAATCTCGAAATGTTTCGACTTTATTCTCGTACTGTTTCGACTTTATACTCTAAATGTTTCGACTTTATTCTCGAAATCTTTCGACTTTATTCTCGAAATGTTTCGACTTTATACTCTAAATGTTTCGACTTTATTCTCGTACTGTTTCGACTTTATACTCGAAATGTTTCGACTTTATTCTCGAAATGTTTCGACTTTATTCTCGAAATGTTTCGACTTTATACTCAAAATGTTTCGACTTTATTTTCGAAATGTTTCGACTTTTTTCTCGAAATGTTTCGACTTTATTCTCGTACTGTTTCGACTTTATTCTCGAAATGTTTCGACTTTAATCTCGAAATGTTTCGACTTTAATCTCGAAATGTTTCGACTTTATTCTCGAAATGTTTCGACTTTAATCTCGAAATGTTTCGACTTTATACTCGGAATTTTTCGACTTTAATCTCGAAATGTATCGACTTTATTCTCGAAATGTTTCGACTTTATTCTCGAAATGTTTCGACTTTATTCTCGAAATGTTTCGACTTTATACTCGAAATGTTTCGACTTTATTTTCGAAATGTTTCGACTTTAATCTCGAAATGTTTCGACTTTATTCTCGAAATGTTTCGACTTTAATCTCGAAATGTTTAGACTTTATACTCGAAATGTTTCGACTTTTTTCTCGAAATGTTTCGACTTTATTCTCGTACTGTTTCGACTTTATTCTCGAAATGTTTCGACTTTATTCTCGAAATGTTTCGACTTTAATCTCGAAATGTTTCGACTTTATTCTCGAAATGTTTCGACTTTAATCTCGAAATGTTTAGACTTTATACTCGAAATGTTTCGGCTTTATTCTCGAAATGTTTCGACTTTATTCTCGAAATGTTTCGACTTTATACTCGGAATGTTTCGACTTTATTTTCGAAATGTTTCGACTTTTTTCTCGAAATGTTTCGACTTTATTCTCGTACTGTTTCGACTTTATTCTCGAAATGTTTCGACTTTATTCTCGAAATGTTTCGACTTTAATCTCGAAATGTTTCGACTTTATTCTCGAAATGTTTCGACTTTAATCTCGAAATGTATCGACTTTATTCTCGAAATGTTTCGACTTTATTCTCGAAATGTTTCGACTTTATACTCGAAATGTTTCGACTTTATTTTCGAAATGTTTCGACTTTAATCTCGAAATGTTTCGACTTTATTCTCGAAATGTTTCGACTTTAATCTCGAAATGTTTAGACTTTATACTCGAAATGTTTCGACTTTTTTCTCGAAATGTTTCGACTTTATTCTCGTACTGTTTCGACTTTATTCTCGAAATGTTTCGACTTTATTCTCGAAATGTTTCGACTTTAATCTCGAAATGTTTCGACTTTATTCTCGAAATGTTTCGACTTTAATCTCGAAATGTTTAGACTTTATACTCGAAATGTTTCGGCTTTATTCTCGAAATGTTTCGACTTTATTCTCGAAATGTTTCGACTTTATACTCGGAATGTTTCGACTTTAATCTCGAAATGTATCGACTTTATTCTCGAAATGTTTCGACTTTATTCTCTAAATGTTTCGACTTTATACTCGAAATGTTTCGACTTTATTTTCGAAATGTTTCGACTTTTTTCTCGTACTGTTTCGACTTTATTCTCGAAATGTTTCGACTTTATTCTCGAAATGTTTCGACTTTATTCTCGAAATGTTTCGACTTTATTCTCGAAATGTTTCGACTTTATACTCGAAATGTTTCGACTTTATTTTCGAAATGTTTCGACTTTTTTCTCGTACTGTTTCGACTTTATTCTCGTACTGTTTCGACTTTATTCTCGAAATGTTTCGACTTTATTCTCGAAATGTTTCGACATTATTCTCGAAATGTTTCGACTTTATTCTCGAAATGTTTCGACTTTAATCTCGTACTGTTTCGACTTTATTCTCGAAATGTTTCGACTTTAATCTCGAAATGTTTCGACTTTATTCTCGAAATGTTTCGACTTTAATCTCGAAATGTTTAGACTTTATACTCGAAATGTTTCGGCTTTATTCTCGAAATGTTTCGACTTTAATCTCGAAATGTTTCGACTTTATACTCGAAATGTTTCGACTTTAATCTCGAAATGTATCGACTTTATTCTCGAAATGTTTCGACTTTATTCTCGAAATGTTTCGACTTTATTCTCGAAATGTTTCGACTTTATACTCGAAATGTTTCGACTTTATTCTCGAAATGTTTCGACTTTATTCTCGAAATGTTTCGACTTTATTCTCGAAATGTTTCGACTTTATTCTCGAAATGTATCGACTTTATTCTCGAAATATTTCGACTTTATTCTCGAAATGTTTCGACTTTATTCTCGAAATGTTTCGACTTTATACTCGAAATGTTTCGACTTTATACTCGAAATGTTTCGACTTTATACTCGAAATGTTTCGACTTTATACTCGAAATGTTTTGACTTTATACTCGAAATGTTTCGACTTTAATCTCGAAATGTTTCGACTTTATTCTCGAAATGTTTCGACTTTATTCACGAAATACTAGTAAATTTTTTTTTATGTTGCGGTTCAGGGCTTCCGTACTTACCTGCAGTGAACTGACGGAAAAAGACGAAAGATATAGGCAATAGGCTACTTTTAAAATATGTGAAATATTAGGTGTGAAAGTACCCTTAACTAGAGAACGAGTCCCACATATTATGCATTGATAAGCCAAGAACACGTATCTGGTCATAAAAATGAACCGTCAACATTAATACAACAACGTTACATGATTTAAAAAGCAGTTCTCAGCTGGTGCTGATGCTCAGGTTTATCTAAAATAGCATGGCTGGATGTTGTGCTAAACCCCTCTTTGCTAGCATCACCACAGGCGCCAGCGCCACCAGGCTCTTTATTTTCGTTGAGCCGACTTTTGAAAAAAGTGGAGATGGTTGGTATATTACTCCTAATTAATTCCTCTCTGCTATCCTCTCCCTTTTAGCTTTGTGTTTTGTGGCTCTGCTGCTCCACCGTTTTTTATCCATGTTGTTTGTTTTTTCGATGTCCTCAACTCTCTAGTGTTTTTCACACTATCTTCTACCGCTTGTCTTGCTGCTATCAACAGTTTTCGTGGTAAGCTGACTCGTCATCATCAGACACAGCCAAAAAACTGATCATGATACTTTTTTGTGTGCAAATAAATTATTAACACACATACACACAAACACACACATTAATGAATTTTATTTTAATTTAATAAAAAAAAGAAAAAAAGAAAAAAAGGATGAGGTCACACAGTTAGTGGGGTCTTGGAGGCCCCCTAGAGGTCGGAGGCTCCCGGGTAAATCCGGCCTTTCATATAAACAACATTAAAAGCTGGATTTCACCACGGATGGAATTTAAGATTGTGTTTTCCCGCAGGCTCATTTCATCTGTGATCTTCCTGACGTGACGTCACTGTCTGAGCGTCTCCAGTATCTGAACGTGTCCTTCAATGACCTCACACACGTTCCTCAGGAGGTGCTTCAGTCACATTTGTTCTGTTTCCTGTCATGATTCATATCGCGATGTTTGACGTCCCTCGTCTTCCTCTTCCAGGTGTGTGATCTTCATCAGCTGCAGGTGTTGAAGATGAGGAATAACCCCATAGAGGAGCTTCCCGCTCAAATCAACAATCTCCACAAACTCCAGACGCTGGTCGTCTCCTTCTGCAAGATCACACAACTGCCCACCCAGTGAGAGACACACATGCGCGCACACACACACACACTCACATACTCACACACACACACACACACACACACACTGACACACACTCTCACACTGATACACACACACTAACACGCACATACTCACACACGCTCTCACACACAAACACACACTTACACACACTCACAATCCCACTCACATTTGCAATGGTAAATGGTTATAATTCATGAATGCTTTATAGGTCATATAGGTCTATAAGTCATGAATGCTTTATAGGTCATATAGGTCTATAGGTCATATGATGATCATTTTGTGTATTTGGTTTAATGCAATGTGTTTACGCGGTTTTAGGTTAAAAAAAAGTAATTATTCTACACATACCGTACATTATTATTGCCCGCTATTCCCCGCTTTTCTGAAACGCGTCGATGTCACATGCCAAAAAGCGTGTGACGGAAATGTCACGACCCTTACCATATTTGGAACATCAGCTCCCAAAGCAATAATGACAGGTGATAGTGTTGTTACCTTATCAATCTGAGACCGAATCTGATCCGGTAAATGCAGATGACCGAAGCTGATCGATCAACTTAGCCAGCGCTACTGGACCAGAACATATCAGATTGGTAAGGTTGTATTTCATTGGGGACTTAATTACTGATTATAATGACTTATACTGTCTTTTTACGTGCCGCGCTATGGGTGTGTGTGTGATAACCAGTGTTGGGTGTTACTCATTACAAGTAACTTGAGTTATGTAATCAGATTACTTTTTTAAGTAACTAGTGAAGTAATGCATTACTTTAAAATTTACAACAAAATATCTGAGTTACTTTTTCAAATAAGAAACGCAAGTTACTTTGTTTTCCCATTTATTGACTGACAGCTCTCTTGTCCCAATGTTGAGACAAATCGAAGTGCAGAGGCGTTGTGTGTGTGTGTGTGTGTGTGTGTGTGTGTGTGTGTGTGTGTTTGTGAACATGATGGTTATTGTAGTTCTAGATTAAATGTGAGCGTGCATTTACTCAATTCGCACAAAAAAAAGATTCAGTATTCCTCAAAATGAATAAAATCAGTGAAATGCAGAATCTGTGCAAACCTCCAATAACTAACTCTGTTAAATAAAACATACATTTTTATGCATTTAATCTCACTTTATTGACCAAATTTACTTGCTTCTGGCCTTCGATTATTCAGTAAACCATAAGCAAATATGACTGTAGATTTTTTAGTTTTTATTGGTAAACTTCTCCTGCATCTTCTTCTTCTGTTCTCCAGAATATCAGCGGCTGAAAGGTTTGTTTGAGCGGCGCCCTCTACTGAACACGCGTGAATCTGCATTTCCTTCAGTCTGAGGATTATTATTTCACTTTTGGTGTGAAAGGGTCTTTACATGTGCCCAAAAATATCACTTTTTATGTTATAAAAAAACAAGCCCAGTCGAGGTGGAAAAAAAGTAATGTAACGCATTACTTTTCAAAAAAAGTTACTAAGTAACGCAATTAATTACTTTTTAAGGGAGTAACGCAATATTGTAATGCATTACTTTTCAAAGTAACTTTCCCCAACACTGGTGATAACACTGTGTAAATGTAGAAACGAAAAGCAAGCGCTACTCTATAATGCTCTGTGTGTGTGTGTGTGTGTGTGTAGGCTGTTCTCTCTGCCCTGTCTGCAGCATCTGGACGTGTCCTATAATCTCCTCAGATCCCTCAGCGGTGACATCACACACCTCAGGTCATTATGAACAAACACTTCATACCGAATCATTCACACACACCTAAACTGATAACTATAACAATGAATGTAACAGTAACTATAGTGATTATGATAACTAAAAATAACTATAATGATAGGAATAACTATATCGGTAATTATAAATATGATAACTATAGCCATAACTATACTGATAAATATTACAATAACTAACAAGACTATAACTATAACTATAGCAACAGATATAGTGATAATTGTAACGATAACTATTGCGATAATTAGCGATAACTAAATGTAACAATAACTATAGCCATAACTATAGTGATAAATATACTAATAAACGATAACTATTGCAATAACTATAACGTTAACTAATGAAAACGCGATAACTATAGGTGATAATTGTAACGATAACTATTACAATAACTTTAGCGACAACTATTTCAATAACGGTAACTAATGAAAATTATAGCTACAGTGATAAATGTAGCAATAATTATTGCAATAACTATAACGTTAACTAATAAAAACTACAGCTATAACTATAGTGATAAATGAAATGATAACTATGTCGCTCTGAAAGTGATTCCAACAGTATTCACAGTGTCATTATCATTATATCTGTTGTGTGAACTCTGCTATTCTCATAGAATTACAACAATTATTAAAGCTTTATAGTTATAGTTATCATTCTCAGTGTGAACCGACTGTAATAATATAATTCACTCCGTATTTATTCTATAAGAGCGTTCAGTGTGTGTGTGTGTGTGTGTGTGTGTGTGTGTGTGTGTGTGTGTGTTCAGGTCTCTGAGGTCTCTGAACGTTGAAGGGAATCAGTTAGTGGCTCTTCCCGCCGGTCTGCTGTGTGTGTGTGTGTCGGAGCTCAGGCTGTCCGGGAATTACACACACACGTTACTGTGGAGCGAGAACAGCTGCAACTCTCCACAGACGCTGCTGCACACGGCCGCACACACACTCGCACACACACACACACTCACACACCTGCCGCCCGCCGCACAGCTCGTCCTGCGCAGGTAAAACACACACACACACACACACACACACACACACACACACACACACACACACACACACACACACACACACACACACACACACACACACACACACACACACATCACACTGTCCTTCACTACACTCTGAGAATGTAATAATGCAATACTTTTTAGAGAGAGAGTTATTAGTATGGTATTCTGGCTAGTAATCAGTTACTTTTTTAGAGCAACTTACCGTCAGACTTAAAGTTCTTACACACCGAGTCCGAAACTTTCATATGTGTGTTTTCGTATTCGTCATTCAGTGGCTCTGAATTGTCAAAACACCATTCAAATGCTTGTTACAGATGCGAAAAAAGCAGAAAATCGAAAAAATAAATTTATGATGGATGAAAGTTTCGGAGGCAGTGTGTAAACGTGATCGACACAACGTGAGGTCGTATTGATTTTTTAATGTGTGAAGATTTCGGACTCAGTGTGTGCAATAACCTTTAGTCCGAAAAGTCCATTCAGAAAACTGAAAACTGTTCAGTTGGCGGTGTGTAATATGAGGATAACTACTTCGTGTGAAAAGTCCTATTGAACCAGATATTGATATTGATATTGAACCTTCTACTAGATGCTTATATAGAGAGTTTATGCCGTGTTTATTTCATGTTAATCGTCCATCATTCATGTTCACTTAAACCAACACACCTAGATGTAGATATTTAAAATAGAACTTTCTACTATATAACCTATATATACACTACCGTTCAAAAGTTTGGGGTCAGTAAGATTTTTTATGTTTTTAACAGAAGTCTCTTCTGCTCACCAAGGCTGCATTTACTTGATAAAAAAAAAGTAATATTGTGAAATATTATGACAATTTAAAATGACTATTTAAATATATAGTAAAGTGTCATTTATTCCTGAATATTCAGCATCATTACTCCAGTCTTCAGTGTCACATGATCCTTCAGAAATCACCTAATATGAGGATTTGATGCTCAAAAAACATTCATTATTATTTTCAATGTTGAAAACAGTTGTGTACAATTTTTTTTCAAAATTCTTTGATGAGTAGAAAGTTCAAAAGAACAGCATTTATTTAAAATAGAATATTTTCTAACATTATAAATGTCTTGACTGTAACTTTTGATCAGTTTAACTCCTCCTTGATGAATAAAAGTATTGATTTATTTTATTTCTTTCCCCCAAAAATAAAATTAAAATTCTTACTGACCCCAAACTTTTGAACAGTAGTGTTTAATATTACAGATAAATGCTGTTCTTTTGAGCTTTCTATTCATCAAATCCGCATATTATAATGATTTCTGAAGGATCATGTGACACTGAAGACTGAGTAATGATGCTGAACATTCAGCTTTGATCACAGGAATAAATTACACTTTAAAATATATTAAAATACAAAACAGTCGTTTTAAACTGTCATAATATTTCACAATATTACTGTTTTTTGTTTTGTTTTGTTTTATCAAATAAATGCAGCCTTGGTGAGCAGAAGAGACTTCTTTTAAAAACATTAAAAATCTTACTGATCCCAGACTTTTGGACGGTAAGTATTTGAATTGAATTGTAGCAAACAAGATGTAGAATTGAAACATTTCAAACATCGAGTCATTTCAAAATCAAAAGCATCACTTTCAGGCAGCTTAAAAAAATCGTGGACATCACAAATATTACTTTTTTGATGAAATGAAACAATGAAATTGAAAGTGAATCAATCACACTTTTCTCAGACATAATTTAGATTGATTTAGCATTTGCAGAATGAATGTTTTTTAAAACTGAATATGTATGCATTCTAACCAGAATGACTAATCTAGACAGATTCAGTTTGAAAAAAAACATTAAATCTGCAAATGGAAGTTCTTTTATTCATCAAGGATGAGTTAAACTGATCAAACGTTACAGTAAAGACATTTATAATGTTAGAAAATATTCTATTTTAAATAAATGCTGTTCTTTTGAACTTTCTACTCATCAAAGAATTTTGAAAAAAAATTGTACACAACTTGTTGGAAGGTTCTAGTGAAGTAATAAACACACTGTATAATGCTTGTGTGTGTGTGTGTTCTCAGAGCTGGTGTGTGTGAAGCTTGTTCAGGACCCATGTTCGGCCCGGGTCTGAAGCTCATCCGTCCCGTTCACGGTGTGTTCGGGCTTCCGTTTGTCCCGGTCATGTTCCTCTGCTGTTCTCCTGCGTGTCTCCACAGATTCAGGAATCACAACCAGCGAGTGTTTGATCAGAAAACAACACATTTATTCTTCTGATGGAACTGAGCAGCTTTACACTTCTCTAAAACACTTTCACAGAAAAATCAAATACATGGGAATAAAAAAAAAAAAAAAACTTTCATTTAGATTGTTTTGAGCTTCTTCTCGAGGCCTAAATACTGTCCGATCAGTGTTTATCTAGTGCTTTATACTGTACATTGTTCCACAGCAACTTTACAGTAAATGGAATAATAAAAGGAAATCTGTTTTTGTGTTTGCTCTGAAATGATTGAAAGAATATTTTTCTCAGAGGAAGCATATGAATCAGTCGCTGTAAAGTAGATAGTTTCATGTAAGAAGTAAAAATCTAGTTCGAATAATCAAGGCATAATTTGACTGACTAAATATGATTCATGTTCATTTATATGCACCAATATAATAATACATAGCCATAAATAGCAGTCTTTACCTTCATATATTAAAACTTTTCTGAAACGGACACATGAATATATCAGTCAAATGTGAATGAACATGTTCACTGAATCAAAGTCACAAATCAATAAATATGAATGAATCAAACGCACTCTGACTCTAAAATTCACAAGAAAAAACTAAAGTTAGAGACACTCTGAATGAACACAAAAATGTGAATTAGCACAACTGTTTTCAACACTGATAATAATCATGTTTCTTGATCATCAAATCATCATATTAGAGTGATTTCTGAAGGATCATGTGACACTGAAGACTGGAGTAATGATGCTGAACATTCAGCTTTGATCACAGGAATAAATTACACTTTACTACATATATTCACATAGAAAACAGCTGATTTACATTGGAATAATATTTTACAATATCACTGTTCTTACGGTATGTACGATCAAATAAATGCAGCAGAAGAGAATTCTTTCAAAAATATTCTTAATTATTCTCAAAATTCTTAATTATTCCAAACTTTTGACCGGTAGAGTGTGTGTGTGTGTGTGTGTGTGTGTATATATATATATATATATATATATATATATATATATACACACACACACACACACACACACACACATAATTTGAATGAATTTTCAGCATTTGTATATTTATTACATGGCTAATTATTACATGGCTTCCGTCCGTGACGGAACGGACTATTTTCTTTAGCGGAAGCAATACAATTGTTTTTAAATCAATAAACTCCTTTTTAAATCTTTATTTTGTGTCAAATTATTGATCCATTTGATATGTAAGGGATAATGTAGAGCGAGGCGGTTATTATAGCGAATACAACCCCGACAGGCTGATCAGCTGACGCGAAGCGGAGGGGTCTTGAATCAGCCTGAACTTCCTGAAGGCTTTGTTATTCGCTATAATAACCGCCTCGCTCTACATTATCCCGCTTATTACATGGCTACCTACCAAATAAATCAATAATTTGACACAAAATATTGATTTAAAAAGGAGTTTATTAATTTAAAAACGATTGTATTGCTTCCTCTAAAGAAAATAGTCCGTTCCGTCTCTACGGTTAGAATCCTGCGTCCATAGCAACGCTCTGTTTTTCATGGCAACGGTGTGTTATACTTAGCAGCGGTCTGATATCAAGAAATAACACACTGCATTCTACATTAGAATTCAACCAAGCCATGTAATAAATATATATAGCAGCTTGAGTAACAAAAGAAAGAAAGGAGGATTCCTTCATTCCACTGTGGTTTTCTGGGAATCTTCCTCTGCGCTGCTGTTCACTCTCTCCTGTGTTTCCCGTGTCGGGTCATCGGTGTGTGTGTGCTCGTTCTCCTGTGTTTCCCGTGTCGGGTCATCGGTGTGTGTGTGCTCGTCCTCCTTCTGTGTGATGATGAAGAGGTTCCTCATGGAGTCGGACACCTCCTCTCTCAGCTCGTCCTCCGAATCCTCAAAGTTCCTGATGGGAAGCAGACGTCAGTCATGGCATCTCAAACATCTCTCTCTCTCTGTGTGTGTGTGTGTGTGTGTGTGATGGGTAGGTTTAGGGGTCGGTTAGTGTGTGTGTGTATGTGATGGTTAGGTTTAGGGGTCAGTTAGTGTGTGTGTGTGTGTGTGTGTGTGTGTGTGTGTGTGTGTATGTGTGTTAGAGGTGTAAAGTCCAGGGGTCAGAAAGTAAAAGTCCTGCCATGTTTATTCCACTCATGAACTCATCCAGCTGATTTCACTCATTAGTTCTCCTGGCTGAAAAACTGTGCTAATTAGCAAATCCAGGTGATTGGAACAAAATACTGAGGAGGACTTTTACTTTCTGAACCTGGCCTTTACACCTCTGTATATATGCGTGTGTGTGTGATGGGTAGGTTTAGTGTAAGGAGTCTATGGAGAGTGCCCACAAAGATAGTGAACCAGACGTGTGTGTGTGTGTGTGTCACTTACGTGTCCTCATCATCTGATCGAGGTTCTAGACGCTCTTCATCATCACACTCATCATGCTCTTCATCTATCAGATGCTTCTCATCTGATGACATCAGTGTCTCTGTGTGAACAACACACACATCACATCACTGAACCCATTTCAGTCGCAGTGGTTGTTCATGTGTGAGATCAGTGTGAGATCATGTGTGAGATCATGTGTAAGATCAGTGTGTGAGATCAGTGTGAGAGTGTCTGAGTCTCAGCAGAACTGCAGTAGTGTTTACCCGTGAGCTGTGCTTGAGCGAGAGCGTTCAGGAGCGTCTCTGGCAAACGCTTCGTCCAGTGCTTTCTGTGTCCTTCCTCCTGCTCCTCTGAAACTACATCACCACATCAAACCAGCAGATCATGAGCATTGTTTTCATAATGTACATTATAATGCATTGTCTTTTCACAAATAATTGTAACCAAAGTTAAAATGCATTATTATATTTCCAGATTCCTTGTTACATTTGAAATTGGTTGTTTGTCACATGATTTAATGCATTATACTTTCTAAAGGTGTAACAGTGAATTTATCAATATTATAACGGTGGTTACAAAATAAAGTACATAATAAATGCATTAAAAATACTTTTTATAATGCATTATATACAGTATAAAGGCTTTAAAGCAACACCATGTAGTTTTTCAACCTTCATAATATATTTCCAAGACCCTTGTGATGGTACATCAACTTACAATAGGTTGAATGACACGTCTGCCGTAGCCTGACGGGGTCTGTATCGCTTTTACTGGCACTACGGAACTTCTGGGTTCGGGTAGTAACCCCAGCACAAAAAGAACTACAAAATTCGACTGCTTTACGGCATACCTCAAGTATATTGCTTGCATACTATCTCTAGTTTTTCGAATTTGTTGTCTGCCTGGCCAGGGGTGTAGCCATCATTTCAAAAGTGAGGGGGACAGAATGCCCAGCGTTATACTAGTTGTTGTTATTTTATTTTTTGCAGACCTTTGTTGACAAGTTTTTGCTTAATTGGCTTAATATGCTATTTATGTTTAAAGCAATAAAATAGAATGAAAGAAAGAAAGATGTTCTGTACTTTACACTGCACATAGCCTAGTATTGTATATTGTAGGTTGTTTACATATTTCAAATAGTTTTTTGTGTAGGCTACGTCAAACTTCAAGCTTTTAAAACTACTTCAAACTTTCTGGTTAGGCTTTTCAAGACAACTTAAAGTTTGTCTACAAACTTTTTAATCTAATTGTAAAGCGTTACCGAATTAAATATGGTAAACATCATGTAGGCTACACATGTTACAAGCTGCATGATTCAAGCAGATATAGTGGCTGTTAATGCATGAAAATCCAAATTCAGCATTAACAATCACCATCTTTATTCTAATTTGAAGGGCTTTGATAACATATCTGTGAAAATAAAAGACATTACGAATAAAAAAAGACTGAAAATAAGCGCACGTTTGTGCGGGTAGAGAATATTTTAAATTTCCAACAAAATTTGTACTTGTTAATTATTTAACTTGAGAAATAGGCAGAGTTATTCATCATTGTGCAACACAATTCGGATACCACATGACAACTTGCAGTGCTTGACTTTTTCGTGAAAAAGAGTTTTTTGCTGTTTTGAACTCATTGCGACCTCTATGAAAATGATGGATCCAGCGCGGGCGCGAGCATGGGCGTGTCGTGACGCATGAGTGACTGATTACCATGGAAACGTGAAAGTCACGTATAGACTATCTTGACTCTTTGAATTTTAAATCTGGATGTACACACATTGGCCCGCGAAAACGTCAACTTGTCGTGGACACACTTGCCCTACGAAAAAGTGTGGGGGACGAATTTACATTTTATAAAAACCCATGAAATGATATTCATATGACATGCTGAAATATATGCCACTGTACCTGGGATGAAGACATTTCACACACAACGCATACAGTCTGCCCAAGACGTGAGAACTCCTCCTGCAGAGTTCGGGGATATCGGCTCGTCCCCTGGTGTTACCAGGACAGATTTTACGACAGTAGTAGAAGACAATACTGTTTCCCAACTGTAGGGGGAGCCCGAGAGCAAAACTTACATGGTGTTGCTTTAAGTAGAGTGTTACCACAGTTTTAATTAAATCATCCTAAGAAACTGATATATCTCATCGTGTGTGTGTGAGTGTGTGTAACCTGTCTGAGTGTCACTGATACTCTCTGTCGTCACATCCATGCGCTTGAGAGCGTTCAGCAAGTGAGTGAGTGTGTGTGTACTTGTACAACTATCTTTGTGAGGACCAGTTTGAGTTTTAGACCATTGGAGTGAGGACAAAGAGAGTAAAGTGAGGACATTTTGGCCGGTCCTCAGTCTCTGAGAGCCTTTAAAGGCCAGTTTGAGGGTCAAGACTTGGTTTTAGGGATAAGGTTATAATGAGGTCAAGGGTCGGTTTAGGGTCAGGGTAAGTGGCTAGAGATTGCATTGTGTCAATGAATGTCCTCATAAAGATAGATGTACAAGAGTGTGTGTGTGTGTGTGTGTGTGTGTGTGTGTGTGAGAGTGTGTGTCACCTGTCTGAGTGTCACTGATACTCTCTGTCGTCACGTCCATGCGCTCAAGAGCGTTCAGTAAAGTATCAGCGGCATCTCGACACCATCCGGCTCTCTTCTTCTGCTCCTCTTCCTCTGAGTCGTGTGGACCGTTGAGGAGGTTTTCTCCATGCTCAAACGTCAGTGTGTCGTTCAGGGGCTTGTCCTGTCACACACACACACACACACACCGTCATGCTTATATCCTGCCTGATCAATATTAGGTAGGTAGGTAGGTAAGAAGGTAAAGTTAGGTAGGTAAAGTTAGGAAAGTAGGTCTCTTGTTTAGAAGGTAAAGTTATATTGTAACACACAAGTAACACTGAGTGTGTGAGAGTCAGTTCACCTGTGGCTCCTCGTCTTCCTCATCAGTCTTCATCTCTGTGTGCTCTTCATCACTCAGCTTGATCTCAAACGTGATTCCTCTCTGAAACACATGCGTGTCGGAGCGGTCAAACATGAGTGTGTGTCTCGTCAGCATGTGTTTTGTGTGTGTGTTTGTACCTGCTGCTCTTTCCCACGTGTGTGTGTGTCTCTGTTCTTCCTCAGTAAGTCTGTTCCTCTGTCCTGAGAACATCACACTCATCATCAGTTCATCAGCGTCACAGGATCTCCACGTCTGATTTTATTATCATACGCATCACAAATGTTTTTTTCTCCCAACAGTAATTTCATTTCTGTATAAATCATCTCTGGATTTATTTTCATGAACTGATTTCAAAGTGGCTTTAAAAATCGAAATGCTGTTGAGTGGCTGTAAAAGAAAAACACTACATTTTTATGAAACATCTGGTGTTTTTTTTTAGAAGTTGAACAGAGAATTTTTCATTTCTGGCAAAAGATCATTAGACATTTTCTGCTCTTCAACTTCTGATAGGAGAAACAACGGTGTACACTGATGTACTGTATTATATATGCAATATCTATTTATGAATAAATGAAGTAAATTAGCATTTTTATATATTGATATTTTAATATATTTAATATATACAACAATATAGTTTTATGAATATATTGTAAAAATGTAATGTTTATATTTTAATAATTTTATATATTAAATATATACAATTATAAATATATAAATATATTTTATATTAACAAATATATTCATAAAAAAAATATATACATATATATATATATATAAAAAATGTTTATATAAGTTTTTTAAATTCATGAATACATTTATACTTTCTATATCTATTTCTCTCTCTCTCTCTCTATATATATATGTATATATATATATATATATATGTATATGTATATTTATATATAATATTAATAGAAATAGAAGTTATTTTTTATGCGTTGGGTCAGAGGTCACTCTATGACCGGAATTAGACCGGCCGTTACAGAAAGCCAGTGATTATAGTTTATAAAGTTATAAATATGGATATTTTTCTTACAGAATCGCATGGCTTCGCTTCAGAAGGCCTTTACTAACCCTAGAGTCGTACGGATTACTTTTATGAAGGATAGATGCGCTTTTTTGGGCTTCAAATTTTCTCCAGCCATTCACTCCCATTATAAAGCTTGGAAGAGCCAAGGATATTTTTTAATATAACTTTAATATAGGCTAAATGAAAAAATATTCATCTGAAAGAAGAAAGTCATGAACACCTAGGATGACTTGAGAGTGAGTAAATCATGGGCTAACTCTCACACGTGTTTGATTCATCAACGTCCAGAACCAAGAACACGTACCTCGACCTCTGCTCTCATTCTCATCTCTCTGACATCATGATGATACTGCTCTCTGATTCGCTGGAGCTGCTTCAGGTACTCCTGCAACACACACACACAGAGGCCTTCAGCATACTGAGGTGTCGTTATCTAACGATCATGAATAGGAGTGTGACGACAGTGACCTCCTGTCCCTGCAGTTTCCCGCTCTGAGGCTGTTTTCTCCCATGATGCTCTTGTGCGTTGGGCGGCCGACACTCTTCATCTGCAGTGGACGGTCTGAGACCCTGAACACCAGAAATGATCAATGATTTCACTGTACATCAGATCTGTTCAATATTACTGAAATACATGAATATCAGATAAATACAGCTGTAAATTACAGCACACATGCACACATATTTAAAGATGTTATGAAAGCAAAATTATGGACGCTTGTGTCCGTCACAGAATAAAACATTTTAAAAGATAATTGCGACTTTTTATCTCACTATTGCGAGTTTACATCTCGTAATTCTGACTTTACATCTCGCAATTCTGACTTTATATCTCGTAATTCTTCTGACTATATCTCGCAATTCTGACTATATCTCGTAATTCTGACTTTATATCTCGCAATTCTGACTTTATATCTCGTAATTCTGACTTTATATCTCGCAATTCTGACTTTATATCTCGTAATTCTGACTTTATATCTCGCAATTCTGACTTTATATCTCGTAATTCTGACTTTATATCTCGTAATTCTGACTTTATATCTCGCAATTCTGACTTTATATCTCGTTATTCTGACTTTATATCGCGTAATTCTGACTTTATATCATGCAATTCTGACTTTATATCTCACAATTCTGACTTTATATCATGCAATTCTGACTTTATATCTCACAATTGTGACTTTATATCTCGCAATTGTGACTTTATATCTCGCAATTCTGACTTTACATCTCGCAATTCTGACTTTATTTCACACAATTCTGACTTTAAATCTCGCAATTCTGACTTTATATCTCGCAATTCTGACTTTATTTCACACAATTCTGACTTTAAATCTCGCAATTCTGACTTTATATCTCACAATTCTGACTTTATATCTCACAATTCTGACTTTATTTCACACAATTCTGACTTTATATCTCACAATTCTGACTTTATATCACACAATTCTGACTTTATATCTCGCAATTCTGACTTTACATCTCGCAATTCTGACTTTATTTCACACAATTCTGACTTTATATCTCGCAATTCTGACTTTATATCTCACAATTCTGACTTTACATCTCGCAATTCTGACTTTATATCTCGCAATTCTGACTTTATATCTCGCAATTCTGACTTTATATCTCACAATTCTGACTTTATATCTCGCAATTCTGACTTTATATCTCGTAATTCTGACTTTATAACACGCAATTCTGACTATATATCTCACAATTCTGACTTTATATCTCGCAATTCTGACTTTACATCTCGCAATTCTGACTTTATTTCACACAATTCTGACTTTATATCTTGCAATTCTGACTTTATATCTCACAATTCTGACTTTATATCTCACAATTCTGACTTTACATCTCGCAATTCTGACTTTATTTCACACAATTCTGACTTTATATCTCACAATTCTGACTTTATATCTCACAATTCTGACTTTATATCTCGCAATTCTGACTTTATATCTCGCAATTCTGACTTTATATCTCGTAATTCTGACTTTATATCTCGTAATTCTGACTTTACATCTCGCAATTCTGACTTTATTTCACACAATTCTGACTTTATATCTTGCAATTCTGACTTTATATCTCACAATTCTGACTTTATATCTCACAATTCTGACTTTATATCTCGCAATTCTGACTTTATATCTCGCAATTCTGACTTTATATCTCGTAATTCTGACTTTATAACACGCAATTCTGACTATATATCTCGCAGTTCTGACTTTATTTCACACAATTCTGACTTTATATCTCACAATTCTGACTTTATATCTCACAATTCTGACTTTATATCTCGCAATTCTGACTTTATATCTCGCAATTCTGACTTTATATCTCGTAATTCTGACTTTATAACACGCAATTCTGACTATATATCTCGCAATTCTGACTTTATTTCACACAATTCTGACTTTATATCTCGCAATTCTGACTTTATATCTCACAATTCGGACTTTATATCTCGCAATTCTGACTTTATATCTCACAATTCGGACTTTATATCTCGCAATTCTGACTATATCTCACAGTTCTGACTTTATATCTCGCAATTCTGACTTTATATCTCGTAATTCTGACTTTATATCTCGCAATTCTGACTTTATAATACGCAATTCTGACTATATCTCGCAATTCTGACTTTATATCTCGTAATTCTGACTTTATAACACGCAATTCTGACTATATATCTCGCAGTTCTGACTTTATTTCACACAATTCTGACTTTATATCTCACAATTCTGACTTTATATCTCACAATTCTGACTTTATATCTCGCAATTCTGACTTTATATCTCGCAATTCTGACTTTATATCTCGTAATTCTGACTTTATAACACGCAATTCTGACTATATATCTCGCAATTCTGACTTTATTTCACACAATTCTGACTTTATATCTCGCAATTCTGACTTTATATCTCACAATTCTGACTTTATATCTCACAATTCTGACTTTATATCTCGCAATTCTGACTTTATAATACGCAATTCTGACTATATCTCGCAATTCTGACTATATCTCGCAGTTCTGACTTTATATCTCGCAATTCTGACTTTATATCTCGCAATTCTGACTTTATATCATGCAATTCTGACTTTATATCTCGCAATTCTGACTTTATATCATGCAATTCTGACTTTATATCTCGCAATTCTGACTTTATATCATGCAATTCTGACTTTATATCATGCAATTCTGACTTTATATCTCGCAATTCTGACTTTATATCATGCAATTCTGACTTTATATCTCACAATTCTGACTTTATATCTCGCAATTCTGACTTTATAACACACAATTCTGACTTTATATCTCACAATTCTGACTTTATATCTCGCAATTGTGACTCTATATCTCGCAATTCTGACTTTACATCTCGCAATTCTGACTTTATATCTCGCAATTCTGACTTTATTTCACACAATTCTGACTTTATAACACGCAATTCTGACTTTATATCTCGTAATTCTGACTTTATATCTCGCAATTCTGACTTTATATCTCGCAATTCTGACTTTATATCTCGTAATTCTGACTTTATATCATGCAATTGTGAGAAAAAAAGTCGCAATTACCTTTTTCTTCATTCTGTGGCAGAAACAAGTTTCCATACAGAATAGACCCAAAATGCCCAGTGCATGAAAAAGCAAAGGTTTGTCTGTAGTGAATGATAACTTGTGTTCAGTGACACTCACCAGTTGTTTCTGAGCTCTGAGTTTATACTGATGGGCTTCACGTCTCCTCTGAAGATACTCGTCTCTTGCCCTAGCGACACTGAAAACACACACACACACACACACACACACACACACACACACACACACACACACACAGTTGTTTCAGAGAATATAAAGACATTAGTTTCTTTTCTTTACAGTAAGGTCACAGATGAATCGATAAGAGCTCCAGTAAAGAGGATTTGGTTTCAAGTGTCTCACAGTTTGTAGGGCTCCAGTGACTCCTCCACCGGTTCCTGACGTTCCTGACGTTCCTGACGCTCGACCGGCCCGTTCCACCGTCGCTCATGATCAACACAAGGTTTAAACACAATCGGGTTTTCAAACACAGCAGGAAATCGAGGCTTTATTTCCTGAGAGACGGAGGAGAGACACAAAAACATTTATTTTATTAATTCAGTATATCTTCATTAGACTCTGAGAGTGCGCATTCATTTATTTTCATCTCATCTAATAGGCTATCATGTCTCTTAAAGGGCTCGTGTTCTGCTTTTCTGCATGTTCATCTCTCTTTAGTGTGTATTGTTGCTGTTTGAGCATGAAAAAGTTCTTCTCTATATCAGTGTCAGTGTTTCTGAACTCCTGAAACGCCTCCATTGTAGTCTTGAGATTCTTCCGGGAACGAACACGTCACAATATTCCTCATTATAATAATTCATACGCAGAATAAAGGGGCGGAGCCTGGTTGAGTTAGTTAGTAGTGTGTTAAACTGGCGGTTATGGTAATTAGGGGCGTAATTTTGGGACATTTCCCAAACACACTCGAAGCGCTCAACCAATCACAACACACTGCTCCAGCCGACCAATCAGAGCACAGTGTGCTTTTCAGAAGGAGGGGCTTCATAGAGACAGGAACTAAACAGAGCGTTACTGACAGACTGGGAAGAGAGGAGCCGCAACAATGGAGATTATGAGGAAAATAATGTGTTTTTTAAATATTGAATTATGAAAGCCTATTTTAGTATAGCCTAAAAACAAAATCAAGACTATATAAATGGGTACAATAGGTTCCCTTGCAGTCACATGACTCACAGCACTAGTAATGTGAAGCTCAAAGATCAAACAATGTCAATGTCTTTATATGAAAACTCACTAGTGCTTTGGCTCTGTTGTGTCTCTGCTCGGGTCTCTGTGGTGGTTTGATGACAGGAGGTCTCAGGACGGGTTTATATCCCACCGGATCTTTAGAAATGCCAGATAAACCAGGATACACTTCAGGACACCAGACAACACATTCTGCTTCATTTACTGTATGTTGTAGTCTACACACACATACATACACACACACACACACACACACACACACACACACACACACACACACACACACACACACACACACACACACACACAAACATACTCACACACACTCACTCACTCACGCACACACACACACACACACACACACACACACACACACACACACACACACACACACACACACCTGTGTTGTTTGTGGCTTTAGGTGCCGCTGGTGTGTGTCCGTGAAGAACTGTGTGACTAAACTCATCCTCCAGCAACTGACATGAAATGGAAAAGAAAGTGCAGCTTTATAACACACTTCATATTTTAAAAAGTTTTAGTAAATATCTGTAGGTCAATATTGCAGTGCATGAATTGTTATATTGGTGCATATAAATGAAAATGATATAAATATATATATTTAATGATGATTTGAAACAATAAATGAAAAAATGATTAAACATGAAATATTTAATGATTAATTGAAACGATGAATGAAAAAAAAAATCAAATATGAACCATGAAAATGATTAAATATGAAATATGCAATGATTAATTGAAATCAGTAATATAAATAGGATTACATATGAAATATTGGTGAATATAAATGAAAAAGAGTACATATGAAATATTTAATGATTCATTGAAATGACTAATGATTTTTTTTTTTTTTTTTTAGCTGGATCATCCAACCCTAGTGTCTAGTTCAAGTGTTTTTAGCTTTAGTAAATTAAATTAAATTAAATTAAATTCACATTTATTTGTATAGCGCTTTTCACAATACACATCATTTCAAAGCAGCTTTACAGAAAGTGCATGAGTCCACATTACAGTTTAGAGTGATCTGTTATCAGACTGTCTGAGTTATGTATTTCAGAAATGTACATATACAAATCACAGTTAGCTAAAAATGTATTAATTTAAACAATGTAATAATTTAATGCTTCAATGAGCTCATTGAAGTAATGAATACTTGTTTGTTAACAAATGATTATGACATTTAGAAAATGTAGCATTGGTGCTTGTTGATTGAGAGTTTGCGTAAACTGCCGGGTGTTGTCGTACCTGTGTGTCGAGGTGTTTGCTGATCTGAGCCTGCAGTAATGGGCGTCTGAGGAGTGTGTTCGCTGATGGCCGGTCTCGAGGACTGACCTTGAACAGCTGGTTCAGCAGAAGTCGAAGTTCATCACTGTATCGCTGAGACACTGGATTATAGCGCCCCCTACAGATCCTCAACACCAGCTGCTTTAAATTACTGCCCTCAAACTGGGACACACACACACACACACACACACACACACACACACACACACACACACACACATCTGTCACATGTTTCAGACACAAAGTTTTTATTATTATTCTAGTTTTTATTACTATTTTTAAGCAGTTTTATTTTGTATTTTTTTCATTTAAATGTTTATTTTGTAGTTAAAAAACATGTCTATTTAGTTTTCCTTTTGTTATTTAAGTACATCAAGCTAAACTAAATTAAAATTAGACATTTTTCCTTGGAAAATAACTAAAATATTTTTTTTTTTTACATTTTTGTTGCAATTAATATTTTATTTTATTTTAAGTAACAAAAATGTTTTTGTTTTTTTTATGGTTTTAGTCAACTTTAATAACCCTGGTGAGCAGGTAATGTGTACAAGAACAATCTCATGATAATATTTCACCCCAAAATCAGAATAAAATTATATTTTACATTAAAATGTTTTTTGATTAGACTATTTTAGACTATAAATACACTTTGCACTGTAATATTATTTTCACACATTCACACAAACTCAACTGAGAATCTGTCAAACAACTTATTAAACATACTAATATATGTGGTAATAAACCCATAAGACTTTCGTTCATCTTTGAAACACATTTTTAATGACACCTGAGAGATTTCGGTCTCTCCATTGACAGTTTGTTCACCCAAAACTCTGATGCTTCAAAACATTCATAAAGAGATCGTAAAATAAATCCATATGAATGCAACACTGACCGAAACGCTGGCGCTGAACTTTGTGTGTCGGTCAAAAATGACCAAAATGAATTTTTTTATTTCAATGAAAATAATGTACAATATTTTAGTTTGATAATGTTTTTTTATTTAATATTTTGTATTTTTAGGGTATTTTATGGTCCTAAATTATATTTACGCTGTATTTATAATCCATTTATTCACTTTTTGAGCACCTGAAAATTTAATTTCCAACTTAAACTGTCATAAATCTTGAAGTTCGGTCTCTTTTCAAAGACGACACTTAGCAGATTATTGCTGAAGTGAAATAAGTTTTAAAAAGTGAACTTAAAAAAAGTTACAGAATTTTTTGTTTATTGTTATGAAAGATGTGCAAAAATACTATTTTAAACTTTTATATGAAATATATATTTTCAAAAACATGTTTTACTCTAAAATTGTAAATCTAAACAAGTTGTGTTAAAAATGTGAGGTTGATATCTTTGGTGATGATCATAGTGATGGGATTCATTCCACGTTAAACAGAAACCATATGTTCTTCTGGTAAAGCAGTTTTTTTGGTTAGTAACATAAAACATAAAAAACAAATAATAAATAAATAATAATAATTGCGACTTTTTTGCGACTCATATTAGTTATGAGTTAACATCTCGCAATTCTGACTTTATTTTTGACTTTATAACACACAATTGCGACTTTATTTCTCACAATTCTGACTTCATATCTCGCAATTATATATTATTATATCTCGCTATATCGCAATTGTGAGAAAAAAAAGTCAGAATTGTGAGATAAAAAGTCGCAATTATTATTATTAATTTATTATTCAGTGGCGGAAACAAGCATCCATACTCTCTCTCCTATGTATTCATATTATGATAAATTTAATAATAAATCTCTTGGCAAAATAACAGGTGTCTGGTCCTGTGAATTAAACAACAGGGGAAAAGCATACATAAATCTGCATGTACTCACTGGATGTCTCAGTGTGCAGAGCTCATAGAGGACACAGCCCAGAGACCAGATGTCCCTGCAGAACACACGAGTTCAGGAAGACCAATCACACACAGAACCACAGATGAAGATGAAGATGAAGAGCTGAACACACAGATGCTCTACCTACGTCTTGTTGTTGTACGGCCTGTTCTCGCAGATCTCTGGAGAGAGATAGTACGGCGTCCCGACGCAGGTTCTGGCGAGATCCATGGTGCTGCCCAACACACACATCCAGACGAACATCAGCGCAGGAGAAATTACACACACCGCCAAAGAAATCAACATCAGACTCACTTGTTCAACATCCGTGCGATGCCAAAATCTCCCAGTTTGACTTTCAGTCCTCCTTGAGTGAGAAAGATGTTCTAGAGCACAGGATCAAACACACGAGACGCCGGGTTCACTGACATCATCAGATGCTCACATCCTAACTCATTACAAGTAACGAGTTATGTAATCAGATTACTTTTTCAAGTAACTAGTGAAGTAACGCATTACTTTTAAAATTTACAACAAAATATCTGAGTTACTTTTTCAAATAAGAATAGTTCAAATAGTTACTTTGTTTTCCCATTTATTGACTGACAGCCCCAATGTTGAGACAAATCGAAGTGCAGAGGCGTTGTGTGTGTGTGTGTGTGTGTGTGTGTGTGTGTGTGTGTGTGTGTGTGTGTGTGTGTGTGTGTGTGAGAACATGATGGTTATTGTAGTTCTAGACTAAATGTGAGCGTGCATTTACTCATCTCACTTGCACAAGAAAGATTCAGTATTCCTCAAAATGAATAAAATCAGTGAAATGCAGAATCTGTGCAAACCTCCAATAACTAAATCTGTTAAATAAAACATACATTTTTATGCATTTAATCTCACTTTATTGACCAAATGTGACTCTGGATCACGTCACCAGTCTCGAGTCGCACGGGTTTATCTGTGGCAATATCCAACAATACATTGTATGGGTCAAAATTATCCATTTTTCTTTTATGCCAAAAATCATTAAGATATTAAGTAAAGATCATGTTCCATGAAGATATTTAGTAAATTTCCTACTGTAAATATATAAAACATGTATTTTTGTGAGTGAATGCAGCACAATCGCCAACATAAATGAACAACTTTAAAGGAGATTTTCTCAATGTTTCGATTTTATTGCACCCTCAGATTCCAGATTTACAATAGTAGTATCTCGACCAAATATTGTCCTACCATAACAAACCACACATCAATGGAAAGCTTATTTATTCAGCTTCCAGATGATGTATAAATCTCAATTAAACAAAAATTACCCATAAGACTGGTTTTGTGGTCCAGGGTCACAAATGTACTTGCTTCTGACCTTCGATTATTCATTTAAGTCATAAGCAAAAATGACTAAAGATTTTTTAGCTGAGCCTGGCCACTCCCTATTAAGTCCTATTGTACCGAATTGTGGTTGTAATTCCACCAGAGCTCCACTGGGGGCGATCGCCCAAGAGTGCAGAATGAATGGGAGTCTATGGGGCTAGACGGCTAAATTAGTCTCTTTCACCCGATTGCCGTTGAGAAATCTCAGATTTGATTGTAGGTTTTGCAACATGGGTTATAGGTCGAAAGTTGAATGAACGAGTACTTATGTCCTTTCGATTTCTTACAGGTTGAGTTGTTGTTGCCCATAACACGCTAGCATTCTGCTAATGAACGCTGATGAAGGACTGATTACGACCAGAGATACCGCTTGATGGCATCGTGGCATCCGAAGCAGGACCAGAAACAAACAAAACAGAAACTCTTCTAGCACGTGTGTTTGCCTGTGTCGGCTGTGTTGTGTGTTTGCCTGTGTCAGCTGTGTTGTGTGTTTGCCTGTGTCGGCTGTGTTGTGTGTTTACCTGTGTCAGCTGTGTTGTGTGTTTGCCTGTGTCGGCTGTGTTGTGTGTTTACCTGTGTCGGCTGTGTTGTGTGTTTGCCTGTGTCAGCTGTGTTGTGTGTTTACCTGTGTCAGCTGTGTTGTGTGTTTGCCTGTGTCGGCTGTGTTGTGTGTTTGCCTGTGTCAGCTGTGTTGTGTGTTTGCCTGTGTCAGCTGTGTTGTGTGTTTCCCTGTGTCAGCTGTGTTGTGTGTTTACCTGTGTCGGCTGTGTTGTGTGTTTGCCTGTGTCAGCTGTGTTGTGTGTTTGCCTGTGTCAGCTGTGTTGTGTGTTTACCTGTGTCAGCTGTGTTGTGTGTTTGCCTGTGTCAGCTGTGTTGTGAGTTTGCCTGTGTCAGCTGTGTTGTGTTTGCCTGTGTCAGCTGTGTTGTGTGTTTGCCTGTGTCAGCTGTGTTGTGTGTTTACCTGTGTCAGCTGTGTTGTGTGTTTACCTGTGTCAGCTGTGTTGTTGTGTGTTTCCCTGTGTCAGCTGTGTCGTGTGTTTACCTGTGTCAGCTGTGTTGTGTGTTTACCTGTGTCAGCTGTGTTGTGTTTACCTGTGTCAGCTGTGTTGTGTGTTTACCTGTGTCAGCTGTGTTGTGTTTACCTGTGTCAGCTGTGTTGTGTGTTTACCTGTGTCAGCTGTGTTGTGTTTACCTGTGTCAGCTGTGTTGTGTGTTTACCTGTGTCAGCTGTGTTGTGTGTTTGCCTGTGTCAGCTGTGTTGTGAGTTTGCCTGTGTCAGCTGTGTTGTGTTTGCCTGTGTCAGCTGTGTTGTGTGTTTGCCTGTGTCAGCTGTGTTGTGTGTTTACCTGTGTCAGCTGTGTTGTGTGTTTACCTGTGTCAGCTGTGTTGTTGTGTGTTTCCCTGTGTCAGCTGTGTCGTGTGTTTACCTGTGTCAGCTGTGTTGTGTGTTTACCTGTGTCAGCTGTGTTGTGTTTACCTGTGTCAGCTGTGTTGTGTTTACCTGTGTCAGCTGTGTCGTGTGTTTGCCTGTGTCAGCTGTGTCGTGTGTTTGCCTGTGTCAGCTGTGTTGTGTGTTTGCCTGTGTCAGCTGTGTTGTTGTGTGTTTGCCTGTGTCAGCTGTGTTGTGTGTTTGCCTGTGTCAGCTGTGTTGTGTGTTTGCCTGTGTCAGCTGTGTTGTTGTGTGTTTGCCTGTGTCAGCTGTGTTGCTGTGTGTTTACCTGTGTCAGCTGTGTTGTGTGTTTGCCTGTGTCAGCTGTGTTGTGTGTTTACCTGTGTCAGCTGTGTTGTGTGTTTGCCTGTGTCAGCTGTGTTGTGTGTTTACCTGTGTCAGCTGTGTTGTGTGTTTGCCTGTGTCAGCTGTGTTGTTGTGTGTTTGCCTGTGTCAGCTGTGTTGTGTGTTTGCCTGTGTCAGCTGTGTTGTTGTGTGTTTGCCTGTGTCAGCTGTGTTGTTGTGTGTTTACCTGTGTCAGCTGTGTTGTGTGTTTGCCTGTGTCAGCTGTGTTGTGTGTTTACCTGTGTCAGCTGTGTTGTGTGTTTGCCTGTGTCAGCTGTGTTGTTGTGTGTTTGCCTGTGTCAGCTGTGTTGTTGTGTGTTTACCTGTGTCAGCTGTGTTGTGTGTTTGCCTGTGTCAGCTGTGTTGTGTGTTTGCCTGTGTCAGCTGTGTTGTTGTGTGTTTGCCTGTGTCAGCTGTGTTGTTGTGTGTTTGCCTGTGTCAGCTGTGTTGTGTGTTTGCCTGTGTCAGCTGTGTTGTTGTGTGTTTGCCTGTGTCAGCTGTGTTGTGTGTTTGCCTGTGTCGGCTGTGTTGTGTGTTTGCCTGTGTCCGCTGTGTTGTCGATGCCTCGAGAGAAAAGAAAGTGCAGAGCGTGAACGCACCAAAGTGACTGAAGGATTGCCGTAAAGCAGTATCTCTGGTCGTACGATGTGTGTGACGTCATTGACATTTTAAAAGACTTTTTAAAGCAAATAAGTGACTCTAAAAAATCTAACACCCAGCAATGTGTAATTTTCTCCTTTCGAATACAACATTCAAATTACTAGACAAAAAATTATATCCTGAGTAAAGTGGATTTTGAGGGGTATAGCGCCATAGACCTCCATTCATTCTGCACTCGTCCTGTGAGCGCTCTCATGTGGAGCCAGAGTGGAACTGCAACCAGTTCAGAAGCCGGAAGTTTCCTGAGAGTGGAAGTTCTCCCCGTATTAGACATTCTCTGGTGTTAAACTCTCTTCTCTGCATCTTCTTCTTCTGTTCTCCAGAATAACAGCGGCTGAAAGGTTCGTTTGAGCGGCGCCCTCTACTGAACACGCGTGAATCTGCATTTCCTTCAGTCTGAGGATTATTATTTCACTTTTGGTGTGAAAGGGTCTTTACATGTGCCCAAAAATATAACTTTTTATGCCCAGTCGAGGTGGAAAAAAAGTAACGCAAAAGTAACGTAACGCATTATTTTTCTAAAAAAAGTAACTAAGTAACGCAATATTGTAATGCATTACTTTTCAAAGTAACTTTCCCCAACACTGGTCACGTGTGTCTAACAGTACCTGAGCTTTAATGTCTCTGTGCAGAACCTTCCTGTCATGGATGTGCTTCAGTCCCAGACAGATCTGAACAAACCAGTCCACAATCTGAAACACACACCAACACACTGAGAGCCAGATTTACGAAACAGGACAAATTGCCGTGAGTGAAATCCCCATAAAAGCGCAGACAGGAGTGAAAAGTTCTGCTCAAATTAAAGAACAGACACAGCCGGATCATTTCCATAATGACCAACACATTCTACCGAGAGCAGCGCAGAGTAGCGTCTGGTTTAAGACTGAAACGTCCTCGGCGTTGTGGAGAGCGCAGACAGCGGCGCGACATGTGAACGGCCGCTAATGGATCCGCGCGTCAGGTCTTAAAGTGACAGCAGCCTAATAAACCTGCAGCCAAATTATGAGCTAATATTAAAAATATCTATATGGCAGTTTGGTTACACTTTATTTTAAGGTAGTCAGTAGGTGCGTTTCCATTAAAGATTTGCGCAAAACTTTTGCGATTTTTTCTAAATATCGATAAAAAAACTATTGCGAAATGACGGCGTTTCCATTAACCGATGTTATGCGACTAAAACGTAATTTTCTCCTCTCGCGATCAGTCATTCCAAAAATCATGGCGACGGTCGTTGGTAAGTTTATATATATCACAGCCACCGCACTGGCCATTATTATTATTAATCGAAGGAGACGTATGTGTTTTATCCAAGCATTAATGGCAAGGAAAGACCCTTATACTGTGAGCGGCTCATATGAGGTGTTTCTGGGTGTTTCTCACTCATTTCTGCTGCGAGGTCTTGATTGTGGCATTTATTTGAGGTTTAGAATCCAGTATTCCTGTAATTCTTTTGTCTTATATGAATTTAATAAAGAACTCTGTCTCGTCTTCTGTCCAAACACACCGCGTCGTCTACGTCAGGTGACCTGTAAATGCGCAAAAACTGTTTCCATTGCAGCTTTGCGAAATATTTGTTTTTCGCATTGCCTGAAAAACCTCCTCATGCGAGCGTAAAAACTTTTTTGCGATAAATGGGAGTTTTTGCGAAATTGACGCGTTTCTAGAGGGCATATTTTCAATTCGCAATTTCAATTTGCGCAATTTGAAGGGTAATGGAAATGCGGCTACTGTTACAGTGTAATTATATATTTAAGTACTGTGTAATATTAAGCAACTACATGTACTTACTATAGGGTTAGGGTTTGGTTGAGGGCTATTTGCATGTAATTATGCATAATTTACTGTTATTACTATGGTAAGTACATGTAACATATGTAACAAGGACACTGTAAAATAAAGTGTTACCGGCGGTTTTTCCTCATGGTATCGATGTGTAAATTGTGGCCTGTGAAAATGCAGATTGGTAACTTTGGACAAGCACTCGCCACAGTCTCAGGTGAGCGGAGAAGTGTGTGTGAAGTGTGTGTGAAGCCCTGACCTGCTGCTCTGTGAAGGGCTTTCCTCTCTGCATCCTGATCCTGTTCATCAGATCACCGGCGTCACAGTATTCCATCAGGATGTAGAGGTTATTCCTGTCTGGATCGCACACACACACACACACACACACACACACACACACACACACACACACACACACACACACACACACACACACACACACACACACACACACACACACACAACACATCAGTGTGTGTTCATATCCAGCAGGAGGGTGTTGAAATTTAAACGAATCTCCCAGCTAACATTTCCATTAAGTTATAAAAACATTTTTTCTGAATGAACGTTCAAAACATCCGTGTGTTTTCTTGGTTACATGAATGTTAAGCAAACATTCCATTTTAGAATTTTGCAAACATTATGAGAACGTTACTTTGGAACAAACGTTCTTTTAATGTTACTGGAAGACCGTTTGTTCAGAAGACTGGGTTAAAAAGGCTGTTTAAATAAGGCTACTGTGTTTAAACTCATCTATATCACACACACTGTGAGGAATACATCAGGACAGACGCAGCGCACTGACCGTAGAAGGATCTATAAAACGCCACGATGTTTGGATGTCTCATTCTGGAGAGAAGAATCACTTCCTTTCTGGAGGCGTCCTTATCCCGGGCAGACAACTGAGACACACACACACACACACACACACACACACACACACACAACTGAGATAGAGACACACACACACAACTGAGATAGAGACACACACACACACACACACACACACACACACACACACACACACACACACACACACACACACACACACACACACACACACACACACACACACACAACTGAGACAGACACACACACACACACACACAGTTTCTCCTGTTCTCTATTCCCAGATCCCATAAATCCAGAGCTCATCCCACATCATTCTAGTATTAAAAGATACGTTATAACAGCTTTAAGAGTTGAAAAGCATTATGAAATTTTAAAGAAAGTGAAGACTTCTGAAATGTACATGTGTAAAAGCTGATCCAGATCTTACCCCCTTTTAATATTTGACATTTTTCTCTATAACAACTAAATTAGCAAATGTTTCTATATATGAAGAGTTCAGATGCAAAAGCCTCTAAGTGCCATCTGAAATTTTCTTCTAGAATGATCATTTTTATGAAGCTCATATATTTAAGTTCAGTTATTTCAGGTAACTGAATAATAGGTAATTTTCATTGCAATTTAAAGGCACAATATGTAACTTTTTTGCTTTAAAAATAGCAAAAATCACTATATCTATGTTATATATTTTTTTTAGTTGTGTACTTACATTATCCCGACTGTTTCCAACAACTTTCAAACCAGGAGAAATTTGTAATTTAATTTGAGAAACGTCCCGTTTCTTTATTTCCGTTTCGTCGCCGTCAATGGCGTCATATCCGCGTTGTCCCTGGTTTCCGCTCGTGCTGCCATGGTAACCAGAGCTATGAACCAGAGCCCTCTGATAGTAAACAAAGTGACAGACGTGGACAAATGTGTAGTTCGCAATGTCTGTTTGCACGCTGTTGTTGTTTCGTTCAAACATTATGGACCATGGCAAGCAGACTTTGGATAAAAAAGGAGAACTAAAACGAGAATCAATATCAGCGCGGTGTTTTCGAGATGCCGAGAGCTCCCATAGACATATAAACGAGAGCTCCACGTCCGAGACTTCGACCGCTCCTACATGTACTTTATTAAACAGGTGAGCACATTTACATAAAACTAATCAATGTTATATAGTTCAACAATGATAAAATGTTAGAATATGATCTGTATGTTATTCTAATGTTGATCTAGTTTACTGCTAGTCTCATACAGACAAACTAACACATAAATTTCAACACATTTAAATGCAGTTTAGTGTGCTAGTGTAATGTTAGACCAAGTGAAACAGCGCTGCGTTACCTCACAAGTTTAATTTGTCTAATAAACTGACCTTTGAGTAGTAATTCTGCGTGTAGTTCGGTAGAATGAAATGTCCGTATTCCTTTTATATCCGCGGGACTCGAGTCGCGTGTGGAGCTGATAGCTGTCTCTTAGCAATCCCGAACTGCTTTATATCACAGTCATGATAAAAACATCGATGTATTCAGTCATCCATAAACATTATTAGATCGGTCGGCTTGACGTTAAGGACAAGATCCATAATTCTTAGCAAATGTTGCGTCATCAATCTACGCCTTTGTTATTATAAAGAGGTTAGCGACCCCAAGCGGCGAAAAATGCCATAGGCTTACTGTACGTTTAAGTGAATTTACTGAACTTAAATATACGAGCTTCATAAAAATGATCATTCTAGAAGAAAATTTCAGATTGCACTAGAGGCTTTTGCATCTGAACTCTTCATATTTCCTTTAATAACTCATTTTGTTTGATTCATCATCATCCTGCACATGCTAAACTTATATCTATACTGTATGTTGCTGTTTAAAAGTAAATCCACACTGTTTCTCCATGTTCCCAAATGTCATGCATTTAGCAAAGCGACTTATAGCAAATCGTCAAAGACAAACGTCAAACTTTTTCTCCAAAATCTGAAAAAATTCCATATGAATGTTGAACAATTGGTCATGATCGGATTCAATCCAAGCTTATTAAATCTCCAGCACACAGTCACAAATTATTAAATTTTTTTTTTTTATTTTTTTTTTATGTCAAGCAGTCAGAAGTGTCTCCCTTCGGGTCTAACTTTAACTTTACCTGTCTCAGGTGAATCTCTTTGATGACGTATAGCAGCTCATCGTCTCCGTGTCGGTGTTTGACCAGAAGCGCGCTCCCGAACGCGCCTTGACCGACCTGTCGAATAACCTCATAATGATCCATAAACCCCGAGGATTATGATGATGATGATGATGATGATGATCTTCAGCCGGTTCAGACAGTAAGAAGGCGCGTGAACATGAGCGCCGCGTCACCATGGCAACGCGTCAACAACAGCGTCACTCCGCAGAGTTTCGGGAATCCGTGTGGAAATATTCTCACCAAAACACAAACGAAGAGCATCAAAAGTGTGCTCGGCTCTTGTGTGAACAGGAACAGAACTACAAATGGATTTCGTGAAAATAAAACAATTTGCAAGGACAGGCTTGATCGCAACTGACAGGGCAGAGAGTGAAGCATTCTGGGATTTCTATCGCCATCGATTCATTCGCATTTTCTCGTGAAGTATAAACACTGACTGTCTATTTACATTAATAGATCTATATATGTATCTATATAAAATATTTATATCAGTGGATATAAACTCTCAATTGTGAGAAAAGATTCAGAATTGATAGAAAAAAGTAGCAGTTACCCAGCAAACAGAACGTTCCCCTAACGTTCCCATATGCGTTTTGGGGAACCTCTGTAGAGACTGTATTTTATAACCGAAAGAGAACCTTCCCAGAACGTTCCTTACAGGTTATTCTTAGATTTTAATTTATAACATAAAGTGAAACATCCCAGAACGTTCCTTACAGCTTTTTATAGATTTTATTCTATAACCTAAAGAGAACCTTCCCAGAACGCAGTAAGTTAACTGTTAAGTGAAATACACAAAATAAAGCAATAATCTTGAAGCTGCTTTGAAACCACAGGCTATTTAAAGCATTATGGAATGTAGAACTCTGAAATGTTATGAAAATAAATAAAATACAAAACCTGAGCCTCATTCTGCATTTGACACTTTTCTTTATCGATCTACTGTATCTGTTGTACTCGAAGTGACCATGAAATTAAAACTGACCAATTTTATTTATTTTGGTACACTGCAGTTTATATATATATATATATATATATATATATATATATATATATATATATATATATATATATATATATATATATATATATATATATATATATATATATATATATAAATTGAAATCGTTTATAAAAAATATATTTCATGGTGACTTCATGGTAGTTGTGTGTGGAGTTCAATCAAGGTTCTGTCATTCCTGATGTCGACACAAGATGGCGCTGCACACTAACACTAGTGTCCTGATGAGACCAGGGGCTGTAGCCCAAATCACCACTCGTTCACCATTCCCTACATCACTCCACTAATAGCCTACTAGATGAATGGTTGGATGAAAATGAGGACAATGCGTACCACCTACGTCATTCAGATCCAGCCTTTGCGCTGTTTTCAGGCCTAAAAATTCAGATGACGTCAACTTGGGTCGCCATTCAAAACGATCATCATCCTTATATTGTAATCATTACGAGCAAAAGTTGCAATTGCTGAATAAACACATTCCCTGCGTCTGCTTATCCCAGTACATGATGTTAACAGCGCCATACAAATAGAATCGATTTGAAAACGCTCATTTTATTGTTATTGAGGTGCATTATGGGATTGATCATGTGTGCTTGATTATGTCCCCTACGGTTTTGGACACCATTACATATGGCTGTGTCCTCAAATAGTGCCCTAGATAAGGGTATAGGAGTTTATTTCCAAGTTTCTGATAACATCTGGTCAAACTCTGACTGTCTGAGACACATGTGTATTCTATATGTCCCATAACTGGTGATCATGACTCTCATTAATCTGCTTTATGTTGCTTTTACAAGTTTATTATCTGGGCTGTGAATTATATTCTTTAGTTGAGCAAAATAAAAGTACTTTTTTGATGAGGTTGTTGTTTTCAGGTCCTCTACTTCTGTTGACTGGAATTTCAAATCCCATGTCTTGAAAATGTGCATTCGGTGTTTTTGCACAGATACCAGATCACAAGTCGGTAATCAGCTGATTGAAACATGGAAAAACTGTGTTTTAAAATGAAGTGAGGTCTACAATACCTGGAGTCCTCCATCCGTTTACTCATCTGGGTTTCTGCAGGTTGTGTGAAGGTAAATTTAAAGTTCCCCATAGTTTCATCCATTAAAACTCATCTTTGATCACCAAAACTTCATATTTATACATTTTTTCCTTGAAAAAAAATGTCTTCATGCCTTAAAATATCTTGAATGGAACTCGACACCCTTGCCTCATTTAGGATTCGCGGGTCTGTGAATATGCAAATGAGCCCCGCCTCCACTCACTCACTCACTCACTCACTCAGAGATCCACTGGTTGACGATCACACGTTGATCTGATTGGTTACAAGGTAGTGTGTGACGTCAGAAACACCAGCGATTTCAAAGCGTGTTTTTGAGACTGTCTTTGGTTCACTGCAGTTTTAAGGAGGAAATACTCAGCAATGCTGTCGACTTATGAATTTACACATGCTTTGTCTTAAAGCAGATTAAAAACACCACATAGACACATTAACAACATTAAAAGATGGATTTTCAACACAGAAGGACTTTTTATAGACCTTTTTAAGACCAAGTAAAGAAAATTTAAGGAATATTTTGAAGGGAAATCAGTCCATCAATGTATTCTCTAAATGTAAAAGTCTAGGGAGCAACACTTCCAAAAGATATCTAAAAAAATTAAATTTATTTAAACAAAAAAAAAGTTTGAATCTCCAGAATACGAAATCACTTCACCTGTACCTTCTGCAAAAAAAGGTGATGTTCTTCCTCTGTAGTTTTGTCTTGTTTTCCAGTGCAAATGTCTAAAGATTCTTAAATCAAAATTTATTTACTGGAGATTCAATATGACATAAAATATGATGTCTTTATTTCTGTGAAACTGATCAAAAAGAACTGAGTTTATGATTAAAACCAGAACAAATGTCTTACAGTGGAAATTCAAAGGGTTTTCACAACTCATTGACACATTCGTTCTTGTTTCAGTCATAAACTCACATAATTGTATTAAAACTTTATTTTCCATTTAAATACATCTTGATTTAAAGATTTTTTTGCAATGCATGTAACATTCAATGCCATGACTTTATGAATTTAATGAATTTAGACCTTTTTAATTTGTGTAAGGGCAAATCAAGACTTTATAAGACCCGCAGTAACCCTGGAAAAGTCTATTTCTCACAGTTTAGAGCCTTTCAAAAATGTAAAAGTCTGGTCAAACTACTATCACTGTTATGAAAAATTAGTGATTTAAATGTTGTTGTTTTTACTCAGAATACATGCATCAAGTCTGCAGTTTTTGCACTCGATGCAAACACATTTTTAATTCACTCTTAAACTCGTTGTTCTTTGATTTGATGTAATTCCAGTTCTGCGTATCATGAACCTGTTTCACATTTCTGAGATTCTCAGAAGTCGTCATAGTTGGGAAAACTTGGTGAACAGGAGATGACAGCAAACATTATTTTTGAGTATAAAAGCATTTCTATGAGTTTCCTAAAGAGGAAAAAAAAATAGAGAGATTGATTATGTTCGTTGGAAAAATGACAAATTTGCCGTCAGCCGTTGCGTTAGAAACAGAGCAGTGTGACCCAGTTCTGTGCAAATCAATGCCAAGGTAAAATAAGACAAATGTGCAATAAAAAATGTACTTTTGTGGAAAGAAACACGTCATTACAGTGTGTGAAGAGGTCCATTATCTGATTCTGGTTGTTTTAAAGGGGTGGTATAATGCCCTTTTCATAAGATGTAAAATAAGTCTCTGATGTCCCCAGAGTGTGTGTGTGGAGTTTTAGCTCAAAATACCCCACAGATATTTTTATATAGCATGTTAAAATTGTAACCTTTTGTGTCTGTCCCTTTAAAGGCAAATGAGCTGCTGCTCCCGGCACAGGGGGCGGAGCTTCAACAGCTCGTGTCCTTTTACCTCACACACACATGCACTGGAGATTTCATAAACTTTTAGCCTTTTATGTTCAAACCGGAGTCAGACAATGATGGAGAGACTCAAGAAGAAGTGACAACATGTAGAAGCAACAGGACATTTCTGAATGGTTAGTTGATGAGTTTATGTAGCTGATGTGTAGTTATCTTCTAGTCATTGATTAGCATATTCTGTCTTGATAATCTATAAATCGTGTTCAGGGGGCGGGGTTTATGTAAATTTTAGGGTTGGTGATGTCACTAACCCGGGAGGAATGTGGTGTAGTCTCTACCAGCCGTTTGTTGTAGTCCTTAAAAAGCGATTTCTTTAAAAGCAAATATCTCCCTTTGCTCTGAACTTTGAGCGTTGTAACTTTGCAGATGTTGTTTATGCTCAAACAGCAACATTACACACTAACTAAAGTTAGAAAAGTCAAATCATAATCAACCACTCCTTTAAGTGTCCCTTAGCCGTGTCTTTATGAAGCACTTCACTGTTTTTATAATAAGAACACTGCATTATTGCACACTTCTCCCAGCAGTGGAATGAAACAGGACTGGATGATGAAACTGGAGGCTTTTTCTGATAAAAACATCAATTACTGCTGAATAAACAGAAGCTCAAAGCCGAGCGAGATTGTGCTTTATATCCTCACACGGCTGAGCTCTCCAGATGTTGATTTAATTACACGTTAATAATCTCGCCGGCACTGAGCCATTTGGCACACACACCCGTACCGGACAGAAAAGAGCGTTGTTCATATGAGGATAAAGCCGTCCATTACGGATTCCAGCACTTCTTGTTCCCTCGGGCTCAATAAGGACGCCGGCAGGTGTGGGGATTTTTCTTTTTCGGCAAATTACTTTGACGTTATTGGAGGAGGAAAATGCAGAGAAAGATCTAGATGAACTGTGGGGCGTTTGGACGGATGAGGTGAGCGGCAGGTTAATGTAGGAGACAAACGACCCAATAAAAGCAGAATTGAGATGAACGACACCGTCCATCGGCTGAGATCGGCGCGAACCGAATGACGCTCGCCTCCAACCGGCGGCTCCTTACTGAACAATAAATCGGGGATAAATGACAGAGGCATTTCTACATGTATAAAAACGACAAACTGATTCATGGCAAAGGACGTCAGCGTTTGATAAAGTAGATCATTTGGTGTAAACATTTATTGGTTCTCAAACTAAAATAAAAATCGACTTGTGTCAGTAAAAATTGAACAGCCTTTCAGACTTAAAATAGATTTTTCTGTGTATATATATATATATTCGTATAAATGTGCACTTTTTGACATTTTTCCCTTCTTTTTATTTTCCCCTGTAAGAATATATTAAAATACCATTTGTCTTTTAATTTTATTAAAAATGTAACGGCCTTTCAGACTAAAAATTTATTTTTCTAAACACATACACACATACCGAGTTTATATAAATGTGCACTTTTTGTCGTTTTTCCCATTTTTCCCCAGTAAGAATATATTAAGACCATTTGTCTTTTAATTTTATTAAAAATTGAACAGCCTTTCAGAGTAAAAATAGATTTTTCTGTGTATGTATTTTATTATATATATACATATATATATATATATATATATATATTAGGGCTGTCAAAAGATTAATCGCGATTAATCGCATCCAAAATAAAAGTTTGTGTTTACATAATATGTGTGTACTGTGTATAATTATTTTGTATACATAAATACACACACATGCATGTATATATTTAAGAAATATTTGCATACATATACTGTATATATTTATATATAATTTATATTATATATAAATATAATTTTTTTATATATAAATTACACATTTTTCTTAAATATATACAAGCATGTGTGTGTATTTATATATACAAATTTAATTATACACAGTACACACACATATATTATGTAAACACAAACTTTTATTTTGGATGCGATTAATCTTTTGACAGCCCTAATATATATATATACACACACACACATACATACATACACAGAGTTTGTATAAATGTGCACTTTTTGTCATTTTTCCCTTTTATTATTTCCCCCAGTAAGAACATATTAAAAGACCCTTAAAACACCCTTTCACCCTTAAAAACGTATAAAAAAAAGTGATCTGCTGATGATTCGTTTTTTTTAACGTCTTAAATAAAAAAATGAGGGAAACGTACAACAATGCAGTCGCTCGTACTGTCGTCTATTCCCAGAATTCAGAGGAAACTGAACGATAGCTACTTCATAAATGACGTGCACAAAAGCATGTTGTGTGTGACACGAGACGGCGAGGCGCGTTCGTTCGCTCTGGCACACGCTGAGAGCCGATGGCTGGTGAACAAATACAAATGTGATACAAACAACTGAAAATCACTCAAAAAAAAAGTCCAATCTGGTGTGTTTTAATACTAGAATATTCAAATAAAAAACAAAAACAAACCAATAAACGCAGATAAAAAAATAAAGAACAACACAGTTCCGGCTGCATTTTGATATGTTCCAGTCAATCGCCCAATGAGAGAGCAGGACACTTTCAGTTCGGATCGTTTCCTTTTCAAATGGCAGGAGCTGAAACACCCACCGTCAGTCAGAGCGCCCTCGTGTGGAAGGGTGAAGGCGTCACAGACTGTGTCAGTGTTATTAGCTGGGCGAGTCTGAAGCAGGACGGTGTAGGAGGTCACGGCGGGGTCAAATCCACACGACTGAAGCTCCTCGGCACACGACCGATCACTGGAGGAGACACAGACACGGAGAAGATGCGACTTTAATATCAGCGGAGTCAGAGACAGATTCATAATCATCTGTTTTAGCTACAGTGTTTTAGTTTGTGTTGCATCATCAGAACAAACTCAATACACACACTGGAGGAATACACAGTCCTGCGGTGTAAGACACACTCATAATCATCTGTTTTTACTTTTTGTTGCATCATCTGTGGGAGACATGCTTCATTTTATCAGTCTGAAGTTTGTACAGCAATAACAACATGGAGCAACACAAGCTAAATGTTAAAAGGTAAAAAAGTAGTAGCTGAATAATAGGAGTATTTTAATGGCATTTTAATGGTATTTTAATTTAATATATATATATATCACATTCTTCCCACATATTTAAAAAAAATCAAATATTTTCCTCATATTTGTATGGTTTAATCACACTTCTATGACATATGAGACATATGTGTATATATATATATATATATATATATATATATATATATATATATAAACAATATAATATAATATAAAGACAATATAAACATTGCCGTTCAAAAATTTGGGATAGGTAAGATTTTTTATGGTTTTAAAACAAGTCTCTTCTGCTCACCAAGGCTGCATTTATTTGATCAAAAATACAAAAAACAACAGTAATATTGTGAAAAATTATTGCAATTTAAAATAAATGTTTTCTATTTTAATATATTTTAAAATATAATTTATTCCTGTGGTCAAAGCTGAATTTTCAGCATCATTACTCCAGTTTTCAGTGTCACATGATCCTCCAGAAATCACTCTAATATGATGATTTGATGCCCAAAAAACATCTATCATTATTATTTTATATATTTTTTTCAGGATTCTTGGATGAATAGAAGGTTCTACAACATGTATTTGAAATATAATCTTTTTCTAACATTACGAATGTCTTTACTGTCACTTTTGATCAATTTAATGCGTCCTTGATGAATAAAAGTATTAATTTCTTTTATCTATAAGTTCCTATAGTCTTTTATCAAATAAATACCTTAACCAAGTTTATTGACTTGTTCATCCCTCATATTTAAAATATATGAAATAAATAAAATAAATAAATAAATATATATTTATCATATTTATATGGTTTAATCGCACTTGTAGGGCCACTTACACTGAGATCTGTAGAAAGCGCTTTCCTGTGCGGCTTCCTCCCTCGACCAGCGTGTCGAATCCCTACAGGAGCCTAAACAGAAGATCAACTACATTAATTTAACAAACACACACTTTCTGTCACAACATCCACACGTAATACGGTCACAAATATGAGTAGGAGTTGAGTGTTGAGATTCTTTTTCTGCAGGAAAAATTCACATTGGGCAATTTGTGTGAAATGCAAGAAAGTCACATTAATATTTAAAAAATGTCCCATAATAGAAACTGAAGTGATGTTGGTTAAAGTGGATAATCAGTATTCACTGTAAAGCTTGTAAATATGTGACCCTGGAGCACAAAATCAGTCACATGGGTCAATTTTTTTAAATGGAGAAAGCTGAAAGCTGAAGAAATAAGCTTTCCATTGATGTATGGTTTGTTAGGATATGACAATATTTGGTCGAGATACAACTATTGAAAATCTGGAATCTGAGGGTGCAAAAAAAAAATCAAAACATTGAGAAAATCTCCTTTAAAGTTGTCCATTTATGTTGGCGATTGTGCAGCATTCACTCACAAAAATAAATGTTTTATATATTTACAGTAGGAAATCTACAAAATATCTTCATGGAACATGATCTTTACTGAAAATCCTAATGATTTTTGGCATAAAAGAAAAATCAATAATTTTGACCCATACAATGTATTGTTGGCTATTGCCTCGTGACTGGTGACGTGATCCAGCGTCACACATGTGTGATCTGAAACGTGATTGGTGGTCTGACCTGACTGGACATCATGGGGGGGGCATGAAGTAACGGAGGGCGGATCTGAGGGCCGTACTGGAGCGTGTGTCCCAGAAGAGGATAGCGGACGTCACCTGACACAAACACACACACCTGATCAGAGGTGGACAGTAACAAACTACATTTACCCGAGTACTGTACTCAAGTACACTTTTGGAGCATCTGTACTTCACTTGAGTATTATTTTTTTCTGGAAACTTTTTACTTTAACAAATTTGAAAGACAAATATTGTATTTTTTACTCCACTACATTTCTGTCAAGCTCCTTGAGTAGACAGTAGTGACGTCAGTCAGGATGATTTTGGTTGGAAATGAAAGTCGGGTTGATGTCAGAACCCAGTATTACATACAACAATGCAACAATAATAAAACAATGCATTGACATTTACTTTTTACTTTTGATAATTAAAGGGATAGTTCACCCAAAAATGAAAGTTCTGTCAGTAATTACTCTCCCTCATGTTGTTCCAACCCCGTAAGACTTTCATTCATCTTCGAAACACAAATTAAGATATTTTTGATGAAATCTGAGAGCTGTCTCACTCCTCCATAGGCTTCTCTGTAATCAAGATCTGCCATCCCAGAAAAGTTAGTAAAGACATCGCTAATATAGTCCAAGTGACTACAGTGGCTCAACCTTAGGTTTATCAAGCGACGAGAATACTTTTTGTGCGCAAAGATAACTACTTTATTCAACTCTTCATGTTCTTCTGTGTTTCACTGAGTGAGTTCACGTAGTGTAACAGCGCAGCGCTTCTGGGTTGTACATCAGAACGGAGGCTCACTATTGGCCGACGCTGGTCATGTGTGTGATGCGTGTGATGCCTCTGGATTGAGTTCACGAGAGCGCTGCGACGCATGTGCGAGAACTGAGAAGATGACGCTCACGATCATTTGATGGGAAAGTGTGAAAGGTAAGCCATTCATTTTGCGGTATTGGTAAGACACTTTCACGTTTCCTCGTTGGTTTCTCACGATTCGGACATCCAGAAAATGCACATTTTAGAACCATTTTAAACATCGAGACCCATCGGCGCCATCTTCTCAGTTCTCGTGGCTCTTGTGAACTCACGTCAAGTCATCACACACATGACCAGCGTCGGCCAATAGTGAGCCTCCGTTCTGACGTACAACCCAGAAGCGCTGCGCTGTTACACTCGTGAACTCACTCAGAGACACACAGAAGAAAATGAAGTAGTTATTTTTGTTTGTTTTTTGCGCACAAAAAGTATTCTCGTCGCTTGATAAACTTAAGGTTGAGCCACTGTAGTCACTTGGACTATTTTAACAATGTTTTTACAAACTTTTTTAGACCGGCAGAATGAAATTGCCTAGAAGTCTATTAATATTTAATCAAAAATATCTTAATTTGTGTCCCGAAGATGAACGAAAGTCTTACGGGGTTGGAACAACACTGACAGAATTTTCATTTTTGGGTGAACTAACCCTTTAAGTACTTTAAAAAACGAGTACTTCTGTACTTCTACTAAAGTAAAAATTGGTCTTTACAACTTTTACTTGTAACGGAGTAATATTTGACTAGTAGTGTCTGTACTTTCACTGAAGTAAGGAAGTTGTCCACCTCTGCACCTGATGAACCTCACAACGACTTCAATGCTTTAATAAACACCAGACAGCACAACAGGACTCACCTTGACCTGAAACGAAGGGTCTGGAGAAGTGAGGCATGATGGGAAGGGTGTTGAGGCCTGGCCGGATGCTCTTTACATTAGTGAGGTGTGTTGGTGTGGGCGACAGGGCCGGCGAGGTGGACGGGCTGCAGATCTGAGGACTGTTCTGCACACAAACGGTTAAACATCGACATGAAACTGCATTCATGATATGAAGGAATCATGTGTGACATTGACAAAGTTGTCAACAGATTTTACAAGCTCCCACAAAAAAAACAACGACATTTTATTAACAGTGCTGCTGGATTTTATTTCCCAAAAAGGTGCATTAAAGTGATTTTGCTGTTGTCAGATCAGCTCACGGATCCCTAAAGGTGGACTTAAGGTCCTTGCACATCGAGCCCGAAAGTCATGTCCGAAATTTCCGCACGTTAAAAAATAAATACGACCAATCACGTTTTACACACTGACTCTGAAAATTGTGTCCGTCATAAAAAAAAAACAGATTGGGTAAAAATATTTGGGTTTTTCGCATCCGTAGCAAGCACTTTGAGAGGTGTTTTGACAATTGACCCTTCGCCGGGAGTTTGATTGACAGGCGATCTGACCAATCAGCAGTCAGGAGAGTTAGTAGATTAACGTTGGAGGATTTGAACTTGAAAAGCGGAGTGTACTGACGTCTTTCTGCGGTTAAAACAACATTCCTTCTGATGTTCATACATGTTTATTTGATGCTATAAATGAACTAGAAGGAAGAGATGATCAGCTTTAACTGAGCGATCTGTCAGACACATTAAAGAGCCACAAAACGGTATTTATTGTTTAAATTTCTTTAAAAAATGACCACATTTGAAAGTTGAGGCTTTGTTTCATATCAAAAGTAACCTGGTCTGTCCTGTGTGTCAGTGTGTTGTCAGTGTCCTCTCTCCTCCACAATGTGTGTTTCACTGCGTGAGAACATGGTGTGTGGCGTGAGAGAGGCGTGGCTTGTCGGACATAGCAACAGTAACTAAAGGGGGCGGGTCTTTGAGAACGATCAATTCAGAGCCACACCAAAATTGACTGTTCAGGATCAATTGGTTCACGGAAATTGGTGGTCTTGTTTTTAATATGTGGCTCCAGTATCGCTAGCAAAGCATCAAACTGAGCCGCTGACATCCTGAAGTAAACTTTGAATCGTTCAGGATAATCCCGCAGCTCCTCCTCCTTGATTCCCCTTTCTTTTTACTCTTTTTAAGAAGAGAGAGGACAACAAAATCATCCTCGCTGCTTAAAGACTCCGTTTTGTATTGTTTTGCGAATTATTTTTCTCAACGGATTAATTAATACGCATCGGACTCAGTGTGCAAGGACCTTAAGGATGCAAAACACTCATAATCATAAGAGATTCTGAGTTGTTTAATGCAACAGATGCGTCTTCTGTATCGATGACAAATTTGTTGAAATGAATTTCTTATTTTCTGCATGTTTTATTGTAAATTTAAAAAAAATATGTGTGTTGTACAATTACGAAAGAATATTGTAGTGTATGTGTGATGTGTGAGTGTGTTCTTACTCGTGACGTGTCCAGACAGCAGATCTCGCTGGGCTTGTGCTCGTAGTATTTGTTGTGTTTCCACTGCGGGGGGGAATGTGACTGAAGCTGCTGAGACGCAGGTAACGCCAGGTGCATCATCACCATACCACCTGATGGGGGCGGAGCACCTGCACACACACACACACACAAACACACACACACACACACACACACACACACACGTTGGGTTTTCATGGTTTATGGGGACTCTCTATGGATATAATGGTTTTTATACTGTACAAACTGTATATTTCTGTCCCCTTACACTAAACCTATCCACCACACAAAACCTTTAGCATTTTAACATTTTCAAAAAACATAATTTTATATGATTTATAAGCTGTTTTCCTCATGGGGACCAAAACATTTGATTTTGGATATTGGTGTCTTTGTGGGGACATTTTATCCCCATAACGTTAGGTTTACCAGGCCACACACACTAACGCTCACGCACGCACGCACGCACGCACGCACGCACGCACGCACGCACGCACGCACGCACGCACACACACACACACACACTCTCTCTCTCTCTCTCTCACACACACTCTCGCGCACACGCACACACACACTCACTCTCTCACACTTGCTCACACACTCTCGCTCACACACACTCTCACACTCGCACAAACTCTCGCTCAAACACACACTCTCACTCACACACACTCGTGCTCTCACACACGCTCACACACTCACATACACACTCTCAAACACACACACACTCTCTCTCTCTCTCTCACACACACTCTCACTCACACAAACTCTCGCTCAAACACTCACACACACACACTCGTGCAAACACACACACTCTTGCTCTCACACACGCTCACACACTCACATACATATTCACACACACTCTCGCGTGTACACACGTACACACGTACACACACACACACACACACACACACACACACACACACACACACACACACACACACACACACACACACACACACACACACACACACACACACACACACACACACACACAGATTGTCTCCAGCAACATTTAAAGTCACCATGAAATAAAAATTGGCAATTCTTATTTTTTAATGGAATATTGCAGTATTTATTACAAATGATTTATTCATGCACATCATTTTTTAAAATTCATGTGCCTCATAATCTTGAATCAGAATAACGTCCTCTCGCAGCATCTCTTCTCTTCTCTGATGACGAGGGCGGGGCAACAACCTGTCACTCACATGAGATCAGCCAATAGCAAACCACAACCATCCAAATCAGTTCTCCACAGACACAATCAAGCCTGACGTGTAAATAAATAACGTTCGATTTTACTTTTAACAAGCAAGCTCGTCCACAACAGGACACTGGATGCCTGATGTAACGTCTCTCCGGTGATCCATTATATATGCAGATGTAATTTCACAAAGAAATTAACTGATTAAATGGTTCCAACAGTGACACGATGAGTCAAAATACAGAAATGAATATCCAGACGTGTCGACACGGAGCCATTTAACGCACTGCAGAAGAGCCACAACAGGTTTAAAAGGACATTCCCTCTCTTACTGCCTAATCCTCCAATCAAATTAAACCACAAGACGCTTGTGAAGGAGAAGAGGATCTAATTTGAGCATTTGAAAAGCCCTTCTAGCCTCCTCTTTTAATTAGTTATTAAAGACGAGCGATGGAGAGACGCCACAGAAGCCATTCAACATTAATGGAGGACACATCAACTGGAAATGAGAATCACAGGAGCCGTGAAGGCCTTCTTTAAGATAGCCAGAACCCAGAACAAAGCAGCTCAGGAATTACTTTTTAATTACCAGCTCATATCTATTCAATAATGGGAATGTTGGGAGCAGAGAGTGTCATTTCAATTAGCACCTTTATGCCTCGGAGGAAACGACACGAGGCTGAAGGTCACGACAATGAGCCGCTGAATTATAAGCTGGCCGGCGAACGCTCATGTTCTCAGACGTCCTTTGTTTGAGAAACACAGGCTAATTCCAGGGTTTGAAGAAAAGACGAGTCGGACTGTATTGTGCTGAGGATCTGGATCACTGATGTCACAACTAGCGCTATTTAAAAATAGCAGAATAACGCATAAAACATATGAATAATGCGAACGGTAAGCTCAAGTAACGTCACACGGTCGTCATGACGCCTGCAGTTCGATGACTGATAATCTTTAGTGAAAATTAATGAACAAATGAGCAAGTTAACCAATAAATAATTGACTTTGTGTGATAGCATAAAGCTATCCAAGTGTAGCTGGAACATGAAATTACCTCATTTCTGATTATTTGAAATGCATTATATCTTTTCATAAATACTTGTAACCAAAGTTTAAATGCAGTATAATTATAAATTTGTGGTTTGTCATTTTATTTAATGCATTATACTTTCTATTCAATCATACAATGCATTATAATGTGTATTACAAGGCAAAATTAATGCATTATATATAAAGTGGGTAACATTTTACAATAAGGTTAATTAGTTAACATTAGTTAATGTATTTACTAACAATGAGCAATACATGTGTAACAGTATTTATTCATCTTTGTTAATGTTAGTTAAAAATACAGCCTTTCATTGTTTGTTCATGTTAGTTCACAGCGCATAAACTAATGTTAACAAATACAACCTTTGATTTTAATAACGTATTAGTAAATATTGAAATTAATATGTACTAAGATTAATAAATGCTGAAGAAGTGTTGTTCATTCTTAGTTCATATTAAGGTAGTTAACTAATGCATGTAGTTAACTTATGCATTATTTGCATCAATGCCCATTAATTGCCCATTAATCCATTATAAAAGTATTTTTAATGCATTAATTTTGCCTTGTAATACACCTTATAATGCTAATGCATTGTAAGGTGTGTTACAAGGCAAAATTAATGCATTAAAAATACTTTTATAATGCATTACATATAAAGTGGACGAGGACGAACGGCCTTCTGGGTGACTGCGGGTTCGTACCTGAGCACTGCTGGGTGGGAATCTGTTGCGAGCCGCAGGGAGGCGAGGTGCGGTGGTACGGCATCTGTTCTGATCCCGGAGGAGGCAAGAACCCCACGGAGGAGCTGCGGAGACACACACACATGCACACACTCACTTAACATGCCAAAACCACGCCACATACACTACCAGTCAAAAGTTTGGGATCGGTAGGATTTCTGCTCACCAAGGCTGCATTTATTTGATAAATAAAAAAAATTCAGAAAAAACAGTAATATTGTGAAATATTATGACAATTTGAAATAACTATTTTTTTTTTCATATATTTTAAAGTGTAATTTATTCCTGTGATCAAAGCTGAATTTTCAGCATCATTACTCCAGTCTTCAGTGTCACATGATCCTTCAGAAATCATTATAATATGATGATTTGATGATCAAGAAACTTTGATGATCAAGAAACTTTGATGATCAAGAAACTAATATTCTCATTATTATCAATGTTGAAAAAGAAAGAAAAAAGAAAGCTTTTGTAACATTAAACACTACCGTTCAAAAGTTTGGGGTCAGTAAGAATGTGTATTTTATATTTTGGAGGAAATAAATAAAATAAATCAATACTTTTATTCATCAAGGATGCATTAAACTGATCAAAAGTTACAGTCAAGACATTTAAAGAGTCACATATATTGTGAATAGGATATATGATTATTACACAAACAGTATTGTGAAATATAACATTTTAAAACAGCTGTTTTCTATGTGAATAAATATATAAACAAATAAATAAATAAATAAATGTTATATATAAGTGCCATCTGAAAATTTTATTCTAGAAGGATAATTTTTATCAAGCTTGTATGTTTATGTTCAGTTATTTCACTTTAATGGCAATGAAAATGACCTATTAATTGTCATTAAAGTGAAATTACTGAACTTAAACATACGAGCTTTAAAAAAATACAAATTTTAGAAGAAAATTTCAGATGGCACTTAGGCTTTTGCATCTGAAGTCTTCATATACATATATATATATACACATATACACATACACACACACACACACACATATATATATATATATATATATATACATATATATACATATATATACATATATATACATATATATACATACATATATATACATACACACACATATATATATATATATATATATATATATATATATATATATATATATATATATATATATATATATATATATACACACACACATATAGGGGAGAGTGGGGTGATTTGTGCCAGGGGGGGGGAAGTAGTTCCACCCCTTGTTCTGGAAAACCATAGAATAATTTGGTCATGTGACCACATAATTTTGAAAAGCAATCAATTTTACTCATCCTCCAAAGAAGAGAGATACATGGCATGAGAGTCAAGCACATTTTAGTGCAAAAAACTGTTTTTTCCCTTTCAAAGTAAATTTTCTATGATTAAGGTTTTTTGATTGTAGTGTCTGGACAATTATAGACAAGTTTGAAAACATTTCACACATGTTTTAGTGCTTTAGTAGGCTACACAATGAGTCTATACAGTTAGCATGATGTTAGCTCTTAACTGCTGGATCATGCTAATTATTCAAACTTGTGGGTCCGGGGTGATTTGTGCCAAAGGGCATGGGGTAAGTTGTGCCAGATCCAGACCACCTAGAGACCTACATACTCACAGGGGATAATCTTGAGAAGTGAGGAGATGGTCATGCCTCATCATTGTTTGGCTTAGGCCTACCTGCTATTTGTTTAATTTAGCTAACACTGATTTCAGTTTTGAGTTTGCACTATGTTAATAAAGAGAAGTTTTACTCAGTTTTTAAGAGGCTAAGTCACAATAGGATGTTTAGAAATTAGCCTAGTAACTTTATTCTTATGTTACATAATTGACAGACAGTGCTATGTCAACAGGCATCTATTGCCAAAGCCTTTTTGCCTGAAATGATTCACAAATATCATACATTGTGTTGCTATGGTGCTCTAAATGGTTGCTAGGGCGTAGCTTGATAGCTTCACAATGATCCTGAGAGACTGATTGGTCGTCTGAGTAAAATGACCCCGCCCCCTTGTCTCTGTGACACTGTGATCCAGAGTTGTGTTCAATACAAAATCCCTATGCAATTGACCATAGTAGGAAAAACGCATGCTATGGTATTCCAGGGTGACAATATCTAAATAAACCTTAAATTAGTCATTTTGTATTGAATTTGTCTTGCTTTCATATAGCATACGGTTCATAACAGTAGGGGTGCAACGGATCAAAAAACTCACGGTTCGGATCGTTTCTCGGATCAGAGTCACGGATCGGATCATTTTTCGGATCAGCAAAAAAAAAAAAAAAAGACAAGACAAGACAAATAAACATAAGTTTTGTCTTTTTGTTTATTAACACTTAAAATATTAAATAAAAATATATAAAATCAACAGTGGGTGCGCGACGGGATGACGTAACGTGGCCATGCTTGATGTATTTCCACCATAGACTGTAAAAAGGTTTCCACCGATGTCCCGATACCACTTTTTCACTTCCGATAAGATTCCGATGCCGCAGCTTTGGCTACTTGCCGATACCGAAATCAATCCGACATTTTTATTTTAATCTTGAACTAATACTACTAATAATAAAATATATGGAAGCACTTTGCTCAATTAGCCACATAAAAACATCTCACTCAAATGGAGAACAAATACTTCTCCAGTATATAGTCCACAACAACAGTTGATAATGAAAGACTGCCACCCTTTTGAAAGACCTTTAGATATGTTTGGTAATTGTACCTGAATGAATTTAAAATTAAAATTAAACTTTAACGTTATTCTCATCTGAATTATAAATAATTTATTTCTGTATAAAATAATACTACCATTAAAAACACATTTGATTTTCTTTTTTAATCAATGTAGAATGTGTAACTTCAAAATAAACAGATTACTCTGTTTGAGGACAAGAAATGAAAACCAATGCAATATGATGAATGTCCAAAAGATTAGATAATCTTTGCTTTTAAACACCGTGTGTGTGTGCAATATGATGAATGTCCAAAAGATTAGATAATCTTTGCTTTTAAACACCGTGTGTGTGTGTGTGTGTGTGTGTGTGTGTGTGTGTGTGTGTGTGTGTGTGTGTGTGTGTGTGTGTGTGTGTGACAGTTAGGTTACAGTTTGACAAGAGTTTACAGTTTGACTGTTCCACATGTTTCCACTGTTCGATCGCGCCCGTGCCTCTCTCTCTCGCTCTCTCTCTCTCACACACACACACACACACACACACACACGCGCACGCATTGCAATCTTGACATCGCAGCCTGTTCATTTTGCTGCGTTAACACGAAACGCGAATAGAGCGTCAAATTTGCGTCTAGTTCGATGCTTGAACAGTTTGAATCCTTTCGCGCGTCCAAAGCGAATAGGACGCGCCGCGCGCGTGATAAAGCGAGCGTTTGAAGCGAATTAGACGCGTGTTCCAGGGAAGCCAAAATGCTCCCATACAGGTAATTTTGACGCGGGGCGTTCAAGCTCCTCCTTTCGGTTCCTCCGCTCGCCATGACCACGCTGTGTGTGGACTGAACATGCGCACAACTTCTTTTTTTTTTTTTTCATAAATCAATCCGCGAATCACGTGTGTGCCGAACCGAAGATATTGATCCGAACGGATCACGGATCAATGATGATCCGTTGCACCACTACATAACAGTAAAATGTTCTGTTTTACTTCAGAAAGCACTGGCACAATTTACCCCAACATATTTCCCCAAAAGGCACAACTTACCCCGCACCAGGGGCAAGTTGTGCCATGAGACCACTTTTTTCCCAAAAGCTATATTTCTGAAACTATTTATTTCAGATCCAAAGTTATTATTCTCAGGGATGCACCACATCCTGAAATACATGTACATCATTAAGTTGAAGGCATTACTGTCATGGCCTCACTTTAAAGTCACTTTGAGTAAAAACTGGCACAACTCACCCCACTCTCCCCTATATATACACACACATACATGTATATATATATATAAAAACAGCTGTTTTAAAATGTAATAATATTACATAATACTGTTTTTTGTGTGTATTTTTTATCAAATAAATGCAGCCTGCTCACCAGAAGAGACTTCTTTTAAAATATTACCGAACCCAAACTTTTGACTGGTAGTGTGTATTCAGCTCTGATCAGTACGATCCCTGATAAACGTGACGAGTGCCAGATCAGCACAGCTCGATGAGCAGATCATCAGTATTCACAGAGCTGGGTCGTCTCTAGCGGTTTAATAAGGACGCGAGGCGTGTGACGCAGCTGCGAGTCGTCGTTTGCCATCTGTGAACCGCTTCATATGAAGGATGTGCTGCGCGAGATCGCTCTCCTCACGGGACCCAGCGTTATATTAAGACCAGCTGCAGTTCTGGACTTATAAATCATCTTGAACGTGGCCTACTAAAGTCAAGGTCCCACGAGACGACAGCAGCGAGCGAGTGACCTCTTCCTCACAGCTCTGCACAAAACCCTTACAGCGACAGCCATTTTACACCACACTGAAAGCCTTCTCAAGTCTAGTTTCGTCTCGAGTCGTAGCTGAAGATTAAATGAGTATGAATATATTATTCTAAGGGAAATTCATAACTAGACACATTAAAAAAAAAGATTTTCAACACACTTTCAGAGCTGAACTCCAAACACAAAGAGTTTTAGATTCATTACTAATTACACTTAACTTACTTAAACCGGACTGTGACGCTATTTTCTTCTGGAAACAAACTTTGTTGCATTATTTTTCTGCTATCTCTGTAAAGCTGCTTTGAAACACTCTATTGTAAAAAGCGCTATATAAATAAAGGTGACTTGACTTGATTATTTTGTCTATTTTCTGTTTTACACAGGCGGATCACCACAGCATCATATGCTTTTATTGTAATTAATAAATATACAAAGACTGCGGCAACTTTAACCATTGAAAAGATACTATGACAAAGTTATCGCTTTCCATATTCAAACTGATTTTTTTTTCATGAATATATGATGGACCGGAAGAATGAAAGCTGTATCTTATATATTTGGATATTTATATGAGCAATATCACGCTCATAGTCATGCGAAATATCTTTATATATCTATATCAGACAGGCTGCAGCTTTAATTTTGCATGAAAATATTGTTTAATCGAAAAAATTATATATTGTCTTGTAATAATTCAAGCACTTTTAAGGTACCTCTTCATAAACATGCCTGTTTTCATGGGTTTTCCAGGACTTAAATTTCAAAAAGTCAAATTCGAGCGCTTTAAGCACCTTGTACGAACCCTGAAATATGCATTTACAAGAAGATCTGAATGAATCATAATGCTTCTGCAAAACAAATAAACTGTCCTTTTCATTTTTGCAAATGAACACAGCAGTTTTCGGTGTAACTGATTCGGCTCAGGACGTCCGTACCTGAGGGCGTTCTGCTGGTTTTGAGGTCCGATGCTGTAGTAGACCTGAAAGCTGGACGCAGGTGCGGGTGCATGGCTGACGGCGGGCTGATGATACGCCTGCTGTGGCACAGCCGAGGACACCTGACACACAAGATCAGACTACCTTTAATATCATTATAAACATGTGTAATGAAATTAGAAAGTGCTTCCCTTAGCGCCGGATTATACAACAACACAAACAATGTTACATAAAACACAAATATTAAACATAATACAAAAAAAAAAAAAATCAGTTTTAAATATTGCATTTAGGGATGCACCATATATTGCCCATCATATCGGTATCGGCCAGTATATGTTCATTTTTAATGATATCGTTATAGGCCCGATAAGAAAATTTGGCCGATATCTTAGAGCTGATAAATAATGGATTATTTCCTTCAGCTGAGACACTTCAGATGCGCAACTGTTCAACATGATGTTTCTGAATCACTTGAAATATGATTTAAATCACTTCAAAAAGTAAAATACAGTAAAAGTGCAACATGTGCCGCACAAGTCTGTCATATAGACCGCATAAAATTATAATAAAAACATTATAATTGTGTGCTTGGGACATGGCTTTTAATGGTGACTTTTGTTTTTGTAATCAGGTTCTCAGAAATGAATATAAAAATGAATATTTAGATTTATCGGACAATTATCGGCATTCAAATATAAAGAATTATCGGTTATCGGCCACAATTTTTCAAATCGGTGCATACCTACTTGCACTTATAAGAAATATATTACACTAAAACTGAATTGCAAATGAAGAAAAAAAGAAGGTCTAACTGTACGTTCTCATCGTCAGAAATTAAACTTCTCATCATGAGACCGCTCTATGATCACTAATGTGTTATAATGTAAGGCTGCCGCAAAGACTGAGTGAGTCCATTACATGTTCCTCACCTGATAAGATGGCACTGACATATACTGGACCATCATGCCTGGCATCGGACTGCCCATATTGCTGTGTTGGCTGCTGACCAGCGTCTGATTCTGCAGTGGCTGGATGGCGTTCTGGTAGTTCTGCTGCTGATTTGGCATCACAGTTTGGTAACCTGAAGGAACGTACAGAAACAATGCAAGCGCTTCAATAGCAGATACGTGTAGTGAAAGTGGCAGAAATACACAATTAACCATTTACTGTCCACTTACAAAACAAAATCAGCCTTTCAAATGAACAATAAACAATCTCTGTTTATTCAAATTATTTATTTATAAGTATAGCACTTTGCATAGCACTATGTTCTTCGCAAGGTAAAACACAACCATAATAATAAAAACATACAACACTAACAATGGGATTTCTATGTAAGCTTGTAATTGGGATAATTGCGACTTTTATCCCACAATTGCTAGTTTATTTCACTCAATTCTGACTTTTTATCTCACAATTGTGTGATATAAAGTCAGAATTGCGTGATATAAAGTCGCAATTGCGTGTTTTAAAGTCAGAATTGCGTGAAAAACTCCCAATTCTGACTTTATTTCATGCAATTCTGACTTTATATCTCCCAACTGCGTGTTATTAAGTCAGAATTGTGAGATATAAAAATGCAATTCAATAAAAAAAGTCAGAATTTAAAGTTTATTTCTCGTAATTGTGAGTTTATATATCACAGAATTCTTACTTTATAACACACAATTCCGACTTTAATCACGCAATTGTGAGACAAAAAGTGAAATTGTGAGATAAAAAGTCTTTTTTTTTTCATTCTGTGGCAGAAACAAGCTTCCATAGATTTCACACAATGTCAATTAATATTGATATGAATATATTCAAAAGCTTTTTTGAGGCATAATGACTAAAAGCACCAACACTGCACTGACTGTATAGTGTGTCACAAGACCAGCACTAGAAGATCTTAAACTACAAACTACGAACATATTTTGACCAACAACCAGGAAAAAATTAAGGCGCCAAGCACTTTATAAACTAAGATCAGTCATTTGTTGAACTGGCAGTCAGTGTAGATCCATTAAAACCACTGTAATAGACCATTTGGGTCTTAGACCACAGAATAAAAGAATAAAAAAGATCATTTTAAAGTTCATATCTCACAATTCTAGGAAAGTAAAATCACAATTGCGAGATTTTTTCCCTCAGTATTACGAGAATATCCCGCAAGTCTGACTTTTGTCCTCAGAATTGTGATATAAACTCATAATTCCAACATTTAAAGTCCAAATTGAGAGATATAAACTCGCTATTACGAGAAAAAAAAGTCACTATTGTGAGATAAAAATGTTCTAGGCTTAACTGTTATTTCATGCTGTAACTATAGGGTTTATATATTATGCTCCCTATGAATTGCATATGTGAATATTATATGTGGATTTATTGTTTACATCAAATTCACACTTTAAAATGAGGGTAAACGTCGCAGTGTGTCGGTTTAATGCCTGTGTTTGACTTTAAAGGGCATCTTTGACGACGGTATTCTGTAAAAATGATGATTCTGACATCCAAAGGCACAAGAAAACATTTTTTTCTCTTATTTTGTGGATCTCGCCCGCTTTCCTCCACGTTTTTGTGGAGTATTTGTGGAGCTCTCAACTTTTATTATTTTATTAGCACTCTGGCTGATGCATTTTGTATCCATTGCAATTTAGATGAGACGAGAAAAGATAAATGCATTAGCATCATCCAAAGCTAAAAGAACAAATCCTGGCATCCTTCACTAACGTCACTTTATTTATATGAGATTTAAAACTCAGATCACAATCCAAAAACGACACCCAGATTTCTTTAGTTTGTTCTTAAAATATTGAGGATCATCAAAGCTGGTCGATTCAAATCTCTAAATTCAGATTTGAGTCGTCATAAAGCTTGTCAATTAGAGCAAAGCTAGCTAATGATAGCCTTACTATCTAAAACACTTTAAATCACTAATGATCTCACCAAACCAGCAGCATTAAATTGCCTCTCATTATCGGAGCGCACACACACACACACACACACACACACTCCCTAAAAGACAATAGCTTACATAATGGCAGCCAATGTTACGCCTTTAAAAGCTTCTACATGTAAGATGGTAATTTACACGAGCGGCGGCGTACGGCGCGCAGAAACGGCCCATTATGAGGCAGGATAATTTGCATTGGTGTCAAGGTTATTGGGGGTAGCGTGTAACTCCGTGACACTATCAAACACACTCTCCCCGCGGGAGGAGGGCGTTTTCAATTTCTGCTGGCTTTTGGCCAAAGGGACGGCAATCAATTTAGCCCAGAAGTGGGACAAAAGAAACGGACGGCCCGCGGCGAGGAGATGGTGAACGCGTTATTTTTAGCCCTATTCTCTCACCTCCACTTAAAAGCAGAGCATGATGGGAATATAATATTAAACACTGGGTTCTGGCTGAGCGAGCAGGTACAGAAGAGGAGAAAATGTGTTTCACGGTCTCAGAACATCTGAAGGGTTTGATTTCTAATCATCATTTACATCACACAGGATTCAGAACATATTGCTCACTTTTCTTTCTGATGCAAATTAAACATACAATTAAGAAATACACATTGTTCACAGTTCTGTGTTTTCATTAGAGATGCAAACGTTAGACAATCTGTTGACTTTAAACCCAACAGGATTCAGGATTCATCCAATCAGAATCAGAGTTTTGAGACTTTGGTTTCATGAAGATGTTTTTACACATATTCATTCATTAGATACAAATCTTCTGATTTGATACACATGCTGAAAAATCAAGACGAAGCAGCTTTCATTCGCCATATTATACAAACAGACATTACGATACGATCACTAAAACATTTTATCATTGAATTTCCTGAAGAAAAGAAAACAACAACTATAATCGTTTCACATGATCCTTAAGAAATCCTTCTAATATGCTGATTTGCTGCACTTACGCTGCTTCATATTTTTGTGGGAACCATGATACACGACCATTCAAAAGTTTCAAGGATTTAAGATTTTAAAAAAGGAGAATTAATACTTTTATTCAGCAATGATGCATTAAATTGATCAAAAGTGACAGTAAAGACACTTATAATGCTACAGTTTTTTTTATTTCAAATAAATGCTGTTCTCTTGAACTCTCTATTCATCAAAGAATCAACCGTTTTCAACATTGATGATCATCATATTAGAGTGATTTCTGAAGGATCATGTGACACTGAAGACTGTAGTAATGATGCTGAAAATTCAGCTTTGATCACATGAATAAATTACGCTTTACTATATATTCACATAGAAAACAGTTATTTGAAATTGAAATAATATTTCACAATTTTTACAGTATTTTTGATTAAAAAAATGCAGCCTTGATGAGAAGAAGAGACTTTGACTGGTAGTCTGGATCATTAAATTACATTAAATGACCACAGCAACTGACCCAAAAAAGGGAAACATGTTAAACATTTTATGCAAAACAACACAGACTAATGTTGTGTGACAGTCAAACGGATCACGTGACCTCGCAGATGGAAGATTAAAGACGACTCAAACGCAGCTTGATCCGATGTTCGAGGAGGAGTGAGGGGCTGGAAAAGAGACCGGTTCACTGTGAGAATCGTAGGGCGTCTCAGACAGTGCCTCGGCCCCGCATTCAGCCGCTCCGACAGAACTCACACAGCAAAGCTCCAGCTCTGAGCGTCCAGTTCCCCTCACGGTTCTCAACGGATCCGCTTTCAGATATTCAAAGCACGAGGGATGTTTTGTTTCAAGCAGAAAACTTTCCAATTCAATCCAGTAAAACATTTGTCACCGGCGCACACTGAACAATAGAGCAAAATCAAACCTCTTTGTATCTGTTCAAAGGGCCAAATGCCACGAGCGCCCTGCGATCTCCTGCGACAGTCATTGTGTTTGTGCAACACACAGACAACAATGCACACCGAGAGTGTGGGTAAAGAACGAGCGCATCGAGAGGCCCAGTAATTAACACAAACTAAAATCAACGTGAGTTCAAAGAGACAAGGTAAAAACTGTGTTGGCTGCTAAAGCTCTTGTGCATGTGTGTGCATCAGTGTGCATGTGAGTGCATGAGTGTGCATGTGTGTGCATAAGTGTACAGATAAAATTGTATGCGTGTACATGCGTGTGAATGTGAGTGCATGTGTCTGTATGTGTGTATATGCGTGTACATGTAAGTGTATGCGTTTGCATGTGAGTGCATGTGTGTGTATGCGAGTGCATGTGTGCATGCGTGTATATGAGTGCATGCGTGTGTGTGCATGTGAGTGCATGTGTGTATATGAGTGCATTTGTGTGCATGTGAGTGCATGTGTGTGCGTGCGAGTGCATGTGTGTGCGTGCGAGTGCATGTGTGTGTGCATGAGTATATATGAGTGCATGTGTGTACATGTGTGTATATGAGTGCATGTGAGTGCATGTGTGTATATGAGTGCATGTGAGGTGCATATGAGTGCATGTGTGCATGTGTGTGCATGTGTGTATATGAGTGCATGTGTGTAGCATATGAGTGCATGTGTGTATATGAGTGCATGTGTGTGCATGTGTATATGAGTGCATATGAGGTCCATATGAGTGCATGTGAGGTGCATATGAGTGCATGTGTGTATATGAGTGCATGTGTGTGCATGTGTATATGAGTGCATATGAGGTCAATATGAGTGCATGTGAGGTGCATATGAGTGCATGTGTGTATATGAGTGCATGTGTGTATATGAGTGCATGTGTGTGCATGTGTATATGAGTGCATGTGTGTGCATGTGAGGTGTATATGAGTGCATGTGCGAGTGCATGTGTGTATGAGTGCATGTGTGTGTATGCGTGTAGTTACCTGTCGGCTGCGTGGGTGCTGTGGGCATCTGACTCTGAGGGCTGCTGTATGGCATCGAGCCCACGGGCCGGTACGGCTGTCCAGACACTGTGTACTGACTGGGTGAACAGTAACACGGTGCCATCTGTGACAAGAATGACATGACGTGAACTTCAGTGATGTACAGAAGCTGATTCACACAAAACGCCTCCAGGCGACGCAACTAGAGTCACTGAACCCATGACAGCTGAAGTCTGTCACTTCTGCACCATCGATCTGGGGAGACCATGGCCCATCCTGATACTCACACTCACGAAGTTCAGCGGCCTTAACACACACTAAACACACCATCTCTAATAACGCTTATTTGAGTCTATGTTTCTCCCATCATTCATCATGTTCAGGAACAAAAAAATGTGCAATGCAGAGGAAAACAAAGTAAGTTAAATTAATTAGATATTTATAGAAGTTTGTTTCCACCATGGAATAAAAACAAAAAGCTAATTGTGACTTTTTATCTCAAGTTTATAAATCACACAATTCTGAGACAAAAAGTCAGAATTGCGAGGTATAAACTCAAATTGTAAAACGTTGAGTTTATAACTCACAATTCCAAGGGGAAAAAATCTGAATTGTGAGATGTAATAATGTTTATAATTTGCAATTATGAGATATGACCTATCAATTGGAAGGAAAAAAGTCAGAACTGTGAGCCGAAACTCGCAATTAAAAATGTATAATTTGAAATTACGAGATATAAACTGGGAAAACAAACAAAAAGTGTTGCACATTGTATTGGTGCAGAGGTGAGATTGAGTGTTTTTTTTAGAACATTTGCAAATGCTTTTTTTCCCACTTAATTAGAAGCATCCCAATTTCATAGGAACTACTAAACAGACATTTAGACATTTATTTTAAAGTGCAATGCACTAAAGCTAAACATGTAGAAAAAGCTCTGTACAAACTTTTTGTGGCAAATATGGCATGTAATCAAGAGGTCAAATGCAAAAAGTGTTTGTATAGGGACAGAACACATGTGTTGGCATTAGTCGCTCTGACTGTGTCCCGCACCTGCTGCTGGATGAAGCTCTGCTGCTGGTTGACGGAGGTCGCGTGCGATGAAGGGAACGTGGGCACGTTCTGTCCTGGCGAGGGCATCATGTATCCGGCCTGATGAGGCGCAGGCGTCTGGAGAGACACGGGCGACGGGTAAACGACTGCGTGAGCGTCACGGGTGTCTCCCGACGCCTGCCGAACCATCATCATGTGACTGAACTGGGCGCTCAGATTATCCTGCTGACAGAAGATTTTGTTTCATAAAGTATTTGCAGTTTGTTTTCAGAAGTGAAGAGAATCAACTCTTTACATGCCTGTAATTTGCCACATTTTACATGATTATGGTTGCTATTTTTATGAGCTTAATTGCATCAATTTGATCAAAGTATTGTGTTAACATGAGTCAACAGTTTAACACGTGTCAACTGTTGCTAGCTAGACGGCCAAAGCACAGATGAGATGACATGTTCTTGCTTTTACTGTAACTATTAGGCTTTATGAATTTGCTTTTTGTGCCCCATTAGAAATGGTAAGAGACGAGACGCTTTTCTATTCATAGAATATTAATTCCAGCATCTGCTCCTCCATTAATTATTCAAAGCATCTCCCACTCTTTTAATTAGTCATTAAGGGATGTTTACTGGCTGAGGGAGGTCAAGAAAAAGAGGTTATGGTGCGTGTCCGAGTGAGCCATGATTGGTTTGAGAACGTTCCTTAAAATACTGAACCCTGCAGCTTTGCTATGTGCTATTGATGTGAAAGCATACGATGATGGAGTCAAGAAGTTGAGAAATGCACAAAGCGGTCGACATCAGAGAGAGAGAGTGCAAGAGAGAGAGAGTGTAAGAGAGAGAGAGAGTAAGAGAGAGAGTAAGCGAGTGAGAGATTGAGAGTGAGAAAGTGAGAAAGTGAAAGAGTGAGAAAGTGAGAGAGAGAGAGAGAGAGATGTAGGTACCACAGTGAACTGCTGGTTAGGAGACACTGTAAGGATCGGTGGGTAAGACACCGTGGACGGCTGGACAGACCAGAGAGGCTGAAGACATAGAACAGGAAGAGGAAACACACACACACACACACACACACACACACACACAGGAAGAAAATGGATTTAGTCCCAGATGTACAGGATGGAAAAAGTCAGGGAATCAGGAGAGAACGTGCAGATGGTTTATAAAGTCAATCAGTGACACTGATAAACACAGATTAATTTCCCAAACCTAAGAACATTAATGTGGCTCTTAGAAAATGTACATGTCCTTAAATAAATCCATAAAATTAAGATTCATCAGAGCAAATACGTCCCATAATCCAGCACATCTAACCTAAAGACTGCCTCTGAACACCAAATCAAACCACTGGATTCATTAGTAAACATCAGCAATACTAAACTCACCTGTGACATGACGTGATTGGTGGGCTGGTGCTGCTGGTGAGCGGCTGGAGGCGGAGCTACAGATGATTGACACCTGGAGGCCTGTGAGGTCATACTGGGGTTGTAGACAACAGCACTGCTTTCAGGGTTCAGGAAAGGCTGACCTGCGATCAGTCAAGAGGATTGTAGATTTACAGCATCTTTTATATGTTTTATATATTTACGGTAGGAAATTTACAAAATATCTTCATGGAACATGATCTTAATATCCTAATGATTTTTGGCATAAGAGAAAAATTTGACCGATACAATGTATTGTTGGCTATTGCCACAAATATACCCGTGCGACTCGTGACTGGTTTTGTGATCCAGGGTCGCATATTAGCAAATTTCATTGTTTATGTAGTAGTAAAAGGTACGTATATTATCGCCCAGCTCTCAACTATAAGCATGAAGATATTAATAAACATTACTATCATGATTTTTGTGTATTGTGAGTATGAGTATTGTGAATGTGCTTTAGGAATAAATTGACTTGACTTAACGCTAATGTCCAGTATCGGCTCATTTGTTCACACTGAGAAAGATGAACCGCACTAGATTACGAACAACAGTGCAAATGAGCTAAAGTCTGAATATAACCCTGTAAATGATGACAAATGCAGCACATAAGAAGGCACTGAGCTCCACAACACGATCTCACATCCCAGAGGCCTCGGCAGAAGTAAGAAATTTCCCATTTGCAAACTCCGTAAAGAGGTCAATATGCAATTACACACCGGCGCTGCCTGGTGTAAATGCATTAGCGCTGGCCATATAACGTGACCTAGCGGCCGCATGCATATTTTAAGGTCTCCAATGAAACAATATTTTACACGTGCGTCTGGCCCCGGACACATCACAAATGGCTTCATTAGGAGTTTGCCAGCAGGACACTGTGGATGTATTTGCTGACTGAAGTCTGAGGTTGAAAATGACCTTTATAAAACGTTTATTTTTATTTTTTATGATCACTATGAAGAGGAGATTTTAGGGCTCTATTATTATCATGTTTTAATCATTCTGTTTTAAATCATAAATCCAGAAAATAAATTCTGAAAATACAAATCATAGAGTCCTATTATTGTAAAAAATATATATATATATTAGATATATATATATATATATAATAATAATAATAATAATAATAATAATAATAATCTAAGAATTAGGTTGTTAATGATTTATTAATTAAATTATAAATTAAATTTACTAGAAATGCTTTTTTTTTATTATGCAATTTTAATTAAACAATTAAAATAAAATCAAAAAATTAAAATAAGATTTTTTTTAAACAAAACAAAAATCAGCCCAACTATTGTATTAAAAAAGTTGATTAGACATTATTTTTGATTATTAAAATTTCAATTAAACCATTAAAATGAAATCCAGAAAAATTACAAAAGGAAAGCATGGAATTTGGGAGGAAGAAAAAAAAAAAGGATTTTGAGACTAAATCAAAGATATTTTTTAGGGCCCTAAAAATGTTGTTAAATTTCATAAGTTCCATGATTTCAATTAATTAGACATGCTTTTTGATTACTAAAATGTACTTTAAACATTAAAACAAGAGTCAAGAAAAATTAAAACGGAAAAATGAGGGCCCTACGATTTACAGAGCATCTATTAAAAACTTTGACCTTTCAGAAGAAAATAAAATCCTCATTACGAGCCCAAACAGAAATGTACCGTAAAATCCCACCATCAATTCAGCATCAATGTTTATGAAACGACAGTCTGAGACACACAGTTAAGATCAGGGTTAGTGGAGGATATAAAGACATGCATATCGAGAGAAATCAGTTGCACAGGGTTTACCAACCTGTATGTGGGTTGACCAGGATACTTCCGGCCGGTATCCCTGCGGCTTCCAGGGGAAGCAAATAGTAGCTAGCATTAGACGTAGACGCTGGCGGCTCATAGCAAACGCTGCTACTTGCGCTGACAGGAGGATAGCCCATCGACTGCGTTAAAGCCACGGCAGAGGGAGGCTGGGATCGAGAGAGCGAACCCGTGGACGAAGCTACGCTACTACAAGAGTCAGAACCTAGAGAGAAGTAACGACAGGAGCCTTAAAGGGATAGTTCACTCAAAAATGAAAATTAGCCCATGATTTACTCGCCCTCAAGTCATCCTAGGTGTATATGACATTCTTCTTTCAAACGTTATATTAAAAAATGTCCTGGTTCTTCCAAGCTTTATAATGGCAGTGAATGGCCGTTTCTGTTTTGAAGTCCTTAAATGAGTATCCATGAATAGATGCACTTTTATGATGGATAGATGCACTTTAATGATGGATAGATGCACTTTTATAATGGATAGATGCACTTTTATGATGGACAGATGCACTTTTATGATGGACAGATGCACTTATGATGATAGATGCACTTTAATGATGGATAGATGCACTTTTATGATGGTAGATGCACTTTAATGATGGATAGATGCACTTTTATGATGATAGATGCACTTTAATGATGGATAGATGCACTTTTATCATGAATAGATGCACTTTTATGATGGACAGATGCACTTATGATGGACAGATGCACTTTTATGATGGACAGATGCACTTATGATGGACAGATGCACTTTTATGATGGACAGATGCACTTTTATGATGGACAGATGCACTAATGAATAGATGCACTTTTATGATGGATGGATGGATGGATGCACTTTTATGATGGACAGATGCACTTTTATGATGATAGATGCATTTTAATGGTGGATAGATGCACTTTAATGATGGATAGATGCACTTATGGATAGATGCACTTTTATGATGGATAGATGCACTTTTATCATGGATAGATGCACTTATCATGGATAGATGCACTTTTATGATGGATAGATGCACTTTTATCATGGATAGATGCACTTTTATCATGGATAGATGCACTTTTATCATGGATCGATGCACTTTTATGATGAATAGATGCCCTTTTATGGTCAAAACAGAAACGGCCATTTCACTGCCATTATAAAGCTTGGAAGAGCCAGGACATTTTGAAAGAAGGATGTCATATACACCTAGGATGACTTGAGGGTGAGTAAATCATGGGCTAATTTTCAATTTGGGTGAACTATCCCTTTAACATAGCAGCGGTGAGAGCGATCGCTCGTGAATTCACTGGGGATCGTGGAACATATTGGCAAAGGAAGCGCTGCAGTTATTAAAACACTGCAGAATATGGAAGTGTAGAAAGCAAGGTCAGACGAATTTCAACAAGATGCTCAATTCAATTTCATTTCTAATTACCTCAGGGACCGAAGCAATGGAAGAAGAGAATAATTGTATTAGCCTGAGAATGACATATTAATTAATTTCTGATTAATGTCTCGGCTCATTTAGCAATTTACTTGTTTCTTGTCTCTTCTCTCAAATATGGGATGTTTTTTTTTCCCATTTGAAATGAAAAGCACTAAACGTGTTCATGTCTCAAATGCCGTACAGGCGGAGGACGGTAATTTACATAAGAGCTACCGTTCAACAGTTTGGTTATGATTCTGGAAGAAGTCATCTTTTCTGCTCATCAAGGCTGAATTTATGTGATCAAAAATACAATTATTTTTTTTCAAATATTATTAAAATTTAAAATAACTCTTCTATGTGAATATATAGTAAAGTGTAATTTATTCCTGTGATCAAAGCTGATTTTTCAGCATCATTACTCCAGTCTTCAGTGTCACATGATCCTTCAGAAATCATTCTAATATGATTTTGCTCAAAAAAACTTTTATTATTATGATCAATGTTGAAAACAGTTGACCTGCTTCAGATTTTTGAGGAAATCATAATGCTTTTTTCATGATACTTTCATGAATAGAAAGAAAGAACAGCATTTGTGTGAAATAGAATCTTTTGTAACATCATAACTGTCTTTACTGTCACTTTTGCTCAATTTAATGCATCCTTGATGAATAAAAGAAAGAAAAAAAACATTTGTTAACATTAGTTAAAATGAACTAAGAGTGCAAAATACTTTCTAAAGCATTGATTAATCTTAGTTAATGTTAATTTCAACATTTACTAATACATAATTAAAATCAAAAGTTGTATCCGAGTTCATATGTTATTTCATGGTTTAACTGGTTCATGAACTAACAATTAGCTGACATTAACAAAGATGAATAAATACTGTAAAGGTATTGCTGTAACTAATGGTCGTACTAAGGTCTTAAGTGTCAATGAAAAAATTTGTACTGATCCCGAACTTTTTAAGGGTAGAGTATTAACGATCACCAATGAATTCAGAGGATTGTTAATAAAAGTGAATTTCAAAGCATGCAGTGAGATACAGATGAGCTGGAATAAAGCATGCGGTTACGAGCAAGAATAAAGAGCATGAAATCATCAGAGGAAGAGGGGGTCAACAATCTCAGGGCTCGACGCTAAGGTCGGGACACTGGTTCAAATTTTAACTTCAATGGCCTCACCACAAAAACATTATAAAGAAATAAAATAAAATAGTTTCCCATTTCAATACCACCGCAAAAACTACTAGTCTAACTAATATAAATCTCAAACATCATTAAAGACGAGTAAACAGTCAGTAATAAAATAAGAACAAATAACCAAATTACAAGCAATGGCACGGATACATAAAATAGAACAATAATACAACTTAAATAAACAGTGCTTTTCAGGTAGGTCTAACCTATCAGGTACAGAACCTGAATAAAAGCAATCAAATGCAAAATTACACTGCATAGTATAAATTAAATGTATATAAATCCTTATTAAAGATAAGAAAGTGAGAGATTTTCTCTTTGTCTTTTATTGTTGAACATTAATGACAAAGACAGTATCAGGAATATTAGGCTGCTGTCACTTTAAGACATAATGCATGGATCAAATATACTGATACACAAGTGTTTTCTTTCTCAACTGTTAATGTTCACTTAAGATATAACCGACTCTTTACTAGGACACGCGCCACATTTTGACAATTTTGTGTGTATTTATCAGTTTAAGTGCAGAGAGACGCGAGAGATAACTCAATCCAGTATTCACGCTGGCTTTCAAACGTGCTTTCACAGCATGCGAGTAGTCTTTAGTGTCCTCTTCTGCTTAAATGTTTAAAGGGTTAGTTCACCTAAAAATATTAGTTCTGTCAGTAATTACTCGCCCTCATGTTCTTCCAAACCTGTACGACTTTTGTTCATCTTCGCAACACAAATTAAGATATTTTTGATGAAATCCGAGAGTTTTCTGATCCCTTCATAGACAGCAACGTCATTACAACTTTCAAGGCCCAGAAAGGGAGTAAAGACATCGTTAATGTTATTAATGTTATGAAGCGACAAGAACACTTTTTGTGTGCACTTTTTGTGACTTTATTCAACAATTTCTTCTCGTATGTGTCAGATCTCCTACGCTATTCTCGTAGTAAATGCAGTTAAGCACTTCCTGGTTCTAAGTCAGAATGCCGCTAAATAGTGGTTGAACCACTGTAGTCACATGGTCTATTTCAATGATGTCTTTACTACCTTTCTGGGCCTTGAAAGTGGTCATTATATTGCGGTCTATGGCTGGTTCAGAAACCTCAATCAATAACTGGCAGAATTTTCATTTTTGGGAGAACTAACCCTTTAAATTAGCAACTGATGCAAAAACTGATGCAAGTGTTAAACTTTCATGACAATGTTGCACTGGCCCGATCGGGACACTAACACTTCCGTCAACTGTCCCGAGCGTCCTTATTATCGAGGTCTGAATCAACAACTAAAACTAATAATCTTCTGTTGTCTTGTATTCATTACTTCAATGAGCTCATCTGCCTTAAATTAATACATTTTTTGCTAAATTTGATTTGCATATGTACATTTCTGAAATGCATAACGGTAACACATTGCAATAAGGTTCATTTAGTTAACATTAGTTAATGTATAAACTAACAATGAGTAATACATGTGTTACAGTATTTATTGTTAGTCCAGCTGGTCATTGTTTGTTCATGTTAGTTCACAGTGCATTAACTAATGTTAACAAATACAACCTTTGATTTTAATCATGTATTAGTAAATGTTGAAATTAATATTAACTAAGATTAATGACTGTTGTCGAAGTATTGATCATTATTAGTTCATGTTTACTAAGCTAGTTAACTAATGAACCTTATTGTAAAGTGTTACCTGCATAACTTAGTCTGATAACAGATCACTCTAAACTGTAATGTGGACTCATGCACTTTCTGTAAAGCTGTATATTGTGAAAAGCGCTATACAAATAAATGTGAATTGAATTGAATTGTCTTGTGATGTCACTCACCTGTCTTTGAGAGCCGGCCCACACTCTTGCTGCTGCTGGAGCTGTCGCCGCGGGTCAGGACCGGGATGCCACTGAAGCTGCTGGCTTTGGTCATGGCAGGCTTCAGGTTGCGGTTCGAGCTGTCCGAATCCGTGCTGCTCCACGGACGCGGCTCTGAAAACCTGGCCTCGTTCTCGGAGCTGCTCTGGCGGCTGTTTGCCGACCGATCGTCTTTCAGCCTGCGCGAGAACATCGGACAGCTTTATTAGCTGCGTTTCCATTACCATTAAACTGCGCAAATTGAAATTGCGAATTGAAAATACACCCAATGGAAACACGTTAAATTTCGCAAAAAAGTTTTTACGCTCGCATGAGGAGGTTTTTCAGGCAATTCGAAAAAGAAATATTGCGCAAAACTGCAATGGAAACAGTTTTTGCGCATTCACAGGTCACCTGACGTAGATGACGCGGTGTGTTTGAACAGAATAAAAGACAGAGTTCTTCATTAAATTCATAAAAGACAGAAGAATTACAGGAATAATGGATTCTAAACCTCAAATAAATGCCACAATCAAGACCTCGAAGCAGAAACGAGTGAGAAACACCCAGAAAGTCCTCATATGAGCCGCTCACAAGTATAAGGGTCTTTCCTTGCCATTAATGATTGGATAACATGCCTACTTTTCCTTTTTTATTAATAATAATGGCCGGTGGCTGGGATATACGTAAACCTGCCAACATCCGTCGCCATGATTTTTTGGATTGACTTATCGCAAGAGGAAAAAATTTACGTTTTAGTCGTATAACATCGGTTAATGGAAACGCCGTCATTTCGCAATAGTTTTTTGTCGACATTTAGAAAAAAGAATAAATAAGAAAAAAAATACAAGAATAAATAAATAAATAAATAGGGAGGGGGGGGGGGTAAAATAATAAATCGCAAAAGTTTTGCGCAAATCTGTAATGAAAGATCAGAAGTTTTGCCTACACAAAACAAACAGCTTCAATTCACTTGCAGGTATTGAGAATATGATGAACGGCAGTGATTACCTGAAGATCTGCCGTCTCTGCTGTATGTTGTTACACATCTCGTCCTCCTGAATCCTGGAAAACATATCGCTTATTATTTGACGTTCAACGTGATTTATTATGGCAGTACGGGCAACTTAAGCTCAAGTCAGCCTTATTTCTACAGCGCTTTATACGATACAGATTGTTTTAAAGCAGCTTTATAGTTATAAACAGGAAAATCAATGATGAAAATGTCATCAAATATGAGACAAATTAGCAGCTCTACAAAAAACAAGTGTCGTTATTCAGTTCAATTTAGCTCAATGTTGATTTAATTCAATAATATCAGTGTTGCAAAGTTCAACAGTTACGAAATTAATTCAATTCAGCTGTAAAGCAGCTCTACAGATAAGTCAATTCAGTTCAAGTTTTGTTCTCATCTGGTTGAGTGGTAAATTTGATAATATCGCTGAATATTAAGTTTATAGTCAAATCAAATACTGTCTGGCACCCATTTACTCCCATAATGTAAGCATAATATTTCTGAGTGATGCATGATATTTAATAAGAACAAAAACTGTAGGGCGGGACTTGATTTTCTCTATGTTGTCTATTCCTCTTAATCTAGTCGTCTAATATGACATGGTATATTACAAATGTTGTACGAATTGCTTTTGTTCCTTTTTTGCAAGTCGTTTTGAATAAAAGCAAAACTAAATGCATAAATGTAAATACTCAGTTCAGACTATGAAACACACATCATTAGGCAGAAGCTTTAATCCAAAGTGACTATATGTGACCCTGGACCACAAAACCAGTCACATGGGTCAATTTTATGAAATTGAGGTGTATACATCATCTGAAAGCTGAATAAATAAGCTTTCCATTGATGCATGTTTGTTATGATAGGACAATATTTGGTCGAGATACAACTATTGAGAATCTGGAACCTGAGGGTGTAAAAAAAATCTAAACATTGAGAAAATCTCCTTTAAAATTGTTCATTTATGTTGGCGATTGTGCTGCATTCACTCACAAAAATAAATGTTTTATATATTTACGGTAGGAAATTTACAAAATATCTTCATGGAACATGATCTTTACTTAATATCCTAATGATTTTTGGCATAAAAGAAAAATCAATAATTTTAACCCATACAATGTATTGTTGGCTATTGCCACAGATATACCCGTGCGACTCGAGACTGGTGACGTGATCCAGGGTCGATATTACATTTCAGTTCATGCATGTCCTGGGAATCAAACCCATGATCTTGGCGTTGCTAGCGTCATGCTCTACATGTGCTTCCCCTAAATTCTGTGTCTCTCGTCTTACACTCACCTTTGATCCAGCGGGAAGGCGTCTAAACCCTGCAAAAGAAATTCAAGGCTGTTAAAATTGCATTTCAAAGACCCATAAGCACACGATCATGTAGCCGTTAATGCATCTTACATCAGCGAAGATCCTTTCTCGCACCTTCTGATATTCCTCCTCGCGCTCCTCGATTGACTTGCTTCTCCTGTCCTCTTTTAGTTTCATCCGCATCTGAAACACACAACTCTCTTTAAACTTTCCCTGCAGTTTATGAAGCATTTCATTACGTTATTATGCGATAATAATAACCATGTTGGCTTTATTAGCAGCTCTCCACCTACCATGTTGTCGTCTTTGTCTACGCTGGAGTTGTCCCGTTTTAAGATGTAGCGCTTCTGGAAATCATCCGTCCTGTCGTCTTTGATGTGTTCGGAAAACTTTTGATCTGGTCTGCACACGTCGGGGGGAACAGAGAGAGAAACACAAATGAGACACTTTCCAGGAGAAGCGCTGTGTTTACACGGCCGCTTTATTCCGTCACATACACAATCCTATCTCAAATCCCTCATAATTACGTTTCTGCTCTAAAACTCATTTCAAAAGGATCAAACGCAAAAGACGCCGCAGTCGCTCACATCCGTGTATTGCTGGTTTTGTTGATGATGACACATTTCCCGGTTTGGTCGACGTTGTGGTCTAAGCCGAAGTAAGCAGAGACTCGGTGCAGGAGCATTCGGTGATAGGAGGTCATGGGCGGAAACTTTCTCCTCTGACACCTGGAACATACAGAAAACACATCATTTAAACATTTGAACAAATCATTAAACTGTTAGAGTTATATACATTTGATTTAATTGATTAATTTGATTATTAAAATTTAGTTAAACAATTAAAAAATAATGCAAAATATATTAAAATGGATTCATTTAAACATTTTAACAAATCATTAAATTGTTAGAGTTATATACATTTAATTGATTAGATTTTTTATTATTAAAATTTAGTTAAACAATTAAAAAAGAATCCAAAATATATTCAAATGAAAAAATAAAAAAAATAAACATTTTAACAAATCATTAAATTGTTAAAGTTGTATGCATTCAATTGATTAGACAGATTAGGCTTTTGATTATTAAAATTTAGTTAAACAATTAAAAAAGAATCCAAAATATATTAAAATGGAAAAACCGGAATTTTGGAAAATAAAATGGAGTTTGTGAAAAAAATAAAATGGATTTCACAGGGCCCTAAAATTTAACCTTTGTTAAACTTTTTAATAAACTGCTGCTATATTGTGTACATTTCATTATTTTAACGTATTCTACATGCTTTTTGATTACTTGCATCAAATTTAATTTAAACAATTAAAATGAAATCCAGAAACATTAAAACAGAAAAAAAATTAATTTTGGAAAAAAATAAAACAGATTTCATAGCAGCAATGAAGGACTCACTCGTTATTACTGATGAAGTCGAGGATGTCCTGTTCCAGCTTCAGCAACATCATTCGGTCCCTGTCGATAAACGTCGACGTTTAGCCACAATGATTCAAAACGGGAAATATAACTAGCACTTTTCACAACAGAGTAAAAAAAAAAAACTAAAACAAATGTTGAATAACCACCTCTAGAGGTCAAATGAAGTATTACACATCAAATTTAACAATTAATCCGTAATAACTGTTCCATAGTCAAAGTTATGTCCCTTGTTGTTCTGTTTTGTTTTATTTTTATTCATTGTTTTTGGTTTCAGAGCATTGTCTGCACACTGGTCAGCTGTGGTTGTTCTTAATTGTGCTTTATAAAGATTAAGATAGGCACTGGTTAGTGGACAGTGCGCTCACAGGGGTCAAAGGTGTCTGACCTGGGGTTGTTCTTCAGTGTGTTCGCCAAGAACTCGTGCAGGTCGATGCCGGTGGAGTCCGTGTAATCCTGGCTGGAGTCTTCAAAGAGAGGAGAACAAGTTCATTTTTAACACGTTCACATTTTCTTTGTCTTTAAAATCGAATCGCACAACACAACGCACCTCTGGACAGCATCTTGCGTGGCATTCTCTCAAGCTTGTTGGCACTTTTGTCTTTATCATCATCGTTTGCCGTAAGAGGCGATTCTTCTCTGTCAAACGTCTGGGAGAATTTAATACGATCTCCATCCTGTGGGGTGAAGATGAACACAACGCTAATGGAGCAGAACAATAAGCACATTTTCCACAACACTACACCAATATCTCAATGAAAATATAGACTTGTGTTTGTGTCATCACAGTTCTTGCTAACTACCTCAATCATATTTTTAATAAAGCCACTGTGATAAAAAGGAATAGATGAATAGCATTAATTAAGTGGTCTGGTTATTAATAATATTGCCATTAATGACAATCAAACAGCAATACTGACAAGAAAAAGAGAACATTTAATCATTTTAATTAGTATATTTTGTTGTATGAATATCTGAATATGCAATATATCAAAAGACAGAACATGGCCTCTGGTTTTAAACTAAATAAACCTTTTTTACCAACACTTGAATGTAGGTAAGTTTCATAAAAAAGCAACATTTTGAGCAAAAAGCTGAGAAAATCGTGTTTTTGTCAAATACTACGTCCAGGTTGTGATTCAGAATGATGATTAAAACACAGATGGAGTCGATCGAGTCCATCAACACCCCTAACGCTTCACAGTCCATGGTTCGACATTTCATTCAGTAACATTTGGCCGTTTTGATTCACATGCTGTTTAATGTTGATGATCGCGTTATTTTACATATGCATATGCTAACATATGATACGGCTTGTTTCTGCTGCTTCTTCGCCAGTGTTTAGATCAGGAGATTCGGCACTCGTTCGGAAGTTGCGTAATAGCGCCCCCTACCATATAACGGTGAGAACACGGAAAGCCAGAAATTTCCGTTAATGGCGGGGAAAGGGTTAATATTTTAACATAAATAATATGTAAGATATTAGTATCATGTAGCTGAATTATTACTAGTCACAGCAGGGCGAAATGTACAGTATGTTATGTCACATATGAGACAAATATTAAAACATGATGCATGTGTGTTGAGCAGCACGTCATGAGCTGGACTGCATTGACCGTTGATGATGTTTACCTGGTGGTCTTGAGGCAGTTGTGTGGTAATTGTGGAAGGAGAGGGTTCTTCACAAATGGCCAGGCTCCGAACTAACTTTAACTTTGCGTTAGACTGGAGAAGAGTACGGGTGAAGGTTACACACAGAGTCATTGACTTTCACAAGCAGAAGTGCATGAACGCATGGCAAAACTAACCCCTGAAAACAGGGAGCAAATACACTACCAGTCAGAAGTTGTGGATCTGTAAGAGTTTTAATGCTTTTAAAAGCTTGTTTTAAAGTCTCTTCTGCTCACCAAGGCTGCGTTTGTTTGATTTAAAATACAAAAAGAACAGTGATATTGTTAAATATTATGGCAATTTAAAATAACCGTTTTCTATTTCAATATATATATATTAAAATGTAATTTATTCCTGTGATCAAAGCTGAATTTTCAGCATCTTTACTCCAGTCTTCAGTGTCACATGATCCTTCAGAAATCATAATAATATGCGGATTTGATGCTCAAAACACATTCGTTATTATTATTATCGGTTGAAAACTTTTTTTCTTCAGGATTCTTTGATGAAAAGAAAGTTGAGGAATAAAATTATTGATTTCTTTTACTTGTTTCCCCCCAAAAAAATAAAATTCTTTCTGACCCCAAACTTTTGAACGGTAGTGTTTAATGTTACAAAAGCTTTCTATTTCAGATAAATGCTGTTCTTTTGAACTTTCTATTCATCAAAGAATCCTGAAATAAGTGTTTTCAACATTGATAATAATCATAAATGTTTCTTGAGCATCAAATCATCATATTAGAGTGATTTCTGAAGGATCATGTGACACTGAAGACTGGAGTAATGATGCTGAAAATACAGGAATAAATTACATTTTACTATATATATTCACTTAGAAAACAGCGGTTTTAAATTGTAATATTATTTCACAATATTACAGTCATCAATCAAATAAATGCAGCCTTGGTGAGCAGAAGAGATTCTTTAAAAAAAAAAATTTGGTTAAAAACGTACCAATCAAAAACTTTTGAACGGCAGTGTTTATTTAAAAAAAAATCCCATGCAAACATAACAAACATGGGTCACTGATTATGAAACGGCCTCATCAAACTGAATGCAAACGTGTGATCAAACGTATGATCCTCAGGAAAGACTGATGAGAATCATGCAGAGAACTGAACCAAATCATGACGGCGGCACAAGGCGACGTCTCCGAACTCCTCAGAACACACAAGCCGCCCGTTACAATGAACAAACACACAGTGACCGACAGCAAACACTGAACCGTCTGACGGATGGAAGCAGCAAACACTCGTGCTCATGCCTCAGGACGCGGTACCTTGGGTCTTTTAGTGCCTTGTCCGGGGATTTGCCGCTGTATGGAGGGCAATGAGACACAATGAAGCATGTGAATCTCACCGAGATTAATGTTTCTAAATCACAAGCTACAAAAACCTCAGCTCTGCAAGAGAAGCTACAGAGAAACGGACATAAGGCCACATTCATCTGAACCACTTATCAGAAAAACTAGTGATTAAACATCACATGAGTGAACCAGCAACTGCTTCTCCTTTCTTCATGGTTTCATTTAGGGAAAAATATACTTTGTTTCTGAGATCGACCACAGGAATATTATTTCCCTGGAACACTGGCGTAAAATAAATATATATTCAACACTAAACCAGTCCTGGGATTTATGAAAACCTTTCATTCAAATATATTGGACACGATTAGATTAATAAAAGGCAGGAGTGTCAATCAAAAGCCATCATTAGATTTACAGCTGCACATCTTCCCTCATTGGACACGAGAAGAAAAAGAGTGTCACGCTCTTGAAATGTCCTTTTTAGGATACCTTTGAGGTTTCTGCTAATATAATATAATGGAAATATGATCCCTCAGGATAAAAACCCATTACAGAATCACTCTGGACACACTGGAAAAAAAAATGTATATTAAAAAATAAATATATAAAGTTATATGGTAACACTTAAATTAGGGAACACATTGAGTATTAAGCTTATTAGCATGCATATTAATAGGATATTGGCTGTTTATTAGCACTTATAAAGCACATATTAAAGCCTTATTCTGCATGACCATATTCAACATCCCTTAACCTACACATAACCACTACAACCTTACTATCAATAAGCAGTAATTAGGAGTTTATTGAAGGAAACTCATAATATCATTATATAAAAAAAAAATGACATTTAAATTATTATATAAAAAAAACAATAATATTATAAATGTAATAAAATTAAAAGTGATTGTGTTCCCTAATTTAAAGTGTTACCAATTATATATAAAATTACTACATTAAAAATATCTATAATTTAAAAACATAATAAATATGTTTATATTATATAAAATGCCATATATATTATATTATATATATATATATATATAATTAAATGTAATTTCAATATTAAATAAACTGTATATAATGTATATAAAAAACAACCACATTCAAAACATTTAAATTATATATACATTTAATATTAAGTATATATAATTTATTATATATTTATATAGACAGACACGCACACGCACACGCACACGCACACGCACACACACACACACACACACACACACACAGTGATCCAGTACATCATTTGTTCACATGTCTTTTGTCTCGATTGTTCTCTCAGCCTGAACACACAGAAGTGGCCGATTGTTAATAAGCACAGGGTGTCTTTACTGAATAATGACGGATGGTTATTCAGCTTTAATTGGCTATTGAACATAATGTATTCCCTGAGAGGCTGAAGCTGGCATACGGCCACACAGAGCCTCACTGACAACTGATGCTGGAAGAATCTGTGTAACGTGGCCGTCTGCGCTCTCAGTAAAACACACAGGTAGAGTTGCATTGTGGGCAGGAGCTGCCAAGATCCGCGAGAGAAGAGCCAGATGGCCATGAAGACCCTCGCTGAGTCCCTTCAGGCAACATGCGGGACGTTCACGGCTGTCGACTCGGTCATCCGCTCTCTTTTCACTAGCGCTTTTCAAAACATGGCAAAGGGAATTAAACGCAAAGGAAGAGGAAAGTGTCTCCGTATCAGAGAGTGCTGTAACCTTCACCATCTGTAGACGGCCGAGAGTTTGTCCATGTCTGCCGCTTCTCATAACACAATTACCCGGCGATTGATCGCTCGACTCCTGAGGGCGCCTGTGGCTAAACAGAACAATCGCTTCGGTCGTTTGTTTTGCTGACCCTAGCTCTCCGTACAAACAAAGGGACAATCCGTTTCTGCAGCACAGAACGAACTATAACGATCGATATGTGCGAAGAACAATGTCATCACAGCAAACGGCCTGTAGGGGGTTAACGATCAATTAAACACCTATCAATAATTGCTAGGGCTGTCAAATTTAGCGCGTTAATAACGCGTTAACGCAAAATCATATTAACGGCACTAATTTTTTTAACGGACGATTAACGCAGCGCGTATTTTCTGTTTGACCCGTGACCCAAAACCTAGTTGGAGAAATGCAGATACACAGTGTTGCTAACTTAGCCACATTGCAGACCCCTTTAGCGATTTTTTTCCCTTCAACAAAGCGCCCAAACCTTATTTAGTTTCTGAGAATATACCGGTACCGCCGGTACTGCTCTCCCAGCACGCGCGCGCGCCTCTCTCTCTCTCGCTCTCTCTCTCTATCTCTCTCTCTCTCTCTCTCGCTCTCTGCGTCTCACGCGGAGGAGCAGCGCTTTAATTCAGTTAAACACAGATATTATGTTGCTTCTCTAATTTTACAAATATAGCCGAAATCAGAGCACGGATATTGTCTTTAGCTTATGTGTATTTGATTTCACCAGACGACGGCTCGATTATCAGAATTTTTGTGCAGATTAACGTCTTGGAAGGGAGAGCTGGTTATGTTTATTTGGTCGCGTTTCAGTCACCATTTCAAATTCATTCCGTTGTTTGACAACAGAAACAGTAAAATATACGTTTTATTGAGAATGTATTGAGAATTTAGCTTCATCAAAATGGGCACAGAGAGAGACAAACTACAATGTAATAATAAATGCCAAATGTACATTTAGCATTTTCAGAAGAGCTGCCCTGCATGTCATGCAAAAATCTAAACATGTTTGTGTTAGTAAATTGCTCAGTGCAAAGAAAGAGAAGTAATGGGAACCTGGTATTTCTTTTTTCTTTCTACATGTGTCTAATAGACATGAACAAGTTCTTTGAAAAACATCTATGACCTTTGAAACATGTCTCGTCTTCATGCTATATTGACTATGGTTTCAATAATAAACATACATTTGCATAAAGCATCTATATTTATCAATGCCCACGTTGATTAGAGTATTACAAACTTGAAAAGTATTAATTTAAGGTATATTTAGAACAAATAAAAAATGTGCGATTAAATGCGATTAATCGCGAGTTAACTCATGACAACCATGCGATTAATCGCGATTAAAAATTTTAATCGATTGACAGCCCTAATAATTGCACATCTGAATGTTCTAGTTTATTTTAATCCAATCACTGCAGAGCATTACATAACCTAAAATAATAATAATATTGTATTATTATTATTAGTCTTCATCTCATTTGAGTGTTCGCAAACACTTTCTGACTGGGAGAAACTTTGGTAACACTTCACAATAAGGTTCATTAGTTAATGTATTAATTAACATGAACTAAACATGAGCAATACAGTATTTGTTCATGTTAGTTCACAGTGCATTAACTAATGTTAACAAGATTTTAATAAAGCATTTTTGAAATTAACATTAACAAAGTTTAATAAATTTGGTACCACTTTATTTTGCAGTGTCCTTGTTACATATGTTAGATGTACTTACCATAGTAACATCAGTAAATTATGCATAATTACATGCAATTAACCCTCAATCAAACCCTAATCCTACCCTAACCCTATAGTAAGTACATGTAGTTGCTTATTACTCAGTACTTATATAATAAATATATAATTACACTGTAACACGGACACGTCAAAATAAAGTGTAACCATAAATGCTGTATAAATCATGTTAACTAATGTAGTTAACTAACGAACCTTATTGTAAAGTGTTAACAAAATTGTATCTGATTTTTGTTCTTTAAGCTGAGAACTTCAACTGAAATGAAAGGCTCTGAAGGAAAGCGAGACTCTTTTGTCCTGACGTCACGTTACCTGCGTCTCAGTCCTGTCGTCACTGCAGTTTTCACGGTGGCGTTGGTTCTGTGACGTGTCGAGGTCGAGGTCGTGGTCGGCTGCGGTCGAGGTGTTTTCGTCCAGAGCTCTCATAGTCTCACTGACAGTATCAGACATCCTCATCAGACACGGCTACTTGGAGCGTCTACCAAGAGCCAGGAACCTAAAACACATGCTTGAATTATTTTAATGCATTTCTAAGAAAATAAAAAATACTACTAATAATAAACGAAACTACCTCTAATATCATCAGTGGCTGATTCGGTTGCTTTATCATTAAGCACTAGGGGTGTAACGAGACCCTCATGTCACATATTACGACACTGAACTCACGATACGATATTATTGCGATACCCCAAGACATATGATAAAAGGTTAACAAAAAAATGAACTGTTGATTAAAATGCTAACTTTGATATTACATTGTGTGTGTAAATGAACAGTCTTGGACTTGGTGCTGGAAACCCAAAGCACAGGACAATAGAGACACCAGAATAACAATATTCATGATTCTGAAGCTGAAAACAGAATTATTTTAGACGAATATGCTTGCGTTGTTTCACGACTAGATATATTTAAAATAATGTAGGCCACTTTTTACTGGTAACATCAGACATTTGGCATTATCAGGACACACAATATTCCCCCATTGCATTATTATACATTATATTCAACATTATATACAGTAGTTTAATGTAGTAGACACTAAAACTCTGAAAACTTGTTCTCATTTTGGGTGAACTATACACAATAAATATTACTGCTTTTTTGTATTGCGATATATAGTGCCACGATATATAGTTACACCCCTATAAAGCACATAAATCTCTCTAAAGTAATAAATCTGATTTAACTACAAACCGCAGGTATTTGCAGCAAATTGGTCAATATGAGCATAAAAAGAATGAGTTTATATTTTTTTAAAAATGCATGACGTCTTCAATGACGTAGTTGAGTTCTCAAGGGAGACGGTGTGCATGAGTGCTGTTACCCAAACCAATTAACCTCTAGCAATTATGAGCCGAGTGTCTTGCACAAGAATCTGAAGGGCAAAATGAGTTAATGAGAATTACACCCGTCTCAGACTTTCATTAACACGTTAGCACCGAGTGAGATTTCTAACACGCGCGGCGGTCCAAATCCCCACCGAGACGACACCTCACCCAGATGGTGGAGAAACCTGTGAACGCAGTCGGCGTTAGCATCAAACCGCACGCAAAAGCATCGACGAGGACGGCTTTGAATCAAAATGACTTGTTACTTGCTTGATATGATAAAACACTTTTATAGATTAGCAGAAAGCTCTTTCTCTTCGTCACACTGTATCCTGGTGTTTTAAAACACACATTTTTGCCCGTAGAAAAGCTTCTTTTTTTTACCCATTGAAAAAAAAAAAGAAAGAATCGAGTAAGAAAGCATCATTAGATTTAAAATTTCATTAAGTATGAATTATTTGTATGATTTTGAGGAATTGCTGAAGTGTGTTGCCTAAAAGCAATTTTTTTTTACTTTTCTATAATCCATTACTACAGTATTTTTAGTACTTATCATACATATGCAAAATTCCAAGGTGCATTAAGGATTAATTTCACATCGGTCATGCTGTTAGTTTTCAGTATTACTTTCTGTCCATTGAAGGACCAGCTCAAATATTAGTGTTTGATTGCAGTAATGAAACTGATCTTATGCAGAAAAAAAAAAAAAAATTACATTTGGTTAGCATTGCTTGTGCAATGCATGGCGTTAAAAAAACAAAAAAACACCTGTCTCTAATTTATAGCAAACTATATCATGCTTTTAAAATCATTAATTTCTTTCAAAGAGTTAACTCAATAAAAAACGGTTTCTCACTGGGTAAAACATGCTTGAGGGATAAAGAACATGTTGGTGGATCTTCTCCTTATACTAAAAACTTGACTAAACGAGAGTGTTTCAGCTTCACGAGCGGCGCCGTTACCCGATGGCGGCCTGTTGACGTCGCCCTGGCGTGAAGACCGAACCCTGGTCCGTTTCAGTGGCGCTGTTGAGCGTGTTGTGGCATGAGTTGAAGCGGCGGCCCATGTCCTCTTCACCAGCACCACAGCCAGATCACAACAGCGCCGGCCGCCAACAAGCCTCTCATGTCCTTCAGGAACCTGCAAACACAGACAGATAGACAGATGGTTTGATTTAATGCCATGTCAGCATCTAAGGCTATTTTCATGGCAAAAAAATCAATTACAAAAACACAAATATCATATAAATACAATAAAACCAAGCAAACAAACACAAGAAGTCATATTATACATTTTTTTTTAATTAACATATGATTAAAAATAAAATAAAAAGCCCTGCAAATGGGTTAGAACATGAATGCAAGAAAAAAGAAAAGAAAAACGATTTATTCGCTTGCAAAGTTACCCTGATTTGTGGTTTTTGAATGAGCTCTAATGCAGAACGGACCAGAGCATCATTGAACAAGAGCTTTGAATATTTCCCTGCGATGCACTTTGACCTTTAGTAAAACGACATGAAAACAAGGTCAGAGATGAAAGAGGGTGCAGCTAAACAAACACTCGCCGGGGCAGAGCGCTGACGACGCAACGCATTTATCAGCCAAATGCGAGCGAGGCGCCGCTTCTGCATTATTTAAGAGGCTGATGGCCGCGGCTGATTGATATTCATGAGATCTGAAGCCTCAGGGTGTGTGTGTTGTCATTGCGCACACACACACACACACACACACACACACACAGGTAGCTGTCAAATCACTGCGTCTGTTCGCCGCATGTGGGAGTGACGGCGCGCTATACACTCGCAAACATCCTTCAAAATGAATTCTGCAAACTCTCATATTCCCTTCTTAAACGCAGCGCTCGAACAGCATTTGGGTCGTAACGCGCAGAGAAACAGCTTGTTCTCTTATCCGAACCGGACGCCAGGAAAGATGGAGACTCGACAGGGGACAAAGAGGAGGAAAGGGACGCGTGCCAGGACCATACGCTTTCACGGACACACACCTTCAAAACGAGGACAAGAGAGAGAGAAAGCACAAACACGGCGTGAAATCCAGCAACAGAATTGGTCACACTGAATGCAAAATGCACAACAGTTTACAAACTCTGATAGAGGCTTAAAAACATGACTGGATTTCCATAAATCAGTATTTTTCCCTCAAGCTGACGAGGACGGAGTCCACATCCGGCGCTAACAGGCCCGTGTGTAGCAGACAGAAACGATGTTTGAATGAGACGTCTCACGGTCGAGCGCGCCGGGAACTGCTGACAGGAGGATTGGGAAAATGAAACGGGGAAAGAGAAATACACAGTGTGATGGCACTATCAATCTGAACTCCTCAAATGAGACATAGGTGTTGCTGTCAGACGAGCGCCGCACATGTATTGATTTTGTCAGCTTAGACAAATAAGCCGTTTGTTCTACATGCCGTTTGTGAAATGTTCAACACAGACGGCTGCCGATATAAGCCAACGTCTCAAACCCTGAAAAACTGAGAATTATGTAAAAATATATATATATATATATATATATATATATATATATATATATATATATATATAAAAAAATATAAAAGGCTGTCCTAAAAATGAACAGTAAATGTACAATTTAAACCCACCAGTGCATTGTAATCATTTATATACATTTAATCATTTTGCAGACGCGTCATCAGGTGTTATCTATGCTCTTAATTAACGATTTAATATAATAAATACCAGCTTTTTGTTACTGAGCTTTTCCTTCATACATTCTTAACCACGGCGTACTTATTAATACGAGCCCCATCTGCTCCGCAAGTCATTATTTTTCGGTCAATTATGCACAGATGATTGACAGCTGCCTAAAAATACAGAATAAAACAGTTTATTATTAAAAAAATAGAGAAAGAAGAGAGAGTCTCGTGATGTTAACCGAGACAAAACGAGTTTCTAATTCTAATTTAGATACAAAATGCTTTTTTCTACAGCGCTTTATACAGTACAGATTGTTTCAAAGCAGCTTCGCAGTGATGATAACAGAATCAGTGATGCAAACTTCATCAAATATGAGACAAATTCAGCTGTAAAGCAGCTCTGAAAAGACAATATGATTCAGAAAAACTGAAGTTTAGATTTAACACAAAGTGTGCAAATTAAATGCATGTATAAATCTGATTTCATCAGAGAGGACGAGGACACTCGGATGCCGTTCATAAGACGCTTGTGTGATCAAACACCTCCATCTGCTCAATTACACGACCACATGAAACACACCGAACAAAGCCCATCTCCACACACACAGGAAATCACAGGTAAAACGCACACACACACCAAACTTCAGACTGAAATACAAGCAGTCATCACACACTGATCAAGTGCACTTCACAGCAACTGTTAGAGTAAACGGCAGCGCTCACACATTAACAAACCGCACCAGCACATGATCGTCCTCACCTCACCCGACACCAGCTCAGCTCTACAACACCGGACTAGAGAACGTCTCCGGTCCAAAAGCACATTCCCCTCCTCTGAAACGAGCCCCACGACAGCAACAACTCCGGCATATGCATTTACAGTCACATTTATGCCTTTAGCACATGCTTTTATCCACTACAACACTGGAGAACGTCTCGATCGCAATGAACTGAGATAGGAAGAGACGTTTCACAGACTTGTCGAGATCTCAGCATCACATTCACCTCGAACAACTAGAGCATGTTCATTTACACTCACATTTATGCATTTATCCAAAGAAAACCCAAAATTCACATTCATTTACACTCACATTTATGCATTTATCCAAAGAAAACCCCAAATTCACCCTGAAACAAACAGTTTGCATTGCTTTTCCTGCCTTGAGCAAAGTTTCTAACACCTGGATCTTCACGCATTACCTGTGCGTCCGCATCGAACACTCACCTGACACATGTTCGCTGTCATTATTTCCATGGATCAGAGGGTTAGTTTCCATATTACCCGAGACTGCATGGGCTTCTGCGCTCCCTAAAGCGCCTCCTCCTCTTCCTCCTCCTTCTCCTCCTCCTCCTCTCTGTGTCTCAGTCTTCAGCGAGAGCTTCTCTGTATGCGTCTAACTCTCGAAGCCCATGGCTGAGACTCTCGCCCGAAGCCTCAGAGACAGCGGCAAATCAACGGCTGGCCAACGTGATGTCATTAGCGCTCAGCCAGTCAGAGCGCGCGACTGTGCTCGCGGCACGTCACTGGCTAAATTGAGCTCTTCATTAGCCAAACAGCCAAGCCCGAGGTGTCAGGGGGGAGACGTGGGTGGTTTACCTTCACCCCCAACCCCAAAAATACCCCCCCGAGCGCGTTGTTGGGAGGGGTTGGTGGTCTACAGAGGCCGGGTCACATGCCAGATCCATTTCAAGAGGGTTTAATCAATAATTGTAGGGTGCTTTTCAATTGCCGTTTGCACACGGACAGCCATTAAGATTAGCACTATTCAATTAAATGGCCCAGAAACGCCAGCAAATATTTCAAATGCACAAATGAGTGTGATAAAACACTCCCAAGTCACCTTTATTTCCATAGCGCTTTATACAACACAGATCGTTTCAAAGCCACTAAATATTTCAAATGCATAAATGAGTGTGTCATTTTCAGATAAAACGCTCTAAAACACTCCAAACAATCCTAAAACAAGTCAAGTCACCTATATTTCCATAGTGCTTTATACAACACAGATGGTTTCTTAGCCAACAAATATTTCAAATGCATTAATTAGTGAGTCGTTTTCAGATAAAACTCCCAACAAACCCTAAACAAGTCAAGTCAGACAACGCTTTATACAATACGGATCGTTTCAAAGCAGCTTCACTGTGATAAACAGACAAATAACAGAATCAATGATGCAAACTTCATCAAATTTAAGACTTTTCTCATTTATTACGCGTCTCTAAACAGACAATAGTGTCATTACTCAGATAAAATCAGGTCGATGTTGATTCAATTCAGTTCAATGTTGCAAATTCATCAATTATGAAACCAATCGGATTCAGCTCTATAGAAGACAAGTGTCATTCATCATTCAACTCAATTCATCTGAGAGTGTCAAAAAATCAATGATCAATGATTATTAATTGATTTTTACTAATACACAAGCAATAACCAAACTCAGTGGCAGCAAACAGCTGTTAATATAACATGTTTTCTAATAGAGCGTTACTTTGATTTTAGACTTATAAATAACTGATGCACATGCAACATAAAAAAAAATAAAAAAAGGTAATAACGCCACAAAAAAAAGGGTCCAACAACACCATAATTTACATATAATTAAACCAAAATTCTCATTTAGATGTGCTCACATCTTTACACTTCCACTGCACTGAAATAATTGCACCGCTGATAAACTGCACGCAGGAATCTTCACCCCATAATCAATTTATTTCAATTTATGTGTGTGTGTGAACTATTACTCAACGAGAGGAGATGAAGATTTGCTCCCGCACGGAGACAGAAGAACGGACACCTCGTGTCTCTCACACAATTACAGCAGCCGCAGCGTAACATGGAGGCACTAATATCTATTTTCAGTGGAGCACCACAGAGCTGCGACGCAGGAAAGCGTGCGTTCACTGAACGCTGTTGCATTAGTCCTCAGAAAAAACAATGCGACGAGTAATAACGCGGCAGCACATAATATCCTAATAATGAGAAGATGATGAGAAACATTATGCGAGCTGTATTTGTGCACCGTTTTATTGACAAACGTGAGCAAATAGCCGCGAGTCTCGCATTTAAAATCGTCTGTGACATGTTAATATTTGATGATTTCTCCTGAAAGCGCACACACACACACACACACACACACACACTCCATCTTCGGGTCTGAGGTGTGTATCTGTAATTGCTCAAAGGAACAATGAGGTGCTGAAAACACGACCCAAATTGACACGCGTGTCATTGAGCTGCCGCACAAGTTTATTACCCGTGTTCAGGTGGTGAAGTCAGATTGACAGGCGATGTGTGTGTGTGGGCGAGAAGCGTCAACACATCAGGGCACACGGGCGGAGAAACTGCCAACAACTGTGGCGTGACCTTCCAGAAAAACCCTGAGCCAACATCACAGCATGGCGAGTTCGACGCTCCCTCTTCGCTTTAACGCGTGAGCGCCGGTGACTTCGAGACTGACGAGGACTCGTGTCACTAAACCGGACGTTTCTCAACACATTAGCTTACAAGATTGGGCAGTTAGAGAGGAGGAACGTCACCGTGTGCTGGTGAGATTCACAGCAACAGAGAGGATAATGGGAAACACACACTCAACGCACCTGCAACAGCTTCACCGCAACACCTGCACACAGTCAGAGCGCATACAGAGTTATTGACATGCAGTTTCTTCACTCACGCCTTTTCACAGGGGATTATAAACGTTTCTCTCTGTCCTTTACTGTGGTAAAGTAGAAAAACGCTGTAGGACACGTCAAAAACACAGTTTGTGCATTTTAGACTTGGTAAGGCACGTCAAAGTTTAGTGTATCGCACATTGTAATATTGAAATATCGCAATACTTGTAGAAAAACACAATACATATCCTCTATCGACACCCGAGTATTGTGATAGTAGATTTCACACACGCTGTTAATTTAGTTTGGCTTTCTCTGGCAGTGCAATAACAAATAGGCCTAAACATCTCGCACCTGCAGAAGATAAAATGTGCTCTTCAGACCTTTTACAACAATTGCTTTGGAACATCGGAAGAAAACATGAAGATATTAGACTAGAGACGGTCTCCGTCATCCTCTCGCGTCCCACATCCCTCTCAAAACACAGGGTTGTATGAGGGCTGGAAAAATAAATCAATTCACTTCACTATTGTGAGAACTCGATTCAATATTGTGAGGAGTTTTGTGTGAAGCGCGCGCCTAGAAAGCCACTTCTCAGACAGCTTGTGAATGCTAAATCGAGTTCTCTTTCACGTCACGTCTTCAAAACATAGTAATATTAAATCACAATACTTGTGCAAATATAATTCTTAAAAAGAAATCTCAATACATATCGTATCGGCACCCAAGTATTGTGATAGTATCAAATCAGGAGATAGGTGTATCATCCCAGCCCTAATATATATATATATATATATATATATATATATATATGGCGACACGTTTATCTTTGTGGAAAATAAATCAAACTTTGCTTAGTTTCAAAATTTGTGTAACTTCTATTGTTTTCCATGTTCAAGGACTTTGTATCGTTTACATTTTTAAAAAAAATATATATATTAAATACATAATCACTGTATATAATACATTTCTACACTATAATACTATAATTAATTCCAGCCACTCAAATAATAATTACATAATTCCTCCCACCAAAGCTTGAAAATAGATTTCAATAGATTTTAGAAGTGACAGGAGGAGGAACTTCTGTTATTAATATTCCAATATAAATGGCCAAATATCTTGCATACAAGTCTTGCTGAAATGTGGATTTATGAATCATGGGGAAAAACTGAAGGGTTCATATCTTAACTTTAATCTCATATATTATTTATCAGTGTTTTTATACTGAAAACATGATGGACAGGTGATGATGCTAAATCTGATTGGCTGACACAACTCAAGATTCAGGCCAGATTTACAGGACAAAGAGAGACAAGCAAAAGTTCCTCCAGAATAAATCAACTCAAGCCCGGGATGGACTGCGGCCTCGTCCTCAGTCACTGTCAATTTCCAAGTCATAATCCTTCCCAGATCTCCCTCATCATCATCCCTCGCTCGTGCTGCCGGTGAGGATGGCGGGAGCAGGTGGGCAAGATTATCATTCCACATTTCCTCTCATAAAACCTGCCGCCAAGGGGGAAGACTTATAGATTTTCAATATTAATCAAGCGCAAACCCCTCAGGAGAAGCGCCCGCCACCGTTACATGCATGACCGTTCCAACTCCTAGATTTCCGGGAATCAAGTTCTCGGAAAAAAAAAAGAGGAGAGAGACGAGAGAATAAGAGAATCCCAACGCTTGACAGCCACAGCATTCGGAAAATCATCATCCCTTTTCTAAGCTCGACCGCAACAAAGGAAATCAAAGTAAGCGTCGTCACTCACAGCGCTAAAGCTGTGGATCGGAGAGGAGGGGAGAGGGAAAAAAATAAAAAATCATCTGTCAAATAATTATAGCTCGTCCTACGATTTCACAGTACAGTTGTCTTTTTCTTTAGCGCGAGGATGAAAAAAGCACCGCCAGCTTTCAGCCAGAAAACACCTGGCACAAAGCTTGCGAGACAACAGTTCCAAGTGCTCGGCCGCTTCATTTACATTATAAAGAACGCATAATGGCAGTGCTTACTAATTAAGCCTCACAATGCAATTTCTCTTCCTGGAAAAAGCAAAATAGAGAGGGAGCTAAGTGACAAACGCGTTTATTTACATTTTTCCCTAAGGAACGGTGTGATTCCTGCATGGAGACGGTGAAAAAAGAAAAAAGCCTAATGAGGTCCCCGGGGGCCGAGCAGGAGAAGAGCCTTCATCGGGACGTGACAGCGCTCGGCGGACACTGTTCTCCATCCTCATTAGAGCAGGGGAAAGATGCCGATCTGGTTTAGGATGTGTCACCGAGCAGCGACAGTGTTCCTCTTCACCGTGACATGCTGCTTCTATAGCACAGGACAGGTGGGGACAGAAAACGGCAGGCGATGTGACGCTTAATGCACACTTACTGCCACCGCCACTCCTTCCCGCATCTGTCCTCGGGTCACACGACAATTACAGCCTGAGAAACGTTCGATTGCATGAAGCCGAGGGCGGCCGTCGGCACTTACTCCATCCAGGCTAATTCTACTTCATTTGATGTGATTGACTCACTCACCACATTATTCTTCAGTAGCTATGGGACTTGTTGAACGTAGTGCGGTCCAGACACAAACCATGGACTTTTTTAGCATCTTCTGCACATGTGTGAAAGGGTTTGTTCACTCAAAAATGAAAATGCATTCAAAACGCTTTCATTCATCTTTGGGTGCTTTCACATCTGTAGTTCGGTTCATTTGGTCCGGACCAAGGGCGAAAAATTAAACTTTGTAGCATTTTTCAGGCGTTTTGGTTCCTTTTCACACCACACTGATCACTCTGGTCCGGATCAGTTTATGAGTTGATAAAACAAGTCACGTGACAACATAGGGGTGGGCGATATCTCGATATTTAAAATATATCGAGATATTTTTTAAACACGATATGGATTTTGACATATCGTATATATATCGATATATTGTTTATATTTATAAAAATGTCGTTATTTCAAATGTAGGCGTGTGTGCGCGTGGCAAGCGCGCTCATAATGTAAGAGACGCCGGCGCGACCACAACATTGCCCAACATCAAATGGCAAACATAATGCAAGCGGATCGAAACTGCTCGTTATTGTGTGGTTGAAGGACCGTTTATCAGTTTGTACCAGTGCAGCGCGAGCCGATTGTGATCAAGCGACACTGTTACTACACAGCGCTAATAAGAGATCCAGTAAAGAAAGCATTTGAATTCGCCACAGAAGTAATAACATCGCTGCGAGATCTAGTGAGAAACATTCTCATTTCTCCGTTATCAACGGATCAAACAGCGCTGACGTGGAAACCAGGAGAAACATTGTGCCATGAATGAACTATCCAGTGTCCACAGATCAGCAACATTCACCATGGATTTACTGTAGTAACACTAACTGCAACCATGGAGGTTTGGCAGGAATAGTAGGGCTATAATGCCTTCAAGTAACATTACATCGGTTTTATTTTGACATTATGAATACAATTGCCTCAAATGTTAATCTGAACTAAAATAAACCTTTATTTATAACTACTACAATATTACATACATTGTTTTCCAAGGAGCTGTTTTGTTTTATATGCTCCTAGAGTCAATTATAGCTCCAGAATTGCTCAAAGTAAAAAAATATCATACTTGATGATGTTAGTTTTAATTATATATAAAAAAAAGAATGAAAAAAACTATATTATTTAAAAATGTTGCAGAAGCACTTGTTCCTACATGTACTGCCTACCTCTTTGCACTTCAATAAAAAAGACTTTGTGGTATTTGGCATATTTGTTTTTGCAGTAGTTTTTGGGGGGTTCTTTTTCCTGTAAAGATAGAGATATATATCGTATATTGAAATATAGCAAAATATATCAAGATATATTTTTTGCTCCATAACGCCCAGCCCTATCATATGACAACATCCACATCACTCGTTGGCCAGATGTGTCTTGAACGCATTTCCATAACTGCACTTCGATTGGCCAGAATTAACGTGCGGGGAAATTCCAACAGAACTCAGAGGAAAATCCGGCAGACAACACGCCGCTGTTCACTATGGAGAGACGACTGCGTGCGCTGATTGTATCCTTGGTCATATTTTATTATATAGTTTGTCTACACCACTTTAGACAAACAATAATGTTTGAGAATGAAAAGAACATTAATAATTTCTATCAGGCGCCGCACCTCCTCACAACTGCCATGCTTAAAATGCAGACTATCAACAAACATTTCTCCTCATCCCATAATGCACAGCGCAGCTGACTACGGCAACTGGTTTAGTCCAAAATGCGCAGTTCATTGGCAGTTGGTTCTATTCGAGGTCGGATCACGTTCTCACCACAAACGAACCGCTCAGAGTCCGCTGTTGGTGCGCATCCGAGTGCGATTACCACGTTCACACCAGCCCAAACGAACCGCACCAATGAGGAAAACGAACTCCAGTGCGATTCAACCGAACTAAATGAGACCGGTGTGAAAGCACCCTTTGAAACAAGGGCTGCCCTCTAATAGTTGACCAAACGTTAGTAGACTATAGTGGTTGGGGAGAAAAAAAAAAATCGATTCTGTTCAGTATCGCGATATTTTGCGCACGCAATCATACCGATACAGTAGCGCAAAGTATTGCAATATTTAATTATAAAATTATCTGTTTTACTTTCGGGTTTTCTCCATTGGTATTCTCGGAGTTTACTCTGATAATTTACATTTGCGCATTACATCCACAAGGTGGCGCTTGTTGCGGTGCTTTGTTGTCGTGCATTCAACAGCAAATTGAAATGAAAATGGCTTCACCATCACAACCAGTTGGACACGACGCTCCGTCTTCTTTCAAATCGAAAGCGTGGGCATGTTGACCAACTCCTTTTTCTAAACAAAAATGCCAATTTTCCAAATGAAACCAAAGTTGATGACCTTGCAGCCAACAGGACTAGACTCTAGCAGTACACATTTGTGTTGTATTTTTCTCAATTTGATTGAAGCTCTAAGTTACTCTTATTTATATGATTATTCTCAGGTTTATGTTACTCTATTGGATTTAAATAATTTAAGCTATGTGCTGGGAGTTCACCATTCATGTGTGAGGTCTCCTATTCAGAGAATAATTACATCCTGGCCTGTAATAAGGTCCTGTGTCCTGAATGTTCAAGGACAAAGTTTTTGCACTTCAGTTAATGTGTAGAAGATAATGTTCACAGAATTAAATGTGACATTTGAAGTGAGTTAAGCCGTCTTTATTTTCCTAATTTTTTGTAATGCCTTTGAATAATATGGGGGACATGAATCGCAATATATCGCAGAATCGAATCGCAATATGTTATGAATCGCAATATTGAATCGTGGCCCAAATATCACAATACTATCGAATAGTCACATTTTTGCCAATTTGCCAATTTTTTCGTATTTGTCATCCTAAAAATTTGTCACGCACAGAAACCTTGCACACTGAGTCCAATGCGTATTAAGTAATCAGTTGAAAAGGAAAAGAAAAAAAAATTCCCACTGTACAATACAAAATGGAGTCTTTAAGCATTGAGGATGATTTTGTTGTCCTCTCTCTTCTTAAAAAGAGGAAAAAGAAAGTTTACTTCAGGATGTCAGTGGCTCAGTTTGATGCAATATTTTTTACCCAGTCCTGCTATTTATTTATGTCAGTAAATATTCATTCATGACATTTAATATTTTGGCTTTTCAAAAAAAGAAAACGAACAGGGTGTGCGCTTTCTGCCATCTTGGTCTCCATTAGTGGTCGACCGATATATCGGCATCAGCCGATATCCATTTTTCTGATTGGCCGATGTGTTGGAAGCGGGACTTTTATTTTGACGGCGCTCCAGACTTTTATTTTGATGGGTGGAAGAATTCAAGAATTTTGCAGATTCAAGAAGTTGCCATTGAAAGTATAAGCATGTATAAGCATACGATTTTTTGTTTCTCATTTATTTATAATTTATTAAAATATAATTTATTAAAATAAAGTATATATATATATATATATATATATATATATATCGGCCACCCTGCTCTCTAAGATATCGGCATCGGTCATCAAAAAAACAATATCGGTCGACCACTAGTCTCCATGTATCGCATCGTGTCACAAAAATGAACTAAAACTCACTGTATTCTCACCAACACACACACATACAATATGGAACGGAAGCTCACACATGCATTCGTCACACGCTAGAACAAACCTCAAGACGACTGAAAGAAAACAAAATGAGGGTGAATAAACAACAGAATTTTACATTTTGGGTGAGCTACCCCTTTAAATGGAGCTAAAAGGACTGATGAATTATTAGTGCCTGCAAGCATAATGAAATTAGCCAAAGTATTTAAGAAACGGAGAGTAGAATTTTGTGAACGAAGGTTGTTCCAGTTCTGCAGGTGTTTCAGCATCTCCTCTATTCTACCTGTGAAACAGAGGAAGATCTACGCAGAACATGTTCAAATAACACAAGTTTAGTCTTGTGAAAATGCAGAATAGCAGTGACGAGAAGCAGTTACACCGCAGTGATGACGGCTGGACACATTAGCATCTCGACTAGTAATGGTTAAAATGAACTTTTGGCTGTTGGAGAACAATGACACATTTCTTATTGAGTAAAACTACAGCAGTGCAAAAATTGCTGACAAAACTCAAAAGAAAGAAAGTGAAAGTGACATGAGAAGGCCAAGAATGAAAACTCTCCTGCAAGTCAAACACAACAGACCAACCTCTGCTGTCACACCTGCAATGTGACAATCGAACGTTACGCCCTGGAGAAACAACAGAATCATTCATGAAGGTCTACACTCGCTCCATCCATCACACTCTCAGCTGTTTTTATAATACACTCCCTAGTAGAGCGACACGATTCGGAATACATTTTTTTTGTTTGTTTTTTTTTGTTAAAAGATCACAATTCTAAATAGACAAATAAAAAAAAATGCAATTTACTAGAAATTTAGACAAAATGTTCTGGTCACTGCTGCAGTCTATTTTAAAATATTAAATTAATTTGAATTAATTATTTGTTTTGAAAAAAATTATTTGAGTGAATGATTCGTAAAGACTAGGGACGCACCGATATGAAAATTTTGGCCGATACCGATAACCAATAATTCTTTATGTTTGAAAGCCGATAACCGATATGTTGGCCGAATTTTTATATAATCTTTGAGAGCCTGATTACAAACACAAGTCTTATTATTAAAAGCCACTTCCCACGTCCCAAGCACACAATTATAATGTTCTTATTATATTTTTTTGTAGCTTATATGCACATGTTGCTCTTTACTGTACTATTTTCCTTTTTTGAAGTGACTCAAATCATATTTCAAGCAATTCGAACAGTACGCAGTACGCAAATAATCCATTATTTATCCGCTTTAATATATCGGCCAAATGTTCTTGTCGGGCCGATAACGTTAACATTAAAGGTATAGCGGAGGATTTTTTACTTCCGGGTGGATCACCTATACTATTGGTCCTCCTAATTGTCAATCATTCTGGTGAATCAATCAAACTTTTCAAAAAGTGGAGAGGGCGGGTCTTATCTAAAATTCAGAAGGATCCTCCGCTATACCTTCAAATATGAACATATATCGGCCGATATGGTGGCCGATATATCGTGCATCCCTAATAAAGACTTCATTACAGTATGAATCAGCATTTTTGCATGAATCTCTTGAATGAATGATTCAATGACAAATACATTTTTAACATCACCTATGCAATTGAAATAAACTTTATTTGAAGCATCCAAGTTACTGGGGATATTTGGGGATATTTAATTTAATTAATCAATCAACAATACTATTGATCAGCATTACCAAATGTGGACGTTTTCCAATTCCACTAGAAACAAACATTGATGTATTATTTTAATTTAATACTGTGAAGCTGCTTTGATACAATCTGTATTGTGAAAAGCGCTATATAAATAAACTTGACTTAACTTACTTTCAAATGGTGATTTCCTCTATATTATAAACTTTTATCCAGTACTTCTGTGATCATCTGAATTATTGTAGCAGAAATAATGTTTCTGTGTGTTTGAAAAGACTGTTTGTTTCATATCAATACATGATATGTATACTATATATACACATCTCTCTGGCTCAGAACACAGATCTGAATGTTCACCCTGATCGTACTTGTCAAAGGTTTAATAGACAGAAACGAATCGTCATTTAGAAATAAGACCACATGCGTGTTTTTAAATCAAGATTGCGATCTTTTAATGATTAATTGTGCAGCTCTGCGATGAAAGTGTCCCATCGTGCTCTAAAAATAATAGATAAAACGTCATTTGAATAAACAAAAGCACATGGGTCGTTCCATCTTAAATGGTTGACCATTAACAATTCTCAATATTCAATATTCTCAACATGATTGACCTTTGTTAGAAAAAACTGAACACAAAATAAAGCAGGAAAATCTGACCGGACGTACATCATGACTTGAAATGCAAGAGAAAGAGACCCTAAAAGAGAAAGAAATGTCACTTCGATCGCTTGAGAAATGCCTGCAGCAATTAAAGAAAGAAAATCAACTATCCACACCAACACATGACGATGAAGGGCACCGTTGCACCATGGGACGGGATCCAGCGTTCCGCCGGCACACACTCTAATTAGGTCAACCGTGCGCTACATGTTGACCTCTACCTGGATCTGAGGGAACCTGGACAATTACACGGGATACGCGCTTCCCGCTCGTGGGAACGCCGAGCACATCCTAACTGCGGTTATTCAGCGTCGCTCAGAGCTCGTGCCAATTTCACGAATCTGAAAACAGAAGGTTTTCCGTTTATGCGAGCAGCTGAATATTACAGACCTCCAACTTTGTTGGAGAACTGAGCCGGTGAACCGCACGAGACACTTTCCTCTGCAAAGTGCACAGGCAGAACTGTAATGTTGTGGAAACTTAATTGACTCGATGACCCGCTTGCATTGATGGATGGCTCCAGATACCCCGAGCATTCAAAAGACAAGAAAGACTGATGGCTGAGCCGGTAATGGTGTTAAACCTGCACAGAGGTGGATGGAAACGGCCACACGCTGCGTCAAAGGAAGAGCTCAACAAATGTCTAGTGTCAGGCGCTTCATATATAGAGATGGGAAACGAACGTCTCTAATGGGTGATGGAGGAAAAGATGCAGAAAAAGCAAGGATCCAGTTCCTTTAACACGGAAAATCTGTCAGGGACATTTCCATAACTAAAGGCCAGAAGAGAGGGGCATAAAAAGTGAGAGTTAAATGCTAAAAGGTTGAAAGAGCGAGCGTTGAGAGCTTTTACGTGCAACACTGGCGGGACGCGACATGATGATACAGTCAAGAGAGATGCAGCGACAGGCACATCAACGCTCTAATGGAGACTGCGTCTGAAACGCTTTGTAAGAAAGCTGTGAGTTGCCATTCACGAACATGCGCTCGATTCGGGTCAGGCCATTACTCAGAGCACGGCTTAATGTCTCAAACTGCACAACGGCTCTTAACGCAACACCAGTGAAAAAACCACACTCTAAATCAGGGCCGGATGAGTTCACAGCCGCTGTGTACTGTCTGAAATCGATTGAATAACATGCTAAACGTTCAACAGATTCGACACACACCTGGCTGCAGATCTTGTCTGATGTATCATGGATGAAGTTAAAACCAATGTAGTGTCACACCGTGTCACGGGTAAAAAGGATATTTCCATGTTAATCAGAGTGTGTGTCTTATCCAGCCGCGACGGCGACACGCGAAGATTCTATTTTAGAAACGGTTTCTATTTTTCTGTGATGCTGGAACAACAAACACTAAGTGTGGCGATGATAATCTCAGGTACTGTTTATGTGCTGCAGTCCGTAACTTTTTTGGGTTAAAAATGATCCAAAATAATTTTTGGAGCAAGTACATAACCAGATAGTGTTCAAAACTCTCTGCTTGCCGTAGCTCGATTTTAAACGGTAAGCTTGTAATGATGTTTTTAACTCCAGTGGTACTGGCGTCATTACGTCACATCTGTCCACATAAAGAAGAGTCTCGGCTAGTAGGCCATGAGTGTGAGGATGTTGGAGGTGGAGCCTTTTCTCACAGCACTTGATATAATTAACTTATCAATTTGATGGCGGATCCAGAAAGGTTCAAATGACAATCACCAGTGACAACTGGAGAATCACCCGTCGTAAAATGCAAAAGACTTCGGACTTCAAAGAAAAAAAGACACTGAAACCGGCCCATGGGAAAAAAAATGACAAACATCAGAAGGGCATTAGGCTAAATGTAGTCACGCAATGCTGATGTTGTTAATATTAACAATTTGAAAACAAAGTATAATTTGCATGGTTTGACGTGATATGATAAGCGATCGTTAGATTTAATCGCCGCGATTTACTGCAATGCTTTTTTCCCCTTAGTTGGTCAGAACTAGTAATGGGCGATATAAACGATATGCGATATAAACGATACAAAACTGGCCTACGATAGAGATTTTAATTCTATTGCACTATCGCGATAATGCACGTTGATGACGCAATCTACCCGCAAAATTTAGAGCCACGAGCTGCACCCGGCTGCAACGCATCATATTCGTCGTCATCTTGAGTAAACATGACTGAAAGCGAAACGCTGAGGAGCTGGTGAAAAAGATCGGTGCAACATCCATTATTTGGACTTGGTTCGGATTTAAGCCGTCTGACGAGCAGCAGCAAACTATACAGAGTGCGTGTGGCAACAGTTCGGTAACACACACGACTAATCTGTTCTCTACCACCTCAAAACGAAACGTCACTGAATACCAGCGCGTATCACAAAATAGTGGTGTAAACCTATTATTTACAGTCATTGGTGTAAACACATCTCTGTGTGCCCGATTTTAAGATTCGTTTTTGTGTTGCTTTTTAACTGAGAAGACATCAGTTGTTCATGCTCTTTGCATCTTTTGTGTCCTTTAAGAAAATAGCCTAACTAAAACTACATTTGGTGCCTTCTGCACTGTTTTCCACTTTTTACTGTCTATGGCATGGCACTAATGTAAATAAACTTTTATACTTGAAGCATTTTCTTTAGTTGACGTATACAGGTGAGCCTCGAAAAATTAGAATATCGTGCAAAAGTAAAAGGTGAAACTATATAGACTCATTACATGCAAAGTGAGATATTAAAAGCCTTTATTTGTTATAATTTTGATGATTATGGCTTACAGCTTTATGAAAACCTTTTCACAACATTCTAATTTTGAATTTGGGGTTTCATAAGTTGCTAGCCATAATATAAACATTAGGGCTACTTAAAGATTCTGCAGCTAGTTTACGTGAATTTTATTTATCTGCAACATTATGTTGTATAATTACAGTTTTGCACAATAAATGTTCTCAAAACTACATACACCGTTTCTTTCTTTCTTAAAAAAAATAAATACATTTAGCAGTTGTTTGGCTTTCCTTAAGGTCTGTGTAACCTGTTCTGAAATGGTTTTATTATAATTTATATATCGTGATATATATCGTTATCGCAAGAGGCTGCAATGTATATCGCAATATGGATTTTAGGCCATATCGCCCATCCCTAGTCAGAACAAAAGTGGATGTTACTTACTTGTTTAGACGACATTTTCCGGTGAAAATTCTTATGTTGTTCATATTTCCAAAAAGTAGAATCTGTGATTGCGAATGACAGTATCCACACCACCAACGCGGTGATTGACAGCCGCACATTCTCCTCAAAACATCGGATTCATCCGCGCTGTGCCATGCCTTCACAACGCACGTACAGCAGATAATTCCGCGAATAACTGCAATTGCAGATTTCGAACAGAGATGGCGATAAAGAGGAAAAACTGCGGACTGCAGCTTTAATGTTAAAAGCGTGTAATGTGACTTTGAATATCATTTAGTGCTCCAGCTTTGTGGCTGTAAAAGCAACAATGGATATAATTCACCTCAGATCTTGAAATTAAACAAATGGAAACAAGAACGTTCAAACTGTGAACAAACAAGAGAATTCTTTGACAAAGATTGTTTTAGTAACTCAGTAGCCTATGTATTTTTAATAATGTTTAAATAGTGTAATATTTGTGAATTTGATTATGCAGCTACTTATCCATTTTCTTGTGAGTGCCGCCAAGATTACGCTCTGGTGCCGCCAGACTCCGCCCACACGCTGTTCTGATTGGCTGACTCCGCCCACACGCTGTTCTAATTGGCTGTGGGTTTTTATTGATTTTGACACATCTCAGACTAAAGTCCATAGGCTTGTTCCAGTCTGGATATTTTCCATAGTATCTCAAAATTGAGAAGATCGTGATTCGGCTCGTGATTGTTTGTTATAAGACGATAGATCGCACACCCCTATATCGGCATCCCTTCCAAGTCAACTTCGTGTCCGAATTTACTCCTTCAAGTTAACTATATTAGTGGACCAATGTAGGGAATAGTGAATGAGGGTAAAGGGGGCGACATCGGACACAGCCTCATCAGTGTGTTTAGGTTTGGACGAGAAACTTTTGGAAAACGCTAGTGTGGACGTATCCTCAAATCCCAGTGAGCTTAACCTGCTGATTAAAACAGTTCTGGCTCTGGATTTTCCTGAACGGTTCATGAAGACGGCTCACGGGGCCGGCGGCTCTCAGGTGAGTTGGTCCCGTGGGGTGATGTGCACCTACAGTACATGTGTTCAGTACTCTTCAGCAGAGCTCATATATCACCGGCACACTATTAATATCAGCCGCTGACAGATACAGGCCACGGAGGAACACCGCAGAACAATACTGCTGATAAGAGCACTTATAATGTGATAAGACTGCAGCAATATCATGCACATGCCTCTAGACTGAACACTCGGTTTTCTCCTCTCTTTCCCAAATGGTAATTATATTTCCAACTAAAATGGCACCCTCACTAGTTTTAAACAACACCTTTGAGTTTGAAGGCAGATTTGCAAATCGGCTTTAAGTCGATGTGTGTCCTGTGTACATTGCACTACGTCACTACTAAGTGCACTTGACAGCAACAGCCTTATTTAACACACCTAGTTCAACTCATTACAAAATCTTCTGTTGAAACAGTTGCCAAACACTGGAAAATGGTACAAACTGTGATATAACCTATAAAAACATTGGATATAAAAGTCTAATGCAATAACGCCTACTGTGTTATATCGGATCCATTCATTTCTAAGGCTTCTGAAATATCAACATGATCAACTGTAGAAAAACCTGTTGGACACAAACGCCTTTTGTTGTCTGATTCCAAGTAAGTCTTTTTTCCAAGATAAAGACCTATTAGTATCATAAAGAAAAAGAAAACAAATCACCTTCAGGTCGTGGTTTACAAAAAAAACTTGTGAAATATGTACTTAAGTTAACAGAAGAATAACTTTTGTATTTTTAGTAATATTTCAATTTAAACACACACTGATTGAAGCAACTTCGGTATAATTAATTATCTATACATCATTGTTTAGAAAAATCAAATGTGACTATCAGTTATGATCCATCAGGCTTTTGATGGACGTTGACCACAAGACACTCACAATCAACAAGTCTTGTCACTTATTAGCTGCATCTCATAAATATGACTTTATATGTTGCCTAATTATTTTAAAACAAAGCTATTTTTCGTATGTGGAGGGAATGGGCTTCCATAGTACACGGCTAATCAGATGCAGAATAAACAATTGTGACTAAACAGAAACCATATTTAATCTTATCTAGTCAAATACTGCATTGCTAAAATCTGTCATTCACTCTGACTGAATCTCTCAGTGACAACAGTTAGCATGTTAGCTGTTCTGCTAATAGACAGTCAATAATAAGATGTGTATTTGACAGCACGTTGACATTTATGAAGCCAAAATGTAATCTCAAAATGAAATCTATTGATCCAGATCAGTTAATACGTATTCGTGTGACATGTCAATCACTTAAAATCACAGGCCTGTTGAGTTCAGTCAGACACCGGTTTCAATGAAACACATGGCGCACTTATTTACAATAGCAGTAAAATCACAACATGAACTAACCCGAGCTATTCGCACGATATAAGGGATTAGTACAGTCAGATTATTTGTTAAAAAGAGCTGTCTTAACTAACCAGCTAATGCAGATACCGCGTTAGCAGACTTGCTAATCAGTCGCTCATGCAGCCGTTGGTCATATTATAAACAGTAACAGTTAACTTACACCGAAAACAAGTATAAACATATTCTTACCGGTTCCGTTAAAGCGTGTCGTTTGTGGACGGTAATGCTAATATGTTGGGAGTGTTTGTTGTCATTTACTGTGAAAAATAAAAGAGCGACTGCTGAAGAGATCGGCGTGGAACACGTTGACGGACACCTCGTTTGGTCCAATCAGAGCAGACTATTTCCGATCGAGAGCCAATCACTTCACAGTGTTGACATGAGAGGCGGGTGTTAACGCAAGGGCTCTATAAATACGAGCAGGAGCTGTGGAAAGAACGCACATGAGTGGAGATTGAGTGGGTGTTGGCATGTTTATGCTAATTTTTGTGATTTTTTCCCGTGATGTATGTGGGTAATTGGAGAGGTAGATAACCACAGCACGCCTGTTGTGTTCCTCATTTGTCAAGTCACAATTATTTCTATAGCTACCTCTTTATACAGTACAGATTGTTCCAAAGCAGCTTCAGGGAAAATAACAGAATCAATGATGCATAGGCCTATGTAGTAGTCAGATATGAGCTGTAAATTATGCAGTAAAGCAGCTCTAAAAGAAATAGTGTCATTATATAGCTCACTCAGTTCAGTGTTGATTCAGATCAGTTCAATAATTGTGTAAAGGTAATCAGTTATTAAACGTTATAAACAGCTCCAAAGAAGACAATAGTGTCATTATTCAGCTCAATTTAGTTCAAGTTCTCATCTGACCGTGTTAATGCAGTTAGATCAATAACATTAAGTGTCTTTTAACCCCCTCCCCTCACATTAATGTTAATGTAGTTTGAGTGCTACTTTTGCATTGTAACACTAAACTCAAAACTCATTCACCTTTTTTATTATGTGATAAAATTTTACATTTATGCATTTGGCTGACGCGCTTTGTTCAAAGTGCATTGCATTCAACATATGTTCTTACATTTGATCAGTTCTTGCTTTCCCTGGGAATCAAACCTTAGTGTTGCTAGTGCCATGATCTACTGTTTGAGCTACAGGAAAGTTGAAGTATAATGTTTGATTTTGACTATTCTGCATTCAAACAAAAAAAAATATTTCAGCATGTATTTGTTAGCTTACCTAATACGTCACATATGCTAACTAATAAAGCTGCGAGCTGGACCCTCTGAAAAATATATTTTGGACGTTTAGGTACATTAATGGATTTGGCAAACGCTTTTATCCAAAGCGACTTACATTGCATTGAATGTATACATTTGATCAGTTCGTGCATTCCCTGGGAATCAAACCTTTGACCTTGGTGTTGCAAGCCCCATAATCTACACTCTTGAAAATGAAGGTTCTTTACTGGCATCAGTGGTTCCATGAAGAACCTTTCACATCAGTGGAACGTTTACATTGCAGAAAAGGTTTTTTAGAGTAAAAAAAAAAAAAAGGTTCTTAAGATTTTTAATTGTTTTTCACACTAAGAGAACAGAAAAGTTCTTTGTGGAACCAAATATGGTTCTTCAATTGCATAGCTGTGAAAACCCCATTTTGAAACCTTTATTATTAAAAATATCCATATTTATAACTATAATCACTGGCTTCCAGTAACGGTCGTACACAAGTCTAGTTCAGGTGGAAGAGTGACCTCTGACGTCATGCGTCGAGTCAGAGGTCACTTTTACATCGGAACTAAACTTGCGTACGGCCGTTACTGGAAGCCAGTGATTATAGTTATAAATATGGATATTTTTCTTTTAAAAAAGCGCCCTTTATTAACCCCTGGACCCGTATGAATTACTGTATGGAGAAACTCAGGCTCTATTCTCTCCCATTATAAAGCGTGTCCGTGGACTACTATATATAATGTTGAATATAATGTATAATAATGCAATGAGGGAATATTTGTGTCCAGATAATGCCAAATGTCTGATGTTACCAGTAAAAGTGTCCTACATTATTTTAAATACATCTAGTCAGAGTGAAATCATATTCGTCTAAAATAATTCTATATTTTCATCTTCAGAATCATGAATATTGTTATTCTGGTGTCTCTATTGTCCTGTGCTTTGGGTTTCCAGCACCAAGTCCAAGCCTATTCATTTACACACACAATGTAATATTAGCATTTTAATCAGCAGTACATTTTCTGTTAACCTTTTATCACATGTCTTGGAGTTTCTCAATAATATGGTATCGTGAGTTCAGTATCGTGATATGTATCGAATCGTGACATGAGGGTCTCGTTACACCCCTATAGTGTTAATATACCTCCAATAGTGTTCGGCTGAAAGAAAAAAGTCATATACACCTATGATGGCTTAAATGTGAATAAATATGGTATAGTTTTCATTTCTGGGTGAACTAACCCTTTAAGAGTATGTTTGAGCTGCAGCAAGGCACTAAATCATTGTTTATTTTTGCCCTCTCTCAGTTTACAGGTGTATCTTCAGATCCGCCGATCTAACCCTAACTGCACAAGATAGCCTTTATCTGTGGAAATGCTTTCAGAGCCTTTTCCCCTGTCGAGTTGCACCAAATCCATTTGCTTTTGACAGTTTAACACGGTCCGAAGCCGACCACCAACCCGGCACAGACCCGACTGTAGCAAAGAGCACTTCCAGACGATCCCGAGCCTTTCCGAGAAGAAAGCTGTAATTCAGCGAGGGCAGCCTCTGCTTCCCGGCCTTCTCTCTAAATTGGTTGATACCTTTGAGAAGTCACTTGCTGACGTTCATTCTCCTGTGAAGAGACGCTGTTAGTTTTATATAACACTGTGTGGGAGGCCGGTGACGATCGCAGCCCATCCAGTGCAGTGTGTGTGTGGGCAGCCGCTTTTAACAAATGGATACTGGCTCACACTCAGGTTATGGGGGAGTACAGGAATAAAATTACGTAAATACCCTCCAAAGTAGTGACACACACACACACACACACACACACACACACACACACACACACACGCACGCTCAAACAGAGCTTGAAATATCTATTGATCTGTGCTGAATATTGTGTGTGTGTGTGGGGGGGGGGTCTGCTCTTAATTTGGAATGGCAAATCCAGAAAATGAAGCTGAAATTAAACTCGAGATCAAATAAGAGTGTCGCTTCCACTTGAATATTTAGTTCAGACTGCAGCACTTCACTGAATTTCAGAGCATTGGCTACTAAAGACAAAAGTACTTCCCATTAAACCCAATAGCTGATCACACAGATATGATCGGCTGAGGGAAATACTCTCTGCTGAGGTTTATCGCCTATAAATCTGATCTAATCAGTCATATCCCACTGCTGCCAGTTCTGTTTTTATACCTTTTGCTACTATTTATTGCCTGTTGTGTCACTGTTGTTTCCTTAAGGAACCGTGTTTTGTTCCTATGCATTGCCACTGGGTGTGCTAGCTAAAGTAATATTATTGATTTGACTGCACTGACACTATATGGGTGTACTCACACTAGCCAGTTTGAACCGTGCCCGAGTGCGTTTGACCACCAAAGCGCGGTTCGTTTGACTAGTGTGAGTGCTCCGAACCGTGCCCGGGCGCGGCTCGATTAGCCGGCCCTGGCCCGGTTGGAAGAGGTGGGCCAGAGCACGGTTCAGTTGGACTCGGGCGCGGTTCGCATGCAGTGTGAGCGCTAACCGTGCTGGGGCACGGAACAGGACGCGTGACGCAAACCTCCTCATACGAGCAGCACGATTACGTGAAAATTTTCGTGCCACAAAGGCGATAGATCTGTTTAACAACAGGCTGTGAGAGGGCTGTGGACCAAACGACTCAAAATTATCCACAAAGTAAACAGAGCGATGGACTCAGAGCGATGCGCCGCTCTTCCTGTTTATCCCGAAACCGTCACACCATAATGACGTAAGCGTGCTCCGGCACGAATGCTGAAACCCTATGTGAGTGCAGGCCAGTGGGGGAGTGGGGAGGGGGGACAATCGTACTCGGGCCCGGTTCATGGCAACCGTACCTAGTGTGAGTACACCCTAAGACGAGAACGAAACTGGAACTGAATTTAGCTGAATAATATTGTCTTCTGTGGAGCTGCATCAAATGTGTTTCATATTTGATGAGTTTTTGCAACATCGACAGTTACTGAATCACTGAACTAAATTAAGATGAATAATATTGTCTTTTGCTGAGCAGCTGCTTTATATCTGAAATCAAATTTGTTAACTTCAATTAACTTTAGCTTTACACAAAAAACTCTTTCGCTGAACTTTGGTTTTGGCAACCAAAAGATAGTACTGGTTACAATGACATTTCCTAGTTGTTTTGTTTTTTTAGGCTATTAAATGGTAATAAATATCAACATAATAGAACATTAACAAGTCTCTCCATTTTTTTATTCTGCTAAAAATATCCCTTCCTAACAATTACTCTCCCAATCAAACTCCATGCAAAGCATGATGGGAAATGGGAATCCTGTTTTCTATATATAATCGAGATACTGAAACGTTCTCCCAACATGAAAATATTGAGTTTGGCCAAAGAGTAACCATTTCAAGTCAGTTTAACATGACGCAATCGAGTTCGAACAAGAAACCTAATTCAATTATGTTAAATCAACATGAATTATTTAAATGAACTAGGCCTATGAAAAGTAATCTTGTGCAAAAAAAAAAAAAAACACTTAATTTCAACATCTGACGCAAAGCATGCTGGGAACTAGAACACTGCTGCACTCACTCACTTTAAGTTCTGATTTTTCTATAAAGTACAATGAACTTTCAGTAATGTTTGAGTGAAATAAGCTCATTTCATTTGACTCATTTGTTTTACAGGAACATTTTAACCTCTCATGCTACACATTTTTTTGATAAACTAAAGGCAAGAAAACGCATGAGGTGATGTGACGAAATGAAATCCCGTTTCTTTCTGTACATTTAAAAAGCTGTGCTCTCAGACAAAAACGATTCACTGCATGTCAGTAAATACCATGCGTAACGTGGCTTGATCCTCTACAGAGAGCGTCAGCTTCAGAATTATAAGTATTCTCTTGCATTCAGCCGCTTGAACTGAACCCATTCAAGAAAGCCGAACAATACAGGCATCAGCACGACGTGACAGCGCTGGGCTTATCGGTCCGAAGCACACAGGTCAACCAGCCAGCTTTACCAACCGGCCAGATCATCCAATGACAGCGCAAACCATGATCCCAGGACTTTGTGTTGTGATATATGATCAGCTCTGGAGGCTGGACTGTGTGCGTGTGAAGATGCTGAAGACAGACAGGTTATTTATCTGTAAATTGATCGGCGGGTCTTCGAGGGAGGAGGCCGCCACTCGTCCCCTGGTGAAATTGGGAGGGCAGTTTGCGCTCGCACATTCAGCACAGCTTTAGCCCTTTATAATGGAGCAATCTAGCTCCCCTCGCATTCCCCAAGATGGCTTTTCCCCTGTATTATTCATCCTGCTAAATTTTTTCCCAAGTTTATTGGTCCCCTGCAGCCATAGGCTATTTTACTGGGCAGTTGACCTGCGTCATTCATATTCATTTGCCCGTCCTGGTGAATAGTATTGTCGCCTCAGGGTTTGTCTTCACACTGACCCGAGCGCTTATGTCGGATTTCCGAGCCGTTTCATTTAGGACTGACAGTGGGAATGAGAAGAAGGGTTTTAAGCACTCTTTACAGAAGCGATCGTCACGGTCAATCTGCAGGACGCATGCAAGAAGCTAAATGCATGCAAGCTATAAAGGTGCAAAATGTTCAATACTGGTACAAAAGGTGCGTTAATTATGTAAGGGATAATGTAGAGCGAGGCGGTTGTTATAGAGAACACAACCCCGACAGGCTGATCGGGACCCCGACGCGAAGCGGAGCTTGAATCAGCCTGAAGGGGTTGTTATTCGCTATAATAACCGCCTCGCTCTACATTATCCCGCTTATTACATGGCAACCTACCAAATAAATCAATAATTTGACACAAAATATTGATTTAAAATGAGTTTATTGGTTTAAAAACGATTGTATTGCTTCCGCTAAAGAAAATAGTCCGTTCCGTCTCTACGGTTAGAATCCTGCGTCCATAGCAACGCTCTGTTTTTCATGGCAACGGTGTGTTATACTTAGCAGCGGTTATGTAAGGGTTAATGCCCGACGAGGTGTCCATTATCAGGTATTAATGGACGACGGCGAGGCGTGAACTGCGGAGGACGGTCGCCTGACAATGGACACCTCGTCGGGCATTAACCCGCTTATACCATGGTCACTTACGAAAGAAAGAAATATTTAATCAATTAATAATACTTTAATGTATTTTAGAGTAAAAATCGTGAGGGTTTTTATTTATTAAGTCGAGCGCACTATTTAATATCTCCCGTATACAGGCGTTGCCAAGCAACGTGGCCACAGCGACCCGACCGCAGCAGTTGATCAGTGAGTTTGAGCCAGCGCAATCATTTAGAACTGTCATCAGGCAAATTGACGGGACGCCTTTCCTAGGTGTACATTATCACTTTTTAATGGACACCCTGCAGCCAATCATAATCGAGTATTCACCCAGACCATGGTATAACAAGAAATAACACACCGCATTCTACATTAGAATTCAACCAAGCCATGTAATAATCTTAGTTAATCTCAACTATTAAAATCTGTGTTAATATTACTTATTACATGGCTTGGTTGAATTCTAATGTAGAGTGCGGTGTGTTATTTCTTGATAACCGCTGCTAAGTATAACACACCGTTGCCATGAAAAACAGAGCGTTGCTATGGACGCAGGATTCTAACCGTAGAGACGGAACGGACTATTTTCTTTAGAGGAAGCAATACAGTCGTTTTTAAATCAAACTCCTTTTTAAAAAAATATTTTGTGTAAAATTATTGATTTATTTGGTAGGTAGCCATGTAATAAGCGGGATAATGTAGAGCGAGGCGGTTATTATAGCGAATAACAACCCCTTCAGGCTGATTCAAGCTCCGCTTCGCGTCGAGGTCCCGATCAGCCTGTCGGGGTTGTGTTCGCTATAACAACCGCCTCGCTCTACATTATCCCTTACATAACGACCTGAGCATGAACTATAGGCTATAGTTGTATTTTTATTAACTAACAGTAAAGATTTATAACTACTGACATTTTTTATGTAACATTAATGGGACCTGTTACCGAATTATCATCTGATCATAAAAAGAGCAATATTTTTATCAAGGGATGCATGCTATATCAGCCGATATATGTCTGATATATTAAAGCTGATAAATAATGCATTATTTCCTCCAGCCGAGACACTTCAGATGCGCACTGTTCAACAGTAACAGCAATTCAAAAACAGATGCTTTTGAATTGCTTCGAAAATTATTGGAATCACTTCAATAAAGGAAAATACTGTAAAGTGCGGCACAAGCCTGTCATATATACTACATAAAATTATAATGAGAACATCATTATAATTGTGTGTTTGGGACATTGATTTTTATGGTGAGACTTTTGTTTTTATAATCAGGCTCTCAAATATGATTTAAAAAAACTTGGATTTAGATTCATCGGCCAATATATCGGTTGTCGGCTTTCAAATATAAAGAGTTATCGGTTATCGTATCGGCCAAAATGTTTATATCAGTGCATTCCTATTTTTATCATTACAATAGTAGAAGTAGTGTCACAAAAATTAATTTAAAACTGCTGTTTAGCACCAATTATTTATTTTTCTGCAACAACAAGAAAAGATGCAAAATACGAAGCCCTTATAAAGGGACATGATGATTGAAAGAAACCAGATAGGAGAAAGATTATTTCAAGCCTGCAAAACTATTGCATTCCCTCAAGAAACTTCATTTTGTTTGCTCACAAAAGCACTAAAGTTTTCCCTCCCACCTCATTCACTCTTAAAGATAAAGGTTCTTTATTGTCATTGATGCTTCCATGAAAAATCTTTAACATCAATGCAAGGTTCTTATGAATGATAAACTGTTCCATAGATTTTTAAAATGCTCTTCGAACTAAGGAAAAATGGTTCTTCTGTTCACTGAAAAGTTCTTTGAGGAGCCAAAAATTATGCTTCTATTATATTGTTATGCTCTCTCTTCTCTTCTCTTCTCTTCTCTTCTCTTCTCTTCTCTTCTCTTCTCTTCTCTTCTCTTCTCTTCTCTTCTATTCTATATCTTAATATATATATATATATATATATATATATATATATATATATATATATGTGTGTGTGTGTGTGTGTGTGTGTGTGTGTGTAGTGCGTTAGACCAAAGGGTTACAGCACATATTGTTGTCCTGCTTATAGGGACAACAGAATTAATTAATTAATTGCTCTCCTCATTTGTAAGTCTCTTTGGATAAGAGTGTCTGCTAAATGAATAAATGCAAATGAAAATATAAATGAATACACCCTTTTAGAACTTTTATTTTTAAGATTGTATTATTTCCATCAAAGTTTCCCCGGGAACGCAAAAACATTGACATATTTGCTCCCATTTCTGTTTACCATCACAATGTCCCTTTAGAGGCTCTACTAATGTCACGCAGGGAGTTCCAGAAACATAAGTGATGATCATTTCATGTTTCTTTTCCTTTATTTTTTTATGAGAACTTTTTTTGTTTTGAACCAGTTCATTTAAATGCACTGTACAAACTTACTAAAATGAATTATGCCATTTCAGAGAGAATTCCTCGTGGATTTGATTTGTGCTTCAGCTCTTCACTGCGAGAAATATGATGAGACGTGAAACCAGCCATGTACTGTAATCTTTGTAACGCTCAATGCTATACTAGAGAAACTAGCATGTGACATGGAAAAGCAACACTATTACTGACACGCTAGTGAAGAGTTAAATTAGCAGTATTTCTACTTTAAGTGAGTTACTCTCTAACACTAGCAGAATGACGGCATTACTGTCATTAATGGACTGTCTTGCCTTCTGCCTTTAGGCTTCTTTATATAGAATGTGAGAGTGCTGCGGGCGAGAGAGAGAGAGAGAGAGAGAGAGAGAGAGAGAGAGAGAGAGAGAGACTCACACGACCCGGATCCACCCATGATCCTCTCAGTTCAACAACTATATCGACTCATTCGGGTCTATTTTTATTTCTCTCAAGGAATTATCTGTGGTTGCCAGAATAATTCTGTAAAAATATACTAAAAATGTAAACATATTTATACAGAACATTCTGTAAACGTTACCTTTTAAAATTAATTTACAAAATTTTACAGTTTAGACTGGTAAATCCAAGAGTCCAAGGCGACGCTGCTATTAAAAGCTGTTTTGATCCTTCAACATACATCGACATCCAAATAACACTGCTGGGAAAGAGAAACACAGATTAATCATAAGTTAATATATAGAAGATGCGCAGTGTCAAATACATAAAACACATGACACTAAAATAATGCAATAAAGAAGAAGAAACATAATAAATTATTAAAATGAAAAAAAAACATAAAATGTGAGCTGTTATACAGGGAATTCTGGGAATGGATTTTCACTGTAAATTATTAGATGATTTGTATTTTTTATTTCCAAAAATGCAGCATTTTAATGTAAAATTACATAAAATGTAAGGTTAGATCTACAGATTTCCTACTGTCAACCAGTGAACAGGTCTATACAGCATTTTATAGTTAAAATTACAATATTTTTTTACAGAGTGAATGACAACCCAAAGAACTCTCACAACAGCCTCATTAAACCATCTTTAACGGGAACCTATGATGGCCTTTTTCAAGTCTTGATATTGTTTTTGAGCTCTAGAACAGTTTGAACTACTCGAATGTTGATTATTATGACCGCCGCTAGCGTAGCTAGCGAAAGCGGTCATATAGGGATTGTCAAAGTTTTTTTTTTTTTTTTTTTCGTCACCTTACTGAATTTTTCGTCAACGATACCAGGGACACCGAAGCACCGGGGAACATGAAATTTGGTGGGCATGTAGCCCTACTAGACTTCTAAGGAAAAATTTCGTTTGGTCCCCGGGGGCCACTCCCCCCCCGCGCTGGGCCCCCCCAAACCCCAAAAAATGCAGTTTTTCCTAAATAACTACCTGAACCGTGGCACCGAGGATGAAGAAATTTTTATGGTATGTTGGTCTACTAGACTTTTACGGAAAAATTTTGTTTAGTCCCCGGGGGCCACTCCCCCCCCCGCGCTGGGGCCCCCGTAAATTTTTCGTCAACGATACCAGGGACACCGAAGCACCGGGGAACATGAAATTTGGTGGGCATGTAGCCCCACTAGACTTCTAAGGAAAAATTTCGTTTGGTCCCCGGGGGCCACTCCCCCCCCGCGCTGGCCCCCCCAAACCGCAAAAAATGCAGTTTTTCCTAAATAACTACCTGAACCGTGGCACCGAGGATGAAGAAATTTTTATGGTATGTTGCTCTTAAGGGCCCACATCAACCTAGCCCATAATCACTCATTTGTGATTTGCGCCCCTCCCATAAAAAATGAAAATGCAATATTATTCTGCTTTAATCGCCCCTATCTTCAGTGGAGATGTTCAGAACTGCACCATATTTCATGTGTATGATTAACTTGACATCTTCTGGGGGTATCCTCTGCTAAGTTTTGTAGAATTTCATCCATGGGGGGGTATAAAATAAATTCATTTATGTGCACATTTAGTGACTGTACACTCATCGGCCTGTAGATGGTGCTGTTGAGCGAAGGGTTGCTGGTTTAGGATGATACTGTCACACACACACATGCAGGAATACAAACAAACGCAAGCATGCACACACACTGACATCCACACGCACAGACACACACCCATACACCCATACACACACATACAAATCCACATGCACAGACACACACACACACGCGCACACATGTACCCACACATACATACACGCACAGACACACACACACACACACACACACAGACACAAACACACACACACACACACACACACACACACACACACACAGACATGCACATACTATTACTTTTTTTTAGGTATATACATAAACACGCAATACAGCCAAATTACTCCACGTCATTTATTTTTGTGGAAAGCCAGTGCAGGCCTGAGCGGCGGTCATATTTTGTACCGTGATGCGGTACATCTAGTTCTCCTCATATTCTCCATTGTTGCGGCTCCTCTCTTCCCAGTCTGTCAGTAACGCTCTGTTTACTTCCTGTCTCTATGAAGCCCCGCCTTCTGAAAAGCACACTGTGCTCTGATTGGTCGGCTAGAGCAGTGTGTTGTGATTGGTCAAGCGCTCTATGTTTGAGAAATGTCTATTTTCACAGGATTGTAAATGTAACACAAATGTTTGTTCATTTACATTTATTCATTTTAAGCATTTAGTAATTTATGTGTAAATAACACTTTAAGTGGGCTATTTAAAAAGTGTTAGGACTATTTATATGTTGAATTATGTTTTTTAAAACATACACGCAGAGTGTGACGTCATATTGTGTGTGTGTGCGCGTAGAAAAAATTCGTCAGCAGCCGCAAAAAAAAAAGTATTCGTCCGCAGCCGCTCTACTCCTTACTGTATATGACAGTGTAAACAGCCCAATAACTCTTATATTTAAAGGCTTAATTGATGTCCCGTAGACCGGCCGATGCATTATGATTGAAAGCAATGGTTGTTGTGATTCGCAGAGTTTTGACGAGTTGTATAGACTTAATATTGTTTCTTATTCAAAAGTGGTGAGCCCCAGCACCTCCAACCTAAAACATCTTCCCGCGCCCCTGGTTTCAGCTAGTAATGGGAAATTAAGATCATTTTACTGACTCAAAATGAACAAATCTTTTTTCAAGTCATTTTTTCAAGTCATTTCAGCAGAATGTTCATAGCAAAATTCCCCAAAACATCAACTTGTTGGTCACATTTAGAATAAGAAAAAAAAAATTGCAATGCAAGACCATGAGAAACAGAAAAGATTAATTCATCGCTTATCTGGGTCTTCAGGCTTTGCAGTCTTATTGTCTTAGTCGTTCGTTCATCCTCATAACCTGAGCTATGCAGTGCCGGATACAGAAATGATTAGTTCAACTCTCGAGTCCTTGGGATCGAGTCGTTCGTTCTTTTGTCACATATACTATATGTTGTTATGTAGGTTTGCTTTGCTTTGTTTTTGCTTTTTCCCCCATCATACGTTTACATTTTAAAGCATCTCTTTATTATGACATTCAATGTTATGGAACAGAACCATCATGATAGAAATGTAAAAAAACGCGCTTGTCTGAAAGTAAGTTTGGGAATTATTAACTTATTTCTATATCCAATACAAACGTTATGTCACACGACAAAAGAACGAATGACTCTGCCTCGAACCCGAACACTCAAGAGGTGAATTAATGATTTCTATTTTCCGCACAAAACCCATGTTGCGCATGCGCGGTCAACACAAAATGAACGAATTACTCACTAAGACAGCTCCTTGTTCCCGAATCATATTAAAGATTTGTTCAAAATGAACGAACCATCAAGTTTCAACACACTACTAACTAACTCAACCAGGCTCCGCCCCTTTATTCTGCGTATGAATTATTATAATGAGGAATATTGTGACGTGTTCGTTCCCGGAAGAAACTCAAGACTACAATAGGGTATATGTCGAACGTCGCATTACGAAACAGGAAAACAGAACGCATCGCTTCCGGTTCAGGTCTTTATATGTGCTGCTTGCATTTTTTTATTGTTTTACTCAAGATAACTTAAAAGGAGCGAGCAAAGATGATCATAACCAATGTCCCTCGCATGTGAAGATCGATATTTAAAAGTAAAAAAAAAAAAAAAAATCTTCACACTAACGTTTAGATATTTAAACAGAATAAAACGCCAATAACAAAGTGAGATAGGTAGGTTAGCTGATTACCTTAAAATTCCATAGATATCGGCGTCAGTTCATACGGCTTTCTATGACAAGCGGATGCGATGAGACCAGGTTTCCGGTTTCGTCATGCGACGTTCGACATATACCCTATTGAGACGTTTCAGGGAATTTAGAAACACTGACACTGATATAGAGAAGAACTCCCTCTGGAGGGACTTTTTCATGCTCAAACAGCAACAATGCACGAAAGAAATCTGAAAATGAATAAAGGCATAATAGGATCCCTATAAGTGAAACTCCAGTGACTGTTGATAGGCTATATGATATTTAAAGACATGCTCTGGAATGGATTGGATGAAGACAGATTAAAATGCTCCACTGAGGAAACGCAGGAAAATATAAATGACTAATATTCTGTTCAGAAACGATTGAATAGCAAACACGGCCACCCGGTTCAGCCTCTCCACACTGAACTGATGATGAAGTGGAATAATGAGAACGAGCGCGCGGCTGCGAAGGCCAGAAAGACCCACAGAGCAATAATTATGAATCAAACACAATCACAAACGCAAAATGCATCAGCAGGTGGAAGTGTACTCACACGATCCTGCGGTTCTGCGTCAAAAGCACGAATCCACAGGGTCAGCAACAATTAAGAGAGATCATTATCCCGCGTCTCGCGTGGCCTCGCGCTGGCCGGCTTTGTTACGGGCTAATGAATTGTCACAGCTCACGTTAAGATGTCAGAATGAGTTCATAATGCTATCAGACAGAAATCATCCTGTTGTTTGTTTATCTGGTCTGCGTGTGCTTTGGCGAGTCGAGAGATTTCTCACCTGATGCATGTTGAAGCTTTACAATGACAACAGGACTCGGGAGGAGAACAAAACTCGAACTGAACTGAGCTGAATAATGACAGTATTGTGCTTTACAGCTGAATTTTAATTTGTCTCATATTTGATGAAGTTTGCATCATTGATTCTGTTATTTTCCTGTTTATGTCTGTGAAGCTGCTTTGAAACAATCTGCATAGATCATATGAGATTTTCAGACATACTTAGTGATTTCAACCGAATATTTATTTTTTTCCTCACACAACCCCATTAAAAAAGACGCTGCAAATGAAGTGACCTCTGAGAAATCAAATCCCGTCCAGACAGGAATGCCTATGTTTGTGAATATTCCCATTTCTCCTCATTTATCCTGAGCTTCACTGAATACTGTAACTAAAGCTCACATTGTACTTCTGAATACACCTTCATTATGGATTTTTGCCAACTTTCTGCAAATAACAGTTGGTGGTTGGCCAGCTATTATCCTTCACCAATAATAAATGTGCACACATCCAGAGTTCTCCATTAATATGCTGCATGCACTAAGAGTTGCAAATTAATTTAGAAACGCATTTCCGGCCATACGCCATAACGGTTTCTATTGGCATCTATAGTTCCATGAAGAACCTTTAAAATATGAATGTTTTGCTAATGTTCACTTTAAGTTATGAAAAAGTTATTTCTGAATGTTCTCAAAACGTATAAAACGTCCATTTTTGTCTTGATTATATGAACGTTAAAGTCCCCTTAAAACTCATCTTTGATCACTAAAAGACATATTTAAGTGTTTTTTCTTGAAAAAAGTGTCTTCATGTCTTAAAGGGCACCTATTATGCCCCTTTTTAGAAGATGTAATATTGGTCTTGGGTGTCCCCAGAATGCATTTGTGAAGTTTCAGCACAAAATACCCCACAGTTAATTTATTATAACCATTTGAAAATGTCATTTTTGGGGCCTGTTTTAAAAAGAGCTGTTTTGGCGTCTACCACTTTAAATGTAAATGAGCTGCATATCCCCGCCCTGCTGGACCCAGATGATGAAGAGAGTCCGGCACAGAATAAACACGAATGAGAATGGACTAAACGTCTCGGAATGGTTATTTGATACATTTATGTACTTACAAAGTTTTAATCGCGTCCCCTTTGCCATTATGGATGTGCAACACACACACATACACACACGAACTGTGATAACGTTCGCGCAATTTTTTGAACCTGCACACACACACACACACACACTACTGTGATAACGTTTGCTAAGGACAAACTATTTATTTTTTTTTTCTTAAGGGGAGGGAGATAGACGTTTATATAGCCTACTGTCTATGGAGATAGAGCAGACCTTAATTTATTTACATTTGTAAATGCTGCAAAAAAATGCCTAACTTACGTGACATAAAACTGTCTGACGTTGTTTTTTGAGACATCCTATGACGACGACAATAAATAGCTTTAGACGCATTTGTTGTTGAACTGGCTGACATCAATTGAAATGACTTTGCTCATAAATCATAAAATACACTTACTTTTTCTGGAGGTGACGTTGGATCGCGAACTGTAGGCAACGATCCACACTTGAGGATTAACTTTGACCCTCGTTCACTAAACAGTCAGTCAGAAAATGAATCTCGTATTTAGGAAGTTTAAGTGGTGCCTTTTCTTCATAAATAAAATCCATCCGCTGCGTTTTCAGTGGCTCTGATGTCAGTGAAGACTAGTATGTCCATTCTTACATCCCACAACAGAATAATACACTTCTTAGGAGACATTACCGGCTGTCGAGGGTGCAGATCACCGAGGGCGGGGTCTATGCCAAAACCAGATGTCAATCAAATCACGTCGGTGGGGCTTAGCTCATTTCTACGTCACAGTGAGGGAAATCTAGAACAGGGCGTTCTGAGACAGTGCTTATGATTTATTGAGATAGTAAAAAAACTACTGGGTGGATTTTTATCATTCTAGGGTGGTTTTGCTCACACACTGCCAACACACATTTATGTTCAAACACCATGTAAAAGTGAATTTTGCATAATAGGTGCCCTTTAAAATAGCTTGAATGTAACTGAACACCTTTGCCTCATTTAGTATGCACGGTTCTATGAATATGCAAATGAGCCCCGCCTCCACTCACTCACTCACTCAGAGATCCACTGGTTGACGATCACACGTTGATCTGATTGGTTACAAGGTAGTTTGTGACGTCAGAAACACCAGCGATTTCAAAGCGTGTTTTTGAGACTGTCTTTGGTTCACTGCAGTTTTAAGGAGGAAATACTCAGCAATGCTGTCGACTTATGAATCTACACATGCTTTGTCTTAAAGCAGATTAAAAACACCACATAGACATAAGCCTATAAAAAACATTAAAAACTTTCCATTTGATCATTTTGCAAACATTATGATAATGTTACTTTTGAATGTTCTCTGAACATTCCGAAACAAGTAGTAACATTTAAAAAAACGTTTGACAAACCAAAAAAACTTTTTTTTTTTGCGCTAATATTTGAGAAAATTATTAAAGAACGCTGAATGAACATTCTATTAACGTTACTGGAAGAATGTTTGTTCATAACTTTGAGAGAACCTTGCCAGAATTTTCTGAGAATGTTCCCCGTTAGCTGAGTTAAACATCAATCTTTTCATTGCACAAAATTCTTTATTGTGATGGAAAATTAACTTTAGATGACTAAACTGTTTTTCACACTATGAAATAGATTTATCGCATCCAAAATAAAAGTTTGTATAGGCTTTGTATCATATAAATTATGTATAAATATACATGCAAATATTTCTTAAATATATACATGCATGTGTGTGTATTTATATACAAAATAATTATCCACAGCACACACACACATATATTATGTAAACACAAACTTTTATTTTGGATGCGATTAATCGCGATTAATCGTTGCCCAGCACTGGATGAACATTTGTTCATAACTTTGACTATTAGCTGAAAAAATAAATCTTTCCATTGCACAAAATTGTGATGGAAAAAGTATCTTTATATGATTCAAATGTTTTTCACACTAATAAATAGGCTATGCAAGAGATGTTCACTAAGGTGTTTTGGAGCATCGCGGAACCTTCGTTATTAAGAGTGTAGATCATCAGCCCTTGCGAAACCCCGCAAACACACAGTATGAAAGGCTTTCGCTGAAATGAATCAATAGGCAAATTACAAGCGAGTTAAAATCCGCTTCGGTTGTGAGCGCAGAGATTATGGGTCGAGTCGGAGAGGTTGGTGTCAGCAGAAGGGAATAAAGGGATTCTCCTCTGTCAGGTGGCCGGTGTGTTGGAGGAGAGATAACATTAGTGTTGTCAAGAAACTGACCCCAGATCTGCCGTCTGCGAGCGTCCCGCAGACAGACATGATTAATGCACGGAGACATCGCTCTCAGACTCTATTGTGTGCGACGGGGAGAGGGAACCGGAGCAATTAAAAAGGGAACACCACTGGTGAGCATCACATTACTCAAAGGCCTTCAGGGCGAGTCGAAGAGGGCTGTTTATATCACACTGATCCTGTTGTCGTAAAGGCACACACACACACACACACACACACACACACACACACACACACACACACACACACACACACACACACACACACACACACACACACACACACGGCCAGGCTCAAGCGTTAGAATCAAAACAGCCAAGATTACAAGCCAATAAAACCTTCAGCTTTGATTTGCAGCCTCCAGTCGGGATGACGGACGATAACAAACACTGCTGTCAAAAACACCATCAGCTGACTGTGGAAAACACACATCTGGAGGAGGTTTAGATCAGAATAAGTGCGTTATTTCTGTTAAATATGACCCAGTTGACCACAGGAGTGTCTCTAGCCTTTTTAAAACCTTTTGGGGTTTAAAAGACACTTAATATTCAGTATATCATTTGTTTGACTGCACTGAGACCAACGGATGAGAACAAAACTGAATTGAGCTGAGTAAGGACAATATTGTTTCTGTAGAGATGAACTTATCTTATATTTATGAGATAAAAATTGAAATTAAGACAAATCTAAAGATTATGACAATCCTAATTATGACTTAAAAGCTGAAAATTATGAGACATAAAGATAAATTCTGACATACTAAATCATAATTACAGTATGAGATAAAAGTTGAAGTTATGACATAAAAAAATTATAATTATGACAAAAAGTAAAAACTTACATAATTGTGGAATATTAATACATAATACGTGGAAATTATGATTTAAAAAGTCATCATTATGATATAAATTGAAATCATGACATAATAAATCATAATTATGAGAAAAATGTTTAAATTATTACTTCAAAAGCTGAAAATTATGAGATATAAAGATAAATTCTGACATACTAAATCATAATTACAGTATGAGATAAAAGTTGAAATTATGACATAGCCTACTAAATCATAATTACAGTATGAGATAAAAATTGAAGTTATGACATAAAAAAATTATAATTATGACAAAAAGTAAAAACTTACATAATAAGTGGAAATTATGATTTAAAAAGTCATCATTATGATATAAATTGAAATCATGACATAATAAATCATAATTATGAGAAAAATGTTTAAATTATGACTTTAAAAAGCTGAAAATGAGGTATAAAGTAAAAATGTGGACATACTAAGTCATAATTATGAGTTAAAAGTTAAAATTATGACATACTAAATCATAATCACAGTATGAGATAAAAGTTGAAATTATGACATACTAAATCATAAAAAGTTGAAATTCTTGCTTAGAAATGTATAATTATGACATAAAAGTAAAAACTAACATACCTAGTGGAAATTACATACTAATTAATTACTACTACTAATACTAACATACTACATCATAAATATGAAATTAAATTATGACTTAAAAAGTTGAAAATTATGAGATAAAAAGTCATATTTATGAGATAAAAGTTGAAATAATAAAAGTAAAAATTATGACATTAAAAATGTAAATGATGACAATGATAATTTTGAGAAAAAAAGTAAAAATTATTATTTTAAAGTCATAATTATGAGATTAAAAAGAAAAATTGACACATTAAATCATAATTATGAGATTTTTTTTTAATCTGACTTAAAATGATGAGATAAAAAGTAAAAATTTAAATATGAGAATAGTTAAAATTATGACAAGATTAAATAAAATCTTAATATTCAGTATATTACTGATTTGACTGACACTATGAGAAGAAAACTTGAACTGAATTGATCCGAATCAACGAGACGATTGTGTCTGTAGAGCTGCTTCACAGCAGAATCGAATTTTGTTTCATAATTGACGAATTTTACAACACTAATTCCATTATTTTCCTGTCCGAATGAATAAAACTGAATCTATTTCAGACCTTTTTGCAAATCCGATTAGATCAATAGTGATTCATTAAAAATCACTATGTCTAATCAGCTGAAATATTATCAGGGGAAATGATTATCAGTAATATTTCACTAAGACAGAACAGTATTTCACTAGGGCTCTAGTGCACAAAAACATGAGACTTTTATTCAAAACACACAATGACTTCACACTGCTGGTTTCATGCTGTCAAAAAAACGCCTGAATCATAAAAATATTCTCATGCACACACAACAAACTGAATTGATGTCGTTGTTTGTAAGAAAGCCAGTGTGGACTGTCAATCATCTGTCAGTGTTTTGTCCTGCTGTTGTTTATGGCATTAATCGCGGGGGTGTTTGGAGAAGGTCTTGTGTCTGTGAAACGCCACTTGCTAATGCAGACTTGTGAAATCTGTTCGCCGTCCAAACCCATTAATGGCAGAGCACTAGATGTGTGGCGTCTCTTCCCTCCAGCGATGATGGTAAATCATTCATAACACTCATAATTCATCTGCCGTTCAGAACCTTCTACTTTGATTAGTGTACATGATCTCGGCCAAATGCGGTTTAATAACACCAACAATAACGTTCCTGTTAGAAACACAGACATTAATGATCAAACAAAAACTTTCATTTTGAGAGGCCATATATGGAAGCCCATTTTACACCACAGTCATATTTATGAGATAAAAATTGAAATTATGATAAAAGTCATGATTATAAGATCTAAATTCACACACTAAATCATACTCGAGGAAAAAGTCGAAATGATGACATACTAAGTCATAGAAAGTTGAAATTCTGACAAGCCAAAATTATGATTTATAAAGTCATAATAATGAGATAAGAGTTGAAATTATGACATACTAAGTCATAATTGAGTAAAATGTGAAATGATCACATACTAAGTCATAAAAAGTTGAAATTCTGACTTAAAAAGTTATAATTATGACATTAAAATCAAAACTGACATATTAAGTTGAAATTATGACAAGCCAAAATTATGATTTATAAAGTCATAATTATGAGATAAAAGTTGAAATTATGACATACTAAATCATAATTGAGAAAATAATGTTTAAATGACTTAAAATGAAAAAAAAAGAGATAAAAAGTAATAATTATGACATACTAAGACATAATTATAAGATAAGTCAAAAATGAGGCCATACAAAGTCATAATTATGAGATAAAAAAATCTAAATGATAACGGTGATAATTATGATGAAATTATGAGATTTAAAAAAGCAAAGTCATAATTATGAGATTTAAAAAAATCGAAATTGAAAATCATAATTGAGACGTGTTGACTTGAGTAAAAAAATATGACATAAAAAGTCAAAACTATAACTTACTAAGCCATAAATATGAGATTAAAGTTGAAATAACATACCAAGTCATAATTATGAGAAAAAATATGAAATTATGACTTAAAAAGTGAAAATTCTGACATAAAAATTCGAAATTGTGATTTAAAAAGTTATAACTATGACATAAAAAGTTGAAAATGTGACAAAAAGTCATAACTTTGACATTTTAATAGTTTTTTTTCCTTATGTGGCAGAAATGGTCTTCCGTAGCAAAGCGTCTGTATTATAATGTAAGTGTTAAAGTGTGTTTGACCCTTAAAGCCGTAAAGAAGAGCGTCAGGCCTCAGAGATCTGCTAAACACAGCTCATATCCTCTATAGCTGTAATATTTGCCCTGAAACAACACACACACACACACACACATCATATTCTGTGGCTGCTGTGATTAAACACACTTTCACAAAGATCTGGCTCAATGTGTGTTTGCTTTAAGCAGAGCCTGAGGAAGGAGTGATTTTCATTAATGAGTGTGTGAAGTATTGCGGTGACATTTATTCTGTGGCTGTGGTTTGGAGCGCAGCAACATGCGGTCGTTCTTGACACACACTTTCTCGCGCTGTCATTTAATGAACCTCGCCGTAGATTAAAATGTTATCTGCTTTATCTCAAACTGGCTTTTCGATTGTTGATATATATGGATGTAAACTATTCAGCGTTTGCCCATCATGTTAAGACAATACAATATGATATTTGGAGGAGTCGCTCCAAACCAGTATGACTGACTTTCTTCTGTGAATGAAGACATTTTGAAGAACATGGAAAAACCAAACAATATTGGACCCCATTGACTTTCATTATATTGGGGTGGGGTGGGGGTAAATGCATCTTGATTTAAGAATTTTTAGATATTTGGAATGGAAACAAGACAAAAACACTGAGAAAGAAAAGCATATTTTGGCAGTTTAAACATTCATTTTGATAATTTTTTCAGCATGCAAGCCTTAAAATCATCAGTCATTTTGCTTCTCCTGTAAATGTATCTTGATTTAAGAATGTTTATATATTTATGCTGGAAAACAAGACAGAAACACTGAGGAAGAACATAATTTTTAACGACGGTCTATAGTCACAGTAACTTACACATGATTATGTAACAGCCACACAGAATAATGCTGAATACATTCTTACAGGAACTTCATAAGCTCATCGCACAACTTTA
>NC_138226.1:2554907-2582407 GCF_964197995.2 Scardinius erythrophthalmus
GTAATGTAAAATGCTGTATTTGATGCCATCTGTCTCCCTTCTACTGATGCTTCTCTGATCAATCTAATGCAGGGCTATTCAATTAGTTTCATTCGAGGGCCGCATTATCAAATCGAAAAGTTGAGGTGGGCCGGTGGGTTGGTTTGGGGGTTTATCTTATTTATTGAAACATAACAGTTTCAATAAATAAGCTAAAGTAACCCTAAAGAAGTTGTCACGACACGCACACGAAGGAAAAGGTGATAATCCAAACGCAGTTTTATTTAGGGTAATCCGTATCATAATCCAATAACAGGTAAAAGGTCGTAATCCATATAAGCAGTCCAAAACACAATAAACAGGCATGAAGAACACAGAGAAGCGGGTGACATAAAACAAGGATACCAGAACGAGTGATAAAACAGACAGGGTATAAATACACACAGAACTAACAAGGGAACGGGAAACAGCTGTGATCAATGATGAGTGCAGACAAGGATTGTGGGAAATGCAGTTCATCATGTGAATGACACCGTGGGGGAAGAGGACCTCTAGTGGAGACCAAGGGAACACAAACCAGACACTGTGACATAACCCCCCCTCTACGGAGCGGCTACCAGACGCTCCAAGAACCAACAATAAACAAAACAAGAGTCCAGGCAGGAGGTGAAATGGTGGAGGATCAGAGGGCGGGATGGAGGGCCAGGTCCATGGAGGGGAACAGGAACAGGGGGGAACAGCTTAGCCAGCAGCCAGGACAGAACAGACAGTCCACCGGGCGGCCAGGGCGGTGCAGGCTGTGCAGACGACCAGGGTGGAAATGACTTTCCCTTGGGCAACCAGGGCGGAGACTTTCCCTCGGGTGGCCAGGGCGGAGACTCTCCCTCGGGCGGCCAGGGCGGAGACGACCCTTCAGGTGGCCAGGGCGGGACGGGAGGGACGGACCAGGGCGGGAGGGGAGGGACGGACCAGGGCGGGAGGGGAGGGACGGACCAGGGTGGGACGGACCAAGGTGGGACGGGAGGGACGGACCAGGGCGGGACGGGAGGGAGAGACCAGGGCGGCCAGGGAGGAACAGACCGTCCATCGGGCGGCCAGGGCGGAGACTTTCCCTCGGGCGGCCAGGGCGGAGACTTTCCCTCGGGCGGCCAGGGCGGAGACTTTCCCTCGGGCGGCCCGGGCGGAGACTTTCCCTCGGGCGGCCCGGGCGGAGACTTTCCCTCGGGCGGCCAGGGCGGAGACTTTCCCTCGGGCGGCCAGGGCGGAGACTTTCCCTCGGGCGGCCCGGGCGGAGACTTTCCCTCGGGCGGCCAGGGCGGAGACTTTCCCTCGGGCGGCCAGGGCGGAGACTTTCCCTCGGGCGGCCCGGGCGGAGACTTTCCCTCGGGCGGCCAGGGCGGAGACTTTCCCTCGGGCGGCCAGGGCGGAGACGACCCCTCGGGCGGCCAGGGCGGAGACGACCCCTCGGGCGGCCCGGGCGGAGACTTTCCCTCGGGCGGCCACGGCGGAGACTTTCCCTCGGGCGGCCAGGGCGGAGACTTTCCCTCGGGCGGCCAGGGCGGAGACGACCCCTCGGGCGGCCAGGGCGGAGACTTTCCCTCGGGCGGCCCGGGCGGAGACTTTCCCTCGGGCGGCCCGGGCGGAGACTTTCCCTCGGGCGGCCCGGGCGGAGACTTTCCCTCGGGCGGCCACGGCGGAGACTTTCCCTCGGGCGGCCAGGGCGGAGACTTTCCCTCGGGCGGCCAGGGCGGAGACTTTCCCTCGGGCGGCCAGGGCGGAGACGACCCCTCGGGCGGCCAGGGCGGAGACGACCCCTCGGGCGGCCCGGGCGGAGACTTTCCCTCGGGCGGCCACGGCGGAGACTTTCCCTCGGGCGGCCAGGGCGGAGACTTTCCCTCGGGCGGCCAGGGCGGAGACGACCCCTCGGGCGGCCAGGGCGGAGACGACCCCTCGGGCGGCCAGGGCGGAGACGACCCCTCGGGTGGCCAGGGTTCAGGAACTGGAACCACCGGCTTGGGCACTGGAACAGACACCACCGGCTCAGGCACTGGAACAGGCACTAGAACTGGCACCACCGGCTCGGGCACTGGAACCACCGGATCGGGCACTGGAACTGGCACCACCGGCTCGGGCACTGGAACTGGCACCACCGGCTCGGGCACTGGAACTGACACCAACGGCTCGGGCACTGGAACTGGAACTTGCACCACCGGCTCGGGCGCTGGAACTGGCACGGGCACTGGAACTGGCACCACCGGCTCGGGCACTGGAACTGGCAGCACCGGCTCGGGCACTGGAACCACCGGCTCGGGCACTGGAACTGGCACGGGCACTGGAACTGGCACCACCGGCTCGGGCACTGGAACTGGCACCACCGGCTCGGGCACTGGAACCACCGGCTCGGGCACTGGAACTGGCACCACCGGCTCGGGCACTGGAACTGGCACCAACGGCTCGGGCACTGGCACCACCGGCTCGGGCACTGGAACTGGCACCACCGGCTCGGGCACTGGAACTGGCACCACCGGCTCGGGCACTGGAACTGGCACCACCGGCTCGGGCACTGGAACTGGCCCCACCGGCTCAGGTTCAGGAACAGACACAGACACTGGCTCCGGCTCAGGAACTGGAACAGACACAGACACAGGCTCCGGCTCAGGAACAGACACTGGCCCCGGCTCAGGAACAGACACTGGCCCCGGCTCAGGAACAGACACTGGCCCCGGCTCAGGAACAGACACTGGCCCCGGCTCAGGAACAGACACTGGCCCCGGCTCAGGAACAGACACTGGCCCCGGCTCAGGAACAGACACTGGCCCCGGCTCAGGAACAGACACTGGCCCCGGCTCAGGAACAGACACTGGCCCCGGCTCAGGAACAGACACTGGCCCCGGCTCAGGAACAGACACAGGCCCCGGCTCAGGAACAGACACTGGCCCCGGCTCAGGAACAGACACTGGCCCCGGCTCAGGAACAGACACTGGCCCCGGCTCAGGAACAGACACTGGCCCCGGCTCAGGAACAGACACTGGCCCCGGCTCAGGAACAGACACTGGCTCCGGCTCAGGAACAGGAACAGGAACAGACATCACCGGCTCAGGAACAGACACTGGCTCTGGCACCGGCTCAGGAACAGACACTGGCTCTGGCTCCGGCTCAGGAACAGACACCACCGGCTCAGGAACTGGCACTGGAACCAACGGCTTTGACGTAATCCAATGGCTACGCTTCCGCAAATAATCTGTGAACCCCCAAAAGTCCAAAGTCTCCAGCCCCATCATCTCACAACGAGGTAAAGGGTTGTCAAGGCAGTTGTTAAACAGGTCTTTTAGTGCCGCATCATTGTAACCCAAACCTCTCGAAAGTGTCCAAAAAAATTGAGAAAGTCCACCCACCGACTGGCCCTGCTGGCGTAAATCCATTAAATTCCTAAAACGTCCCCTCCTCTCCTTCTCAGTAGCTGGGGGACGGATACGGAAACCCGTACTGCTGGATATATCCATTGTGCTGGTATCCTTCTGTCACGACACGCACACGAAGGAAAAGGTGATAATCCAAACGCAGTTTTATTTAGGGTAATCCGTATCATAATCCAATAACAGGTAAAAGGTCGTAATCCATATAAGCAGTCCAAAACACAATAAACAGGCATGAAGAACACAGAGAAGCGGGTGACATAAAACAAGGATACCAGAACGAGTGATAAAACAGACAGGGTATAAATACACACAGAACTAACAAGGGAACGGGAAACAGCTGTGATCAATGATGAGTGCAGACAAGGATTGTGGGAAATGCAGTTCATCATGTGAATGACACCGTGGGGGAAGAGGACCTCTAGTGGAGACCAAGGGAACACAAACCAGACACTGTGACAGAAGTGTGGTATTTACTTGGAAATGTGGTACCCAACAGTATGCAAATATATAAAACCATAATAAATAAAAACTTGATAATTTACAGCTGTGTACAACTATTTTCCTTGGAACAAATAAATTATTTATACAAACTTATAGCTGTTGGTGAGAAATAATAATTATTTTATTTATAATTGTTATGCTTAAATGAAAATATTCTGACAGTGAGACTTGTTAACCACAGGCTCCCACTGTATAAAAAATGCCTAAACACAAGTTAAAAACTATATGCACCTTTACAAAGAAACTGACATAATTTCATAACAAGCATTAAATATATATTCCTCTACCCACCTAATAAAACTAATGCAATATAAATCACTATATTTACTATTAAACTATATAATATTATAGTATATATTTACTATATTTATTTATTACTACATAGTATTCAATATAAATATTGCACATTTCTGCCCAACCATGGTAAATTACTACAGTAAATGTGGTAAATGTTTGTAAGGGTGATTAGGGGATTTAAAGTCTTCTAATTTCGGTCATGCCACAATGTTTCTCCTGCTTTCCTCATCAGTCTTGTTGGGAATGTTGAGGCTGTTTCATCCGATTTAATACTAATTAAATCATCGAGTGATTTGTGGTTTGTAACAGAAATGTTTCTGTCGAACTGAAACGCTTCCACTGGTTGTCGCAACGCTGTTTAATATTAGTGTGTCCGGGACCGGGAGTAAACGCAACTCCGCGCTGGGCCGTGTTTAAACAACTAGTGAAACAACTGAAAACATCGCTATTTGTTGTAACTGTACTGAACGAGAAACCGCTTCAGATGATTCAGTTACGGAGCGGTCCGAATGAATCCGAATAGTTTTAGACCGTTATGCAAGCGCGTTTAGAAAGAATCGAACCAAAAGAATGATTCCAGGCCCGGATTGGGTAATCGGGAGAATCGGGAGAATTCCCGGTGGGCCGCTTCACTTTTGGGCCGGTCGAGGATTTTTTTTTTTTTTTTTTTCTTCACATTTCAATGTCACGTTAGTAACATTACACGTTCCGCCTTCTGATACTGCAGCGCGCAGTCTCTGCATGGGTTGTACCATGTGAGGGAGTTCTCCCCTCCCCTACTACAGAGTTGGTTGGGTCCACAGCCAGTCTTTTCCAAAACGTTTTTAGGTAGGCTACTGCGGCCGCGGGCCCGCGGCATCGCCGGCGCCTACCGATAGCTGGGCCGGCCCTACCGTAACGGTACGCGTCAGGGAGGATGGATGGGAGGAAGAGGCCAGGAGGTATGGAAGCTTGTTTCCGCCACAGAATAAAACATTTTAAAAGATAATTGCGACTTTTTATCTCACAATTGCGAGTTTACATCTCGGAATACATCAGAATTGCGTGAAATAAAGTCTCAATTGCGTGTTATAAAGTCAGAATTGCGAGATATAAAGTCAGAATTGCCTGAAATAAAGTTGCAATTGCGTGTTATAAAGTTAGCTTTGCGAGATGGTCAGAATTGCGTGATATTAAGTCGCTTGCGTGTTATAAAGTCAGAATTGCGAGATATAAAGTCAGAATTGCCTGAAATAAAGTTGCAATTGCGTGTTATAAAGTCAGCATTGCGAGATGGTCAAAATTGTGAGATATAAAGTCGCAATTGCGTGTTATAAAGTCAGAATTGTGTGAATTAAAGTCGCAATTGCTTCTTATAGTCAGAAATTGCAAGATATAAAGTCAGAACTGCGTGAAATAAAGTTGCAATTGCTTCTTTTTAAAGTCAGAAATTTAGAATTGCAAGATATAGTCAGAATTGTGTGATATAAAGTCGCAATTGCTTCTTATAATGTCTAAGTGAATTATTATTTAACCTTTACATTATTTCTTGAACTATAGTATTAATACAAACTACACAATAGTAATAGCAATAGTAATATCATCCAAGTGGATGCTGCACACTGGTGGTGGTTGAGGAGAGACCCCTGATATGATTGTAAAGCGCTTTGGGTGTACAGTAGTACATATGAAAGCGCTATATAAATGCCTCATTCATTCATTCATTCATTCAGCTGAACTGTTGCTTCATTTATCCAAATTGGAAAAAGTGCTAATTTGGAATTCCACCATGGAAAAAGTGGGCCGGTCTTGGGCCTGAACTCCAGGGCTGAAAAGTGGCCCCACTCCGGCCCTGAATGATTCATTCACGAAGGATTGGTAGCCTATCGCTGGTTCAGTCGACATAAATTCGGGACACATATAATAACTGCTGAAATATTCACACGTAAAACGTTTCTCAGGTCAATCGGAGCGAAAAGAGGAGGAGGGAGGTTGGTGCCGTCGGGCCGCATGGAGATGATTGGCGGGCCGCATGTGGCCCGCGGGCCGCCAATTGAATAGCCCTGATCTAATGTTTTACAGTCATTGACTGTCTCCTCTCCCTTATACTCTATTCTGCTTTACAGTATTTGCACAAATGGCAAATTTCTCTGTATCTTTCTCTCTCTCTCTCTCACACACACACACACACACACACACACACACACACACACACACACACACACACACACACACATGCGTGTTCACACACTTTGAACATGATGGAGGTTATTATCTATAAATCACTTATGTAAAAATAATTCATTACATTTGGTTTTCCATATCAGAAATTGCAAACAAGTTCTATAGAAACTGTATATAGAATCAATATCTATTGAAATCTATAGGTGTACCAAATGATTCATTGATTAACCATTAAGATCAGTTGGATTAAATAATAGACAAATGTATTAAACTGAACAAGAAGAGATGCAAATCAAAAGTTTGGTAGTAAGAGCTTTATGAAAGGCAGTTACTGTGAATGAAACATGTATGTAGATGAAACACTTATTTTGTGTTGTGGAAAGGATACTTTGTGATTTTGTGTTGTACTAACACAATTGAAAACATAATGAAATGTTTGAAAAAAGTGCACTTTTGATGATCTGTTGTGATATTAGCACTAAGAGTTTGGAAAATGTACACCTAACTTGTGAAAATAGTACCAAAGCGAATAAAAAAAACTGTAAAGGGGCTGTATGTAGAATTCAGAAACCCTTGTTATTAGCGACACCGGTGGCCGTTAGGTGAACTGCAGCAGCAGATTATTATACTCATGTGACATACACATATACTCACATCGACCTTCTTTCTTTGTACTTTGCTTAGAAGTAAAAAAAAGCTGTAAATTCCTTTACTGTTAACGAACATCCTGACACCGTGCACTACGGCTGAGAATGACGTTTAGATGAATATGTAAATCCGTGCTGCGCTTTCCTCTCAATAACAAAATAAACACAACGAAAATGAGAAAACAGCAGTTCAGAAAGCATCAGATCATAGAGATGTGGATGTTTGCAGCAGCTCTGAGGTTCACAGGCATCATGTCGACAGATGAGCTCATTAAAATTACACTGTTGTGATAGTTTGATTATAAAGTATATTTGAGATTATAAACTATATATATTTGCCTATGTGAGACTATAGTTTGAATAAAACCCTTTTCTTTGCATGACACATTGACATTACAGTACAGATAACTCTTTCTGCATTATCCTGAACATTGTATAAGCATTAGTTTCACGTGTCATTGATCGGAAGAGAGGCTCTCGGGAGTGAGCAAGTGTAAACGTCACATCATTATGATTTTCCTGGGAAAAAAACAAAAATCATAAAAATCAGGCTTTCATAGACAACACTGAAGTCGAGAAAAGTCTTGTTTTGTAATCAAATAATGAGTCAGAGAAAGATCTTACAAATCATGACTGATGTTATTTCAGGCAAAGTGTTGAACATGTTCACACTGGAATATAAAAATATAAAAAAAGGTGATTGTGACTTTTTATCTCAGAATTCTGACACTTTTTCCTCGCAACTGCAAGTTTATCTCGCAAATTCTAACTTTATATCTTAGACCCATGCATTTATATATCAGAATTGCAATATGTGAACTTGCAATTGTGAATAAAAGTCTGAAGTGTGAGACAGAAAGTCACAATTATCTTTATTCCATGGCGAAACAAGCTATTGTTCAAAGCACTGAGAACAATCACAGTAATAATGTCTCAAATGCTGTAATGTCCTCATTTAGCAGTTCAATTAAAATAAAAACGGCCTTAATATCTGTCTCTATATTAAGAGTATGATAGTAAGGTATACTTTAATTAAAGTCACGACTTCTTCCACTGTTTTTCTCTTTCATTATAAATTGCCTTTTCCCCTCATTAACAAACACATTTGCTCATTAACAGTGATTGTGCAGCTCCGTTAATTACACTGAAACTCTTTAGGAGCACATGCACAAACTAAAAACACTTAAATGATCACGTGACGCGAGGAACAAAAGATTTCATGAATCAAAATGATAATGCTGAAGTTAAAGCCTCCTGAAATATAATCTACACGAGATCAGCATCAGATGCATTAATGCGTTTGATCTTTCCTAATGCCTCGGTCTTACAGTGGATCTCAGTGGAGCGGGACGTCATGCAAACTCTCAGATGTGTCCCTCTAAATTGTTTGCCGTGACATTTGGGGCCAAAGCAATCCATGCCTCATTTTCTCAGCCTCAAAGACCAGCAGTCCATTAGATCGATAGCGCAGAGATTTCCAGTCCCCGCGCGAGCGTAAATAGCCTATCACACGCGCGCGAGAGTGACGCGCTGTCAGTTCGCTGCGCGTCGCCGGGAGATTAGATGAGAGCAATCGGGCCTTTCCGTAATGCACGTGGGCAGCACAAAAGAAGGTTTACAGTAATTGTGAGTTATTAAAACGCGTAATCACCCCCCGAGCGCAATGAGGTGTAATGAACTTCACTGCTGGAACATCGTCCAGACAAGAAGCAGAAACTGATACGGCTCGTGTTTGTGAGAGACAGTCATCAGCTGTAACCCCAGAAGTGCGTTTTCCCCGATCGGCACTCAAAGGGAATCAAAACAGCATTGAGTTGAAAAGCTCATGTGCTACCGCCCACCCGCGCGCGCCCACGCGCGTCCACCCACGACGCCTCTCAAACCCTACAATGCACTGCTTCCAGCAGTGGAGCGCGCAGGGACTGAGATGAAGTGCTCTAGCGGAAAAACAGTGGGTCATCATCACTATATGGAAGCTTATTTCCGAGTATAGCTCGCAATCAGTGCAGGTCCTGGACTTCTAGGGGCCCTAAGTAAACTTTGTCCGGGGGCCCCTGTGAGTGTGTTCGTTCATAAAAACCCCCAAATGACCCCCAACCCCTTAATCTGTTCTTTTTTCAGAGCAGCTTCACTGTCAACCAACAACAGTGAGTTATACAATACAATAGGACAAATACGACAGAAAAAAATATGAAATTAACAATTTAGCCTACTAATATTAATATTCTACAATACAGAAATTTAATAAAGTAATCAATAGGCTATAATAATAAATATAATAAATAGTCTTCACTTTATGAATTAAATATACACTGATTCTTTTTAAAGTTGCTAATGTAAACAGTGAATGATTCTCTCATATTCTTTGTTATTTGATTAACATTAAAGACAGAGAGAGCATCGGATTTATTTGGCTGCTGTCACTTTAAGACCGAAAGCACAGACCTGAAGATACCAGGTCAAGCATTCAATTTCTTTCCCAGCTGTTTATGCTCACTGAACGACTTTAAGTTAAAAAGCCCCTAAAATGGACATTTTGACATTTTTGTGTGTATTTAGCGCACGCCCGAAGCCCAAAAGTAGCCTGTAGCCTATTTGTCCGTGTTTCTCTCCACCTCAGATCGCGCAGAGAGAAAAGCCTCTCTTTCACAGCTCAATATGCTTTTACACGCGATGTCACATTATTTGTCTGATTTGAATGTTGTGGACCGCTTTAAAGGAAAGGAACGGAAAGCGCCATCATGTTTTTCTAATTGTTGGAAGCCAATATCAAAAACAAAACTAAAACACAGCCCTAAATCATATTTTGCTTATAGGGAGGACCGGCACTGCTCGCAATTTCTAGTAATAAACTAGTTAACATATCGCAAATTCAAATTTTTTACTTTTTTTCTCAGAATCTTGTGGGATAAAAAGTCACAATTAGCATTTTTTATTATTTTTTTATCCATAGTGGAGAAAAAATAAGAAAAAGAAAATCGCAGATTTGACAGATGTTAACTATTTAATAACTTGCAATTCCGAGATATAATCTCAAAATTCTGAAAAAATTTTTGTGAGATTAAAAACTCACAATTAAGGTCTGTTCACACCAAGGATGATATTAACGATAAAGATATAGGCTAGTTCTAAACATAATTTGAAATATAAAACAATAGCATACACAACCATAATGATAATGGCACAAATAAACAAAGAACGATTTTTTCCCGCTGTTGAACGATAAAAACACTGTCAGCCAATCAGAATCCATCCTGCTTAAAGAGCTCGCGCATTAAAGCGGCAGGCGACAAAACTGCAGTGCGCTTAATAAACAGAACGATATCATGCATTGTTGTGGACGCTGATAGAGTTTACCGTAATGGTTATAGCTTTATTTTTTATTTTGTGCCAGAAATGAGCTTCATAGATCATCGAGGGGGCAAAGGTCAATAATCAAAGGTGCTCACATGCTTCTGCTCGCACCCGCCAGCTCACCATTAATGAACGTGATTCGTCATTTATGATTTAATTGGGACCATCTTTATTCATCAGCAAATTTCTGCTGGAGTATTAGAGGGCTCGAGAGGGATTGAGTCGTTTTAATTGCGAGTGAGCTGGCAACACAACACGAAACCATGCGGCGCGGGGGAAACGCAGCCAATATTTCATACATGCATCAGCACTTTACCCTATTTCTATGTATTGATGATTAAAAAAAGCTGACGACACCACTTCCCCCCCCCTCAATATTAGTATTTAATATGTTCCTATTTTGTTCTAGTGTGTGCATGCTATTAGCTGTTCTCACTATGGTCCTTTATGCAAATTCATGGATGTTTTTTTTAATCAAAGTCATTTAGAATGAGCACGCTAGTCAAGTCACATTTATTTATTTCTATAGCGTTCAACAAGATTGTTTCAAAGCAGATTCACAACAGGAAAATAACAATGATGCAAACTTCACAAATATTAGAGAATTCAAATTCTGCTGTAAAGCAGCTCTGAAAAGACAATAGTGTATTTATTCAGATCGATTCAGTTCAAAGTGAACTAAAACACACCATTATCAAAACAAAAGATGTCTTTTTTAAGTAAAAGTGGCGGGAAACGCCTCCTTGGTAGGCTACAAATAAAATTTTTGCCAAAAATCTTAACATGAAAACTCTGGACATTTTTCACACTTGGTTTATAACTTGTGTCATAGACACTGAAACTAGGATAAGTTAACTATTCTAGACACATTTAAAAATGACACCGTCCTTAAGGGGGGTGTTTACTCCTATACCCTACATTTCTTCTTCAGTGTGATTATGGTGACTATGAAACCAAAAGAGTTCAAACACCTTACCGAATTAGTTTATCTCATTGGAATAGTATAATCAGAGGAGCACGGGCGCTGCACAGAAACCGCTTTTGAAATGATAATGCGGACTGGAACAGAATGGAAATGATACACGTTTTGTATTGAACAAGGAAGCTTTTTTCCCCCCGAACGGATCGCTGAATCGACACTGGGGAGCGTTTGAAAAGCGATACACCTGTATTCATTGACAGGCAATTTGCACGAGCTTGAGGCGCGTTTAGCGACGGAAGACTGTGCCTTATGTTTTAGTGGTCGGTTTGTTCAACTCAGATCTATTAGGAGTGTTTTGACCATTAGGTTCCTGTGCTCAAGCTCTCTCTCTCTCTTTCTTTGTGGAAGAAAAATAGGCGGCAGGGGTTGGAAAGACAGAGGCGCCAAAAATAGAAGCCATTACTCCATTATTACAGCCTATCGTCTGTTGCTAGGCAATGGTATCAGATTAACACTAATTATCATTTTATCACACTTTCTTCTCTTCGACGTTCCCTCTTTCCTTGGCTCTCTCCTTCATTCCTCAGCAGAGCCGGCATCGCAAATAGGATCCTATGCATCGAAGTGCTGTCGGAAGCCTCTGAATCCATTAATCAACACATCTAGATTCCGAGGCTTTTCATTCGCTGCCGTTATTACATGAGACTTAATGAATATTGGAGAAGCCAAAACCCAGCTAACATTCTCAGAACGTTCTGGCAAGGTTCTCTCAAAGTTACCAACAAACGCTCTACCAGTAACGTTAATAGAAAGTTTTTAATAATGTTCTAAAAACGTCAGCACAAAAATGTTACTTAAGCATCAGTCATCCAACATTTTGTAAACGTTACTACTTACTTGTTTCAAAACATTCAACTTTCAAAATTAACGTCCCAATAATGTTTGTAAAATTATAAAAATGGAACGTACTTTTAATGTTTTTGCTAGCATTCACTTAAACAAGAAACTTTAAGGGGCCATCATAAGGAAGGCAAGATAAGTCATGCCAACATGGCTGGAAGCATTAGACCAACTACAACAATGAGCAATTAAAGACGTACATTAACATGATTTTAGGCAAAATGGATGAAAACTCAAATACAGACACTAATTATTTGATTTAATGGTTTATCACTTTCGACCAATAGGTGGCGCTGTGACTAAATTGGTGTGGTGTGGTCAGAGTAAGATGGCTGACATATGCAAAGTTTGGTGTCAATATGCTAAAGCATTGCAGAGATACAGCCCCATTGTATCATGCTATCAAATGTTGATGCGGTAAACGAAAACGGTTTGGTCTATAAACATGAAATCCATAACTTTTCGCTGGCATGGTCTGAAGATGACACGATTCGATTGTGGTGAAAATCGAACAAACGCTCTAGGAGGAGTTTGAAAAAGTAGGTTTTTAAAGAAAATCAAAATGGCGGCATGTTCACGGTATGACCCAAGGAATCTATTAAGACATTTACAATAGGGCTAATTCAGTCAAATTTTTTTAATGAGTTATTAGCATTTTTGGACATTTGTTAATAATTGTTGACCACAAGGTGGCGCTGCCCCAAAACGTTGAGTACCGCATGGCAAGTTTCGTAACGATATGCCAATAATGCGTTCATAAAATATAGCATTTTACCCCCAAAATTAAAATGGCCAATATGGGAAAATTGGGTATCGTTTGACTCGGCATGCTGCACCAAATCTAAAGAGACCAGTTTTGTGATTTTTGGCCAAACCGTTCAGAAGTGATAAGCAAAAATAGCCATTTTTCATATGTCCTGACCACTAGATGGCACTGTCAAATCTTGGCAAGTAGCCTCAGGTCATGGCTGTCATAACACAAACCAGGTTTGGTCAGAATACGCTAAAGCATTGCAGAAATATCTGTTATTCGAGAATGGTTTGACGAATCAACTTTAATTCCGTATCTTTTTTATCGGCATGGTATGAAGATGATCTGGTTAAATTTTCGTGAAAATCTGAAAAGTTGTTTTTTTTTCCGGAAAATGATCCAAGGGATCAGGGGAAAAATATTTAGGTTCTATCCCTTACGGTTAAAAAATTATTAACAAACTTGAGTGCAATTTTGGACAGTTGGTGGCGCTAGAGGGATTGAGTTAGAGACTCCAAAATTGCTCAGACTGTCCTCTATTTGTGTGCAAGCTTTCCCGCAAGCGGTTCTATGGTCTGTGGGAAACGGAAAAATAATAATAATAATAGGAATGCCAACGGATTGGTGCCTTCACACCTTCAGTGCTTGACCCCAAATAACGTGTCCATAACTTTATGAGAACGTTATCAAAATGATCTTAGAAGATATTATTGTTAGCTGGGACTGGCGAAAGCCGAACGCACCTCTATGCGTTCTCACTCTTGGAACGTCGATGGAAACGCACCATCTGGAAAAGGAAAGATATAAAACCACAGCCAAATCCAACAATCCTGTATGCACATATGAAGACTTCAAGCTTTTTTTTTTATCAGACTCATTCACATGACTGACGTTCACTTTCGTCGTCTCTTGGCGTACAGCGAAAAAGTACAGCGAAAGCCGTTTTGTTCTTTGAGAGCAGATTTTGCTGCTAATTAACAGACACGTATGAGGTGGTGTTTAGGAAGCGCCCTACATTGAGCCGGTGACGGCGTCTGAAAACACCTTCGTCTCAGTTTCTGCAGTGATTTATTCCTGTGGATCTCTGGTGCGCGTGTAGGCCGAAGCTCGAGGGCACGAGCGCATTGTTCCAAACCTGCCCATTGTTTCTGAGCTCAGGGCCAGTAATGAGGGACCGTGGAGGAGCCGAGCGCTGCGCTGCTGTCAGAGTGAAGAATGCACACACACACACACACATCTATAAATGAGGTAATATATGTCTGGTTAATTAGAGGTACCGACCCTGTGTTGCTTTAATACACATCCTCTATTAGTCAGAGTAAATTATTCATACTACTGAACATTAAACATTACTGAACCGGTTTAACCTATGATATATCGCAGGGTTTCTCTGTCTCAACGCAAAACATTGACATGCGGCCATCTTTCATAGTTCAGAATATGTTGGCAGAACTTGGCACAGTAATATTATATAATATTAGTAATATTGATTTAACTGCACTGACACTATCAGATGAGAACAAAACCTGAATTGAGCAAATAATGACTCTTCTGTAGAGCTGCTTGGTTACCCCTCACACACACACACACACACACACACACACACACACACACACACACACACACACACACACACACACACACACACACACACACACTAACCTGACTCCTAAACCTACCAATCACACAAAACTTTCTGCATTTATATATATATATATATATATATATATATATATATATATATATATATATATATATATATATATATATAGTTAGTGTGTGTGTGTGAGGGGTAGGTTTAGGGGTCAGGTTAGTGTAAGGGGAGAGAATATACAGTTTGTACAGTATAAAAATAATTATGTCTCTGGAAAGTCCCCATACACACATGGAAACAAAACGTGTGTGTGCGCGCGTGTGTGTGTGTGTGTGTGTGAATATATACTGTAGGTTAAGATGTGAATATATAGTAAAGTGTAATTTATTCCTGTGATCAAAGCTGAATTTTCAGCATCATTACTCCAGTCTTCAGTGTCACACGATCCTTCAGAAATCACTCTAATATGATGATTAGCGCTCAATTATTAATAATGGTTATTTTTTTCCATTATTTGATTTACTTATTTTTTTTACTTTCATTAATTACAAGTTAATTTATTTCTTAACATTATAAATGTCTTTACTGATCAATTGAATGCGTCCTTGTTGAATAAAAGTATTAATTTCAATTATCAAATACATTTTTAACATTGATAATAATAAGACATGTTTGTAGAGCAGCGAATTAGCATGTCCAACAGTCCTTCGTCCTCAAAGCTGTTCAGCTCAAGTTTGCATTATCTGAAAGCATGTGCAGGTGTACTTTGATTATTGAAAGATAAGCTGCATTTATGTTTCCAGTAAGTTCCCCATGATTGTGCTCCAGTTCCCACAAATTCCTGACTCTTCAACTTCCCCAACATCTCACCTTGAAAACGAACCGCTTTGATTTATAGCGTCGGAGGGAAGAGTTTCCATCTTCACCCCGCGAGTTGTCACAGCTATTCTATAATTGGATGAGCCGCGTGACCGACCTAGCCGGAGCTTTTCAGGCGGCCATCTTTGGGAATTTTCCCTCGTTTTGCACTGAATCTGAGGCAAAAACTAGGACGTTGTTCATGTTGTCATTAATTGCACTGAAAAGAAAAAAAAAACACTCGTTGTCCTCCAAGAGTAAAAGCGAAGTGGGAGGATCTTCAGTCACTGACCTCAAAGTGTCACCTGACCACATGACTTGTTTTATCCTCATTGTGTCATCGCTATATAACCGTCCTCCCATCCCGCATATAATCGACCTCAGGACACCAGAATCCAGTCGAGAACTGAGCTCAAGCTTTTGCGATGGACGATTGGTGACCTTCTCTAACTCTTCCATGGATCTGAAGGTGCTCCTGAAGTCATGAGCGCATCGACGTTACACACGTACAGAAGATTTCAGTGTGTTCAATCTGCTTCGGGTCACCGCAGACCGTCTCTCCTGAGCACAGGAATCCAATTAGCTGCTGAAAAAACATCATGTGTTTCACACTAATTACTCTTGCTGTGTGTGATACTCTATTTCTGAGACTTCACTTCTTCACTGAAGCATATTTGTTTTTTTAGGGCTGTTTCATGTTCACTGCATGAGAGCCACTAGAGTTATGGCAAGCCCTTTTGACTTTTATTCATTCCCAGGATATGAATGCTTGTTATCAACAAACAATTTTCACTAGTTGAAGAAATGCTCATTCTTGACATCAGGAATTAGATTTCTACTAGTAAAAATGTTAATTTTTGATATCAACAATGACATCACCACTTGAAGAAATATGAATTCTTGATATCAAGATTTAAATTTCAACAATTCTATAATTCTTGATATCTGTAATTGTATTTTTACTACACTAAAAAAAAAAAAGATATGATCAATAAGTTATGACAACGTTTTTACATTGCTTTAACTCATCAAAATAAGCAATTTTCAACTTTTTTGTTGTACAAGTCAGTTAAATGTTGAAATTACTTTAACATCCAAGTTGGTTGTACTTAATAATTTAAGGCAGTAAACTTTTTTTATCAATAATTGATTTCTTACTAGTTGAAACTCCAATTTCACATATCAGAAATACAATTTTTACTAGTAAAATATATTTTTTTATATATATCAATAATTTGTTACTAGTAAAAATAAATTCCTGACATCAAGAATTCAATTGTCGCTAGCTGAAATGTTAATTCTTGATACCTGTAAATGCATTTCAACATGTTACATTTGGCATTTCTGATATCAATAACTATAGAGTCTAAAATGGCTTTCTTACTCGTAACAATCACATTCATGATATTAGAAATGAACACTGTCACTAGTGACAATCGAATTATTGGTATCAAAACCGAACAATTTTACTAGTAGCAAATCAGTTGATATCAAGAGTAGACATTTGCACTATAGTAACCATGTAATTATTGATATCAAAAATGATAGTTTTACTACAAATAATTGTATTTCTGATATGTGAAACTAGTAAGAAATCAATTATTAATATCAACAATTGAATTTGAATGGCAGCCTATGGTGACATTTAACTATAGTAAAAATACAGACTGCATAGTTTAAATTTTATTGTTGATATCAAGTATCAACATTTTTTACTATTAGCCTAAAAATTAAATTTCTGATATCAAGAATTAGCATTTTAACTAGTGAAAATGTAATTGTTGATATCAAGAATTCATATAAGAATGAATAAACGTCAAAATGGTTTGCCATACTAGAGTCACTTACAGTGATTTTATTCACTGACAATCTGTAACATGGCATGGAGTGCCTAAAACCCTCTTTTACCATGGTAAGACCACAGTAACACAAGGCAGCAGCTTCATCAATAATTCAGTTTAAAATTTCCCATCGACTGACAGGCCTAGACTTTATGGTTTGTTTCACGCATCCTACAGCTGATATGTGGATCTGCTCACCCGGCCTCTGAACAATTTAATTCAAAACGCTTCTTGTTCAACCTTTTCTTCTGCATCTCACTGAGCCTCTGCATCTCTCTCTCTCTCTCTCTCTCTCTCTCTGTCGGAAACAGTTGTCATGGCAACCCACAGAACTTTCTTCGCAATGCCACTTTTAGAAACAAAGTTAGCAGAATTCCTCCAGGGTTCAGAAGAAGAGAGAAGATGAAGCTACAGGTAATGCAAAAAAAATCACTCTCGACGTGCTCAAATGAGGCCCTAATGGAGAAGACGCTGTGAATTAACCATGTTTTACCTGCTCCCTAAAGGAGCGTTTCCACATTTGGCTCCTAAACTCTGGAATAGCCTTTCCTGATAATGTCCGTGGCTCAGACTCTCTCTCCCAATTAAATCTAGATCTATTTATCTCTTTAGCCTAGCATTCATATAATGCATATCCTAACCTGCTTTGTCAGATCAAATGCATGCTTATTCTTGCTTAATGTTATGATATGAACAGCAGCTACGCTAATTATTTTCTATTTGCCTTTCTATTTTATCTTGGGATGCCCATCCTGAGGTAACTAGAGAGTTTGTCAGCTCCAGTTTGGATCCAGCCTATAATCAAGACTCTGAATCAACATGCACCAATGCTATTTTCAAAATGTCATAATAATTTGTTAACAAACAAGTATTCATTACTTCAATGACCTCACTGTTTCTGCATTAAATCATTACAGTGTATAAATTAATACATTTTTAGCTAACCGTGACTTTGTATATGTACATTTCTGAAATGCATAAATTAGACAGTCTGATAACAGATCACTCTAAACTGTAATGTGGACTCATGCACTTTCTGTAAAGCTGCTTTGAAATGATGTGCATTGTGAAAAGCGCTATACAAATAAAAGTGAAGTGAATTGAATCCGTGCAATGCAGGAGAAACCTGCAAACCTAAGTCTGGTTTAAGTTAGTCTTTCTTAATCTCGCGCTCAAGCAGATGCACACACACGCACACACGGCGTCAAATCGTCTCCCTCGTCGGCTGTCAGCGCGAGTGATCGAGTCGAGACACACATGTAATTTCACCTCAGCAACAGCTGCCTGTAATTACTCCCCGCACGCGCCACTCTCGAAAACAGCTTGATTTTGTGGTTGAAGCGATTCGGCGCTCAAAAGGTTCTGCGAACACACATAAAGAACGAGAGTTCGTGCTTGTAAACAGAGATGCACGATCAGAAATGTCATCATGTGGGTGAATATTGAAATAATACTCAAATAAACAAGGAATTCAAATATGATTACAGCTACAGGCTTTCCTAGACATCCACACTAACTGTGAGGACAGAGTACATTTACTGCCTTTAATGTGTTATTCAGTAGGCTAGTTACTGCAGTTCATAAGGTGTCACAGGTTTTATTAAGGGTTTGATCACATCTATCTATCTATCTATCCATCCATCCATCCATCCATCCATCCATCCATCCATCCATCCATCCATCCATCCATCCATCCATCCATCCATCCATCCATCCATCCATCCATCCATCCATCCATCCATCCATCCATCCATCCATCCATCTATCTATCTATCTATCTATCTATCTATCTATCTATCTATCTATCTATCTATCTATCTATCTATCTATCTATCTATCTATCTATCTATCTATCTATCTATCTATCTATCTATCTATCTATCCATCCTTTACAGGCAAGCATGAAGCAAGCAAGATTGTAAAACTAATCAATATGAATTGAGCGGTTTAGTCCAAATTTGACAGCGTCCAAGAGACTTGATCGCTTTATATGATGAACAGATTAAATTTAGGCTTTTATTTTTGTTTGTAATATGTCTATGTGGTGTTTTTAATATGCTTTAAGACAAACCATGTGTAAGTTCATAAGTCGACACCATTGCTGAGTATTTCCTCCTTAAAACTGCAGTGAACCAAAGACAGTCTCAAAAACACGCTTTGAAATCGCTGGTGTTTCTGACGTCACAAACTACCTTGTAACCAATCAGATCAACGTGTGATCGTCAATGAGTGGATCTCTGAGCTGAGTGAGTGAGTGGAGGCGGGGCTCATTTGCATATTCATAGAACCACGAATACTAAATGAGGCAAGGGTGTCGAGTTACATTCAAGATATTTTAAGACGAAAAAGAAAAAGTTTTTTTCCAAGAAGAGAAAAAATGTAAATATGTATATTTTGGTGATCAAAAATGAAAGATGAAATTATTGACAACAGGGGGACTTTAAGGCATTTTTTATTTTATTTTATTTTTACATTAAACATTTTAGAATTAAACGTTTTGATTGTATGGATTAAAACTGCCCAAAACTTTGAACGTTTGCTATTGGTGGAACTCATGTGAGTGACAGGTTGCCCCGCCCTCATCATCAGAGAAGAGATGCTGCAAGAGGGAGAAGTTTTTCTGATTCAAGATTATGAGGCACATGAATAAAAAAAATTATGTGCACAGATAAATCATTTATAATAAATAGGCTACTGCAAATGCAATATTCCATTAAAAGTAGGAATTGTCCATTTTGATTTCACGGTGACTTTAACACACACGACACATGCTCGACCTCTGCATTGACAAACGCTCACAAACACAGCGTTTTGGCTTTCGAGCGCCTCAGAGGAGAGCAGATATACCAGGCTTCAAACTCCTGTGTGAGCCGCTGACAAGAGAACGACCACAGATGGCATGATCGCGTTTCATTAATTTACACCTTTTGAGGCAGATGCACGGTTATTTTTATAAAGGTGTAAGTCTGGGCGCCATCTATCGCACATGCCGCTACAGCGAGTTCAACGTCAAACATGATTGTGTGATATTCATACAATCACAGTCTGCATCTAAAAGAAAGTCAAACTCACTGTCGAGAACTTAAGAGCAAATTAGAAAGAGTTTTAGTGTTACATAAATATACATTCATGCTGAAAACAACCAGCCTTTGGTGGTTTGATGGTCTTATTGGCCACCAGGATGGGTTTCACTGGTCAGGCTGGTTATCGCAATGCAAAAAATGCATTTTCTTACTTAATAGTTTTGTCTTGTTTTCAATTACAAATAACTAAACATTCTTAAATCAAGATATTTTTACCTGAGAAGCAAAATGATTGAAGATTATTAAGAAAAAATCATCAAAATGAAGTGAGTTTATGCTTAAAGAAGTAAAAATGTCTGTCAGTGGAGCAGGAAAAATAATCTTAATTCAAGTTTATTTTTCTGACTCCACTGGCAGATATTTTTTTCTTGCTCTAAGCACAAACTCACTTCATTCTGATGATTTTTCACAAAACAAGAATTAATATTTTAAAGTAATTTTGCTTCTCAAGTATCTTGATTTAAGAATGTTTAGATATTTGAACTGGAAAATAAGGCAAAATCAATAAATAATCAGCAAGAACATAATCTTTTGCAGTGCATGCTGGGAAACCAGATGAATACTAACTTTACCAGGATGGGAAATCAGCAGGGGCCGGTTTCACAAAGCTATTTTAGACCGGTCTATAGTGTTAGACAAGTCTAAAATTTGCTAATAATGCAAGTTAGACTGTTTCACACAAATAAAGACTGACTTAATTTAGACCAAAAGAATTAGACACCTTACCCAGGCTAACTTAGGTCTCTGTTACCTTGGCAACCAGCAGTAACAATCAGTTACATTACAAACAGCCAAAAGAAAAGGGAAAATGGCTCATAATTTAAACATTTCTTCTTGTTACTACATTCTCTGCTAAATTTCCCAAGTAAAATGTCCTTGTAACTGTTATACTCCTCCAACAAACACATATTCTCCGCTGGGGTAAACTGCACTGAGCGGTGAATGCGCTTACTCGATCCGCCATGTTTTTTGTTTTGAAAAGTGTCTTATATTACCCAGAATGCATTGCAGTGTAGTCCTACTTAAGATAGTCAGAGTCTTAAAGGAGAACTCCGGTCAATTTTAACATTGAGCTCATTTTTTTGTACATTTGGAGTGCTGTCAATACAGAGAACAACTACAAAAATCGGTGTTGCCTACACCGTGTTATCCTCTTTTTAAAATGTGCACCCTGTTGACTTCAATGGGGCAAGTACTAAACCTGCTTTTAGCCTCTTAACATCCTTGATGTGTCATTACAAGTGCACAGAAAATGTGAGTGATTCCTTCTGAGTGAACACGAGTGAATCTGACTGCAGTAGATGTAAAAGAAATGTATAAAAATTATGTTATTTAAGCCAGCGAAAATACCGGTTTACATCCTGTTTTTCGGTTGAAGTCCAAAGTAGTCGATTGCCGAGTTCACGCGCATAGGTTTAATTACCTGTGATCACGCGAGTGAATCTGACTATCTAGGCTGGCTATCTAAGCCATAGTCAAAGTCGATCTTTGTGAAACCGGCCCCAGTTAAACAGATAACCCAGTGAAGACTTTGTTGTTTTATCAACTCAATATGAATCATTAATATTGAAGTGACAGTTGATCGTTAGCTAGAAAGTATTATTTCAGCAGGCTGTTGGAAAGTTGGAAGGCAATCATGCACATTTAACGAAGCAGAGGAACGTCTGTGTTCATTCTACACAAAAACAAGCGGAAAATCAGCGCATGCAAAGAGGATGCAGCGCATGCAAAACTCCACCCAAGTCTTCAGAGATCACATGTGGAAACCTGCATGAAAAGGTAAATTCACAGAGCAGATGTGTTATGCATGACCCGTAGAAACACTTCTGAGAGGTGAACGGACCTCTACCTGCCACAATCACTGCCGTCTGCAATTACTGCCGTCTGCAATTACTGCCACGACTCTCCGGCTCGCTGATTAACTGCCTCGCATGGCCAATGCTTGTCAAGTCTAAACCCTCTTCAGCTCTCAATAAAGTCAGCCAGCAATTGCAACTTAGTTTTAGACGACGAGAACAGGATCAGTGTGAAGCTCTCGCTTTAAATAACAAGCTCTCACACGGAGAGTGACCGGCCTTTATTTAAAGTTAAACAACACAAAAGTAATTTAATCGAGGAGCAGCCTGTGTCTCATTCACACTTCAGTCAAATTTAAATTAAAAATGTGGCCTGAGGGGCTGTTTACACGACACCGCTTGCAACTAAAAACTTGAAACTTTTTATGCGTTTTGGCCATTCATTTACACGACAACGGAGCTTTGGGTGCCTGAAAACACAAACTTTTGAAAACGGTCTCCGTGTAAAACAACAAAAACGCGAAGATGATGACGTCAAGCACATGTCTATGGCTATGTTTACACGTGGCCGGTTATTTTCATAAACGGACATTTCACCCTCTCCGTTTTCAGAAAAGTGTTAGTTTACACAAACCCGCGTATATGCCATCTAGAGCATGCCAAACCTGTAGGTGGCAGTGTAACGAGAAGCTCAAGCCCACGTTAGCCAATCAGAATCCCGAAAATATAGGTTGCACCTTTGACGCAGTGAAAGTTCTGTCGCATACTGTGACGTCGACTGCCTAAAACTCAGTTTTTCTCAGTTTACATGCAAACGTGCAAACAGAGTTTTCCAAAATCTCCACTCTGGCCGGAGTTTTTAGAAAGAATCGTTTTCAGAGGCGAATTCTCCGTTTGCGTGTAAACGAGGGGCACAACCGAAGGTAAATGTCTCCGTTTTTCAAAATAACCATGTACGTGTAAACGGGGCCTATAAGACCTTATGTAGCCCTGCCCCTTTTCAGCGCTGCGCTCGTTGTCTTTTGACTTCCGGTCTGTATTTTCCATTGATGGGTGCAGCAGGCGTAATGATATGACGCAGCGCCTGAAAATAGGTCTGATAGGTTAGAGAGACTTAGTCCCGGTCATGTTGGAAGTTACTGAGCTGGGGACTATTTTCAGGCGCTGTGTCATATCATTACGCCTGCTGGACTCATGGTACGGCAGCAAAGTTTCTTGATTATTATTACGCAGGAATGAGAGTATAGTTCCTAGCCATATCAGCCTAGAAAATCGCAACTTTACATTTTCCGTCGGTCTTAGTACACGATGTAACTACAGAAGAGTCAAGTTTTAAATAGGAAAAATATCGAAACTCTTTGGTCATTTTTTTTGAGAGAGATGCTAATGGTCCTGTCCGATTCAATGATCTATGCTAAGCTATGCTAAAAGTGCTACCGCCAGACCCGGAGATTGGCTGAATGGATTTGAAAACGGTAAATCTCAACTGTTTAACTCTGGGGGAGTTGTAAAATGAGCCTATTTCCAAAAAAAGTGGAGTATCCCTTTAAAATATCTGCCAATGGGGTCAGAAAAAAATCTACTTAATTCAAAAGGAAAACAAGATTAATTTTCTGTCCCCATTTACAGATATTTGTATTTTTCAAAAAACAAGTTATTTTGTTTCTCAAGTAAATGTATCAAGATTTTAGAATGTTTAGATATAAAACAAGACAAAAAATACTGAGCAAGAATTGTTTTGCACTTGCAGTGTTTCTTCTCTGGCCGAACGGGAGCAGATCAACCAGCAGATTCACTAAAGATGACGTTCTGATTCATTCAAGGCTTTACAACGTTTCAACTCGTGTGTTTGTCAATCTTGTCCTTACACACTCGGGGCTTCAAACAGAAGGAAACGAGGTTTGTTGTATTAGCGCGAGCAACTCTCTCCGCGACCGCTTTCTTTCCTCAACTCTGGAAAGTAATCTCCTCAACACGTTAATGCAATAAAGGAAGGTGTGTTAAAAAAACAAAACAAAAAAAAAAAACAAGGAAGAGAAAAGAGTGTCTGCAATCTCACCGCTCCCCTCACGAACATTGTCTCACACTTGCATTCCTCACCTCCAATTAGCGGGAAGAGGGTCCTAAATATAGCAGACATCACACACTCCAATCAGATCACGAGACTCAAGCGCTGGAGAGCCTGATTATCTCGCGATGTGTGTGTGTGTGTGTGTGTGTTGTGTATACAATGGTTAAGCAAAAGAGGAAAGGTTGGAAAGATCGTATCATCGGTGGCCCGTCCGATCGATAACTTCCTAAGTTGGCGTTGCATATTTGAATCGATGGAGATAAATTGTCACTGCGATTATTAATTGTGTCATTGATCGAGTCTGAAAGCCTGCGCTGTTGACTGACACTCAAGTGAGGCCTAATGTGAGTGTAACCATTGCTTTGGACATTTAATACGAACATCTAAAGCAGGAATTAGAACAGTCTTACACACACCAAACGTCTATGACAGCAGAGCAGTCAGCCAGCGATTCTGAACACTGCAAACATTCTTTTCTTTCTTAGATAGGCTATTTGTACTGGAAAACGAGACAAGACATATATTGCAATAGGCTAAACAACCAATCTCACTTTTTTCCTTTGCTATCTGGTAAAGGAGAATATTATGGAAGCTAGTTTCCGCCACAGAATAATAAAAAGAAGGTAATAGCAGAATTATCTCAGAATTGCATGATAGCCTAAAGACGCAATTTGGAGTTATAAAGTTAGAATTGCGTGATATAAAGTCGCAATTGTGTGTTATAGTGAGAATTGCGTGATATAAAGTCGCAATTGCGAGTTATAAAGTCAGAATTGCGTGATATAGCCAAAGTCCCAATTGTGTAGTCAGAAAGAATTGCGTGATATAAAGTCGCAATTACATGTTATAACGTCAGAATTTTGAGATATAAACTCGCAATTTCGAGAAATAAACTAAAATAAGACTTTTTCTCAGAATTGCGTCGTTTATATCTCGCAATTCTAAATTTATAACACGCAATTGTGTTATAAAGTCAGAATTGGATGATATAAAGTTGCAATTGTGTGTTTTAAAGTCAGAATTGTGAGAAATATCGCTTTTTTTCCCTTTAGAATTGGACTTCTTTATAACTTGCAATTGAGTTTATATCTCACAATTCTGAGAAAAGATGTCAGGAAGACCAAAAGTCAAGCAAGTCAGCTTTAAACAATATAGGCCTACAGACTGTATAAAATCAGCTTCCATTCACACCAATGACGATAATTATAACGATAAAGATATAGATCCAAAAATCATTCTAAATATAAAAGAATAGCAGAGTTCACACCACAACTTTAACGATAACGGCAATATTCCATAATATTCAGAACGATTTTTTTTCCTGATGAATGATAAAAACATTGACAGCCAATCAGAATCCATCCTACTTTAAAGCAGCACTCAGTAGCTTCGGGATTTCTTCGCTGTATTCTCGCTTTTTGCTCGCAGGTTTCTCTCTAGAGCTCCCCCCACAGCTTCGGAATAGATATTTGACAACACTGTTGTAAAAACTCTTTGGTGATTCTCAGACACCAGAGGCTAGAAGATCAATGACATCAAAGCAGATGGGACATTCTTTAAAACATCTTCTTCATTCGGGTTCGAACAGCGTGAGGGAGCGCAATAATGACAGTATTTGAGCAGATTTCTTTTGGCCGTAAAGCAATTGTTTACATCGCGAGACCTGATATCACGCGAGACTTCCTGCCGCGGCGGCCGGCGGCCCGCCGTCTCAAAGTTGCAAGTGCGAATTTTCCGCTCACGGGCACCAGGGGGGTGCGAAACGACCACCATTCAACCCGAAATAAGTAATATAACCATTCCAATGACTCTGAAGCTGTTTAGTTAAGGTAAAAAAGTTACTTAGTTCACCTTTAAAGAGCTCGGCAGACGACAAAACTGCTGCGCCCGCTTATAATAAATACGATATAATATTGTTATCGTTATTTTTATGGTTATCTCTCTTGGTGTGAACGGGCCTTTACAGTAATAAACAGAAAAATTGTGATCAGTGATGCAAGCAGAATTCAATCATGCTGAAAAGCAGCTTTAAAAAACTAAAAAGTTGCATTTTAGCATTTATATCCATCGTCTTGAAGGTTTTTTTTTTTTTTTTTTGACTGGGTTTTTGGTTAAACGGCTGAAATAAGGTCTGTGTTGAACACAAGCTCAAGATATTAATTCTACTACATAAAATACATCAGTAAGACATCTTGTGTTTTTTCTTAAAGCTTTAAAGTCACCATGAAATCAAAATGGACAAATCTTTTTTTAATAGAATATTGCAGTGAATATTATAATTGATTTATCTGTGCACAATCACATCATTATTTTTTAAATTCATGTGCCTTGTAACTTGAATCAGAATAACTCCCTCTTGCAGCGACTTCTCTTCTCTGATGACGAGGGCGGGGCAACCTGTCAATCACATGAGATCCACCAATAGCAAACCACAACCATCCAATAAACATAACCGTCCCGAGACCCCTAGAACACCCTCGCTAACTTCAGAAGCATTTGATTCTGGAACTGAGCCTGATCTCAAACCACCTCTCATTGCAACTGAACAGCTTCATCAGTCAATGTCTCAGTGCTTCAACTGCAGTGTCTCTGACCTCTTCTTCTCCTCTAACTGTGTTCTTTGCATGTGCACAGAGGTAATTATAAGGAAGGCGATGTCCCAAAACCCCAGAAGCTCATATGTGGCTTGTCAATGGTGTGTTTGGTGAGACGCAGAGCTAGTGGACCCTGAAGGTGCAAACGTCCTTACCGTTCACACTCAGCCGGCGCGGGACTCTCAAGGAGACGAATGTAGGTTTGTCCTCAGTGGTCCTGACATCACATGAAGCCTGTGGAGGTTGTTGAGGAGACACATAATGAATCAAATGGGAACGAACAGCTAAATTCTTCTGGTAAAATAGAGGGGCATTTGAGCCTTTCAAACATGTGAAGCTTCATTATCTTCCAACTCTAAAGTATGCCTACTTTCTAAAGGGTACATTTACACAACAACGATTTGCTTAACGGAGACGTTTTTTTCCGCGTACTTACGATATCGTTGTCAAAACGATCCCCATTCACACGGATCCGTGAATACGACTAAATGCGCTGTATTCTGCTGCCTGGCCGTTAGATCATTAGATTTTTCTCCATTTTATCACCTGATGTCGCCTCTGGCTTGTTTAGTTGAGGAAACTTAATATTCAACAATATTATTGATGTGCATGTACTGACACTGTTGAATGAGAACTGAACTGAGCTGGACTGAGCTTGTTTGGTTTGCTTTGCACCATAACAAACCAAACAGACACGAACACACACTTGTGTTTCAAGTACAAGTGGAGG
>NC_138226.1:2587407-2757407 GCF_964197995.2 Scardinius erythrophthalmus
GTCTTGCTTTCTGAGAAAATCAACAAAATTATGTGAGTTAAAAAATAATCTTGTTTTCCTTTTAAATTAAGTGTAGTATTCTGATCACATTGGCAGATATTTCTTCTTGTTTTGAAGAAAAACGTACTTAATTATGATACATTTTTCAGAAAACAAGACTTAATATCTTCAGTCATTTTGCTTCTCTAGTAAATATATCTTGAATTTTATTTTGTGTTTGTGTGTGTGTGTGTGTGTGTAACTAAGCTTTAATGCTATAAAAGTATTGTTCATTTTAAGTTCAAGTAAACAACATTTACTAATACATTTTTAAAATCAACAGTGGAGCAGAAACAATTTTTACTACAAATTGTAATTCTTTTAATTACAAAGAAACTAAATAACACACTTAACTAAACATGAAGTTTTTAAGTAGAAAGACTGAAATAGTATTTTCTTGTAAAATGTAGGCTAAAATAAGATGACAAATTTGAAAAAAGAAATGTACAAGGGGTGAATAAACAATGAAAAATTGCATTTTTATCAACCAACATTGACAAAGAATAATAAACACTAATGTTAGCTAATGCAGTTAACAAATGAAACCTTATTGTGAAGCGTTTCGGATCTAATATCTGCGTTCATGTGTGTTTCAGACGGACAGATCGACGGTTAGCACATGCTCTCTGACAATCACACCTTATTTATAATCTTAATTAAGCGCCGCATCTCATTAATAACTGTCAGCACGAGTCTCCAGTCCAAACGGCAGGTCAAATCGGTGTGTCGTCTTTATCTTTAAACGCAGCTGCACACATACAGGCTTTAGTCTGAACACTTCTAGGCTAATGGTAAATACTGACTTTAAAACAGTCTGGGGTTTAAAATACACTCAATATTCAGTAATATTATTGATTAGACGAGAACAAAACTTGACCTGAATAACGACACCATTGTCTTCTGCTTGTATCTGAACTGAACTTGTTTAATAATTGATGAACTTTACACAGTTATCGAACTGAACTATGACACTATAGTCTTTTTAGAGCTGCAGAATTTGAACTTGTCCCATATTTGATAGTTTGCGTCATTGATTCTGTTATTTTCCCTTTATTAAGCTGCTTTGGAACAATCTATACTGTATAAAGTGCTACAGAAATAAAGATGAGTCTATGGTTTAATTCCGGAGCTTGCAATAAACAATAAAATCATCATTACAAGGAACAAGACAGAAACTTGAGTGCGACACATGTGTACCTCATTAACCCTGTCATACATAAAATGATGATCTATAGAGCCGGTGTAAATCAGAGCGAGGAAGCCTAGCAACAGCACGCATCTGTCATGAGGAATTCAGTGCTTCTGTTTGACGAGTGCATTGGTTTTAATTGGCGTTAGTTGCTGCAATTTCATCTTTTTCTAGTGTCTCTATGATAAAGACATTGGGACAAATGACGGTGGTGTAGATACAGCGATCATCAGTGCTGGAAAACAGCTTCTCTTGTGCCATTAGAGGTCTGCTGATTTCCCATCGGAGGAGTCGAAGACCAGTTAAAGAACCATAAAAATGCAGATTGTGACATTCTCCGGCATTGCCCCAGTTCTGCTCAGAGTAATTAACACTGGACTGCAGACGCCGCTTTGTCCTTAATACAAATCACGCTTTATATTACAGGAATCGCTCACCAAATCATCAATTATACTCACAAAAGAAGATTCTGAAGACTCTCTTTTCTACAATGAGAGTTTATACTACAGCATAAGGCATGTTTAGCATGTTTTGATTGCTGGGTTGCAGCTCAGTTTTGCTTGAGAACATCATGATGTTGGTCCGCCAGCTAGACTAGCACTATATCTCCATGCTGGTCTAGGCTGGTTTATGCTGGTATAGTGCTGGTCTAGATGCACAAACCAGCCTGGACTGATTCATGCTGCTTTATGCTGGATTTTTCTACATATAAATACATTTCGTACGACTCTTATGCTGAAGATTCTTCAGAAATTCTGTTTTTGTCTTCCATGCAAGGCTATAACCATCTTGAAAATTGGGGGGACCAATATTTATAACCAGCGCTTGCCTTGCTGGATTTTATTTTATTTTATTTTATTTTATTTTATTTTATTTTATTTTATTTTATTTTATTTTATTTTATTTTATTTTATTTTATTTTATTTTATTTTATTTTATTTTATTTTATTTTATTTTATTTTATTTTATTTTATTTTATTTTATTTTATTTTAAAACACCTCAATCCCAGCTAACAGGGAATGTTCTGGCAAGGTTCTCTCAAAATGATGAACAGACGTTCTTCCAGTAACATTAATACTATGTTTGTTCAAATATTGTCTCAAAATGTTCACAAAAACATTATTTATGCATTGTTTATGGAAGGTTTGAAATGTTTTAGTTGGACTTTAATTGGGCTAACATTTTTTAAATGCTAGTACTTGTTTCAGAATGTTCAGAGAACATTAAAAATGAACATTAACACATGGTTTATTAGGCTTATGTCACTTTAAGAGCTGCACGAATCCAATATACTGACACATGCGTTTTTTCTCTCTCAACTGTTTACGTTCACTTAAGATATAACTGTGTTTATGAGGATACTAAAACATTCCCATAATGTTAACGTTTTTAAAACATAAAAAAAAAACTGAAACACTTTTGATCTTTCTGAGGACATTCAGAAATGACTTTCACACAAATGAATGGGAAAAATGTTATTAGAACATATTTTTGTTAGCTGGGATAGAAAAATGGTCCTTTTTATTTAAAATAATTAAATTAATTTAAATAGAATTCACCTTCTAGAAAATATAAGTGTTTCTTTTTGAGCCGTTTTGGAGAGAAATGGCTGAAAAACACCATGGAAGCCCATTACCGCCACATAAGAAAAAAAAAATCATGCTTTGGTAAATCATAATTATTATATAAAAAGTTGAAATTATGACATACTAGTCATATTTATGAGATTAAAAGTCAAAATTATGACTTAAAAGTTTAAATTATGACATACTAAGTCATAATTATGAGATAAAACTCATCTCATAATTCAACTCATAATGTCCACTTTTTAATCTCATTAGTGTAAATAATGTATGTGGATATGTGTATCAAAATTGTAATGTGTGTGTGTGTGTGTGTACAGGTGCACATGTGTATATGTGTGTGTATATAAATGTGTATGTGTATAGTTATTATTTGTAATGTATATGTGTGTATGTATGTGTATATATGTGTATATATATGTGTATGTGTATATGTATGTATGTATATATATATATATATATATATGCATATATGTATATGGGAGATAAACTGTGCTATGTTTTTTTATATTGTGTTAATATATCCTATTCTTTTTATTGCTCGAAATAAACTTCAATTAATAAAAAAATAATTAGTATGTCAAAATGTTGACCTTTGTGTGTCATAATTTAGATTTTGATGTCATAATTATGTTTTTTCCAAAGCATTTTTTCCCCTTATGTGGCAGAAATAGGTTTACATCATTTTAGGAGTGAAATCATAATAAAAGTTCACAAGTCAAATTGGTTTACAGACGGTTAGCAAACCAAAGGACAGGATGACTGGTAATACTATATCAGACTCCAAACCTCAAGGATGAAATAAAAAGCTGTTTCCTTTACAAACAGCGCATTCATCTTTCAAGGCTACTGTCGATGTTGTTTTCCCACTTAGAAGTGACCGTACGGCCTCGTGTTCGGGTCGGTCGTCTGTATGGCACAATGCATCTCATCGAGCGTCTTCAAACCCACGTCCTCATATTAAAGACCTTCCACCCGAGCTCAGAATAGCGCTCTATCTCATGCACGCCGCTCGATGAAGTTTGACTTCTGAGAGCCCGACGTTCAGAAGTATGATAGCATGAGCAACATTTATTCACAGATGCCAAAGTTGAGCATCTGAAAGAAAGTGCTGACCTTAAGCCTCGGATAAATGAATCTGAAAGAACAGAGCAGCTCAATACGGATCCCATTTCTGCTCGATAATAGCGCCGTTGTGCAGATGTTTCATGGGAAGGTTTTATCAATCTAGCCTTGAACAACACAGATGCATGTGTATGCTGGAGATAAAACGCTCAACACGTGACGTGCCGGTCCGGTTACGAAGATCTGCAAGGGTTAAAGGAAGACACACTTTAAAAAAATAAAGGTAGGCATCGATGGTTTCATGAACAACCTTTAACATCCAAAGAACCACTAATGGAAAAAGGTTCTTTAGATTATTAAGGGACTATATGTAAGGATGTCCATGTGTTAATCGCATTTGTATCGCCAGTGTGAACAGCTTGTAGTGAAACTTATATAACGAGACCTTCCTCGACTTGTCTATGAAAGCCTGACTGATTTTAATGTGAGAAACTTGAGGTTTTTGGCGGGAAAATCAAAATGACGTGACGTTAACGCTCCCAAGAGCCTCTCTTCCCTTCAATGACACATGAAAATAATGCTTATACAATGTTCAGGATAATGCCAGAAAAGAGTTATTCTGTACTGTAATGTCAATGTGTCATGCAAAGAAAAGATGAATAGATATTCAATCTATAGTCTCACATAGCCAGATCTATATAGTCTATAGTCTCAAATATACTTTATATTCAAACTATCATAAGTGTAATTTGAATGAGCTCGTCTGTCGACATGTTGCCGGTGAATCTCAGAGCTTGTGCAAACATCCACATCTCTATGATCAGATGCTTTCTGAACTGCTGTTTTCTCATTTTTGTTGTGTTTATTTTGTTATTGAGAGGAAAGCGCAGCACAGATTTACATATTCATCTAAACGTAGCTCTCAGCAGCAGTGGACGGCGTTGTGATGTTCGTTAAAGGGTTATTTCACCCAAAAATGCTAATTCTGTGATTAATTACTCACTCTCATGTCGTTCCAAACCTGTAAGACTTTCGTTCATCTTCGAAACACAAATGAAGATCTTTTTAATGAAATCTGAGTGATTTCTGTCCCTCCATTGACAGCTATGCAACTACCACTTTGTACATACATCCGTATGAATTGAGCGGGTTATTCCAAATTTTTTCCAAACAGATTGAATTTAGTATTTTAATCACATATAAACATTGATCAGCAAATATAAACAGAAGCTCAAACGTGCGGCGTAACACGAGAACGAACCTCATTGGTTCTCACACATCAAGTGAACATGCTTCACACATGCATTCATGCATCACAAACATTAAGTTGCTGCTGCAGTTCACTTAATGGCCACCAGTGTCACTAATAACAAGGGTTTCAGTATTCTCCATTTGGCCCCTTTAAAATGTTATTCACACTGAGAAAAAAATGGTTCTTTGAAGGGGTCATCGGATGCAAAATTCACTTTTATATGGTGTTTGCGTATAAATGTGTCTTTGCAGTGTGTGGACACAACTACCTTACAATGAAAAAAATCTATTCACTCCTTTTTTTTTAATTCTCAAAAAGTCTAAACACTCATTTATCAAGCTGTTTGGATTTTCTGAGCAATATGATGTCATATTGCTCATGCTCCGCCCACGACGAATTAGCATATTTCCCGTATTAGCATATTTCCTCCCTCAGCCATTTGTATACTGTCTGCCAAGTCAGCACTTTATGTGTCTTGACACACCAGCGGAAGGGGGGGGGGGGCAGTTACTCATCATCATTTAAAGCAACACTAAGGAACTTTTCCTCTTCGGTCCCCCTACAGGTTGTAAGCGGAATTGTCCATTACCGCTGTCATAAATAGTTTCGCCGCCCGCAGCCTACCGTCACACACACACTTGCTGTTTATCCAGCACCGGCTTTGGAATGAACGATGTCCACAGACGAGGTAGAGTATGTTGCATGATTTCATGAAAGTATGATGTATTGCAACATCAGAAACGAAGAAAAACTAAAGTAGCGACTATTGTAACGCTTGCCGTAAAGCAAGTCAAATTTGTAGTTTTTTTGTCTCATTCGAACTACAGAAACGCGACCCGGTCTGGCAAACTTACATAGTGCAGTTATAGCAGATATAGGGCCGCAAAGCCAATCCAGAAGTGCCTTTCACCCTGTTACGGCTTGATGAACCACTGATACGATTTTGGAAACGACTTTAAAGAGACATGCACCGAAACAGGTCGCTGTGAACAGAGCTGTTGTTGAGGAGTTTAAAAGGTCCTCAACACACATTTTGGTCCCTTTATTTTTAAGAGTGATATGGACCGAACACACAGTTATTCAGTCTAACATTTAGGGAAAGTGTCATGAAAACTTTCCTGCAATACCATTACAGCCCACCGTGACACGACACAAGAAATGGAAAAAGCGTGACTTTCACAGTCCATCTTGCTGATGTGCCAATGGCAGCACAAATGCACAGTGAACCCCGAAGTATTTCGCATGTTCTTTAACAACCTGGCAGCTGCGAGACATATGATTGGACGGCCCTTATCGCCGTGGCGACACTGCCGCTGTATTATATTTTTAACCTGCGCAGAGACAATGGAGCCGGGTTTGGTGTCAATCACAAAGTTGGACTCGCGGCGGCTGATGAGGCCTCAGAGTTGTGTGTGAATGTGTGTTGTCAGCCCTCGCGGTGACACCGATCCTGCTGAGATTCTCCTCAGATGACCGACGAAAGCAAAGTTTCTGTGGGAGATGAGCTTCAGGAACTTCTTCACTGGCACTAAAAAGAAAGAGAGACAGACAAGAGCAAAACCCTCATTAAACAGCGGCAATCAGTGAACAAACCTCACTGATCTGCTCTTAAAATGACTGATCTCTCACTTCAAAATACTAAAACATTCTTATATCTAGATGCATTTACGTTAGAAGCAAAATGACTGAAGTCTTGTTTTCTGAAAAATGTATGCTTTAACAAGTATCTGCCAGTGGAATAAGAAAAAAATTACTTGTTTTCCCTTTGAATTAGCAGCCATTGGCAGATATTTGTTCTTGTTTTATTATATAAGCATTATTAAATCATGATACATTTATGTTAGAAGTAAAATGGCTTAAGATATAAAGTCTTGAGTTCTGAAGAAAAAAAAAAAAAACTTAAGTGTTGTAAAATGTTCAATTAAGTGAGTTTAAATGCTTAAAACATGAGGTCAGAAAAATAAACGTAATTCAAAGATTATTTTTCCGTAGCCTATAGTCCTACCACTGGCAAATAATGTTTCTGGTTTACGCATAAGTTTGATAAATGTTTCAGAAAACAAAACTTAAGTAGGCCTAATGTTGCTTCTCCAGTAAATGAATCTTGATTTAAGAATGTTTAGATATTTGTACTGGAAAACAAGACAGAAACACAATTTTTGCAGTGTATAATTAAAGCAATCATTCACACATTATAAGAATATGTTTGCATGAAGCACCTGAGCAACAACAGTAAAATAAATGTAAACCATATGTGGATTTCGGTGAAAGCTTCATATGTATTTTACTGTGTTCTGGCAATTGGCGTATAAAGCGCTCTGATGAATCTTCTGTGTCGTCTCTGTCCATTGCATTGTTCAGATAATGGCCTGGTTGTTGGCGGTCGGCAGATAAACAAGGTGAGCTGTAATCGCTCGCCTGTCGGTGGATTTGTAGCTCGGCTTCAGGAGCACACACTAAGATGACATTTGAGAAAATCCATAAGCGTCACTGGCCTTTGGAGAGTCAAACTCGCGGGATGGAAAAGACAATTAGCAGCATTTCTGCAGTGCGATGGAGGGGTTTTTGCTTTTGTCTCTCTCAAACCTCTCGACACGTCCTCGGCCACCCGAGAGACACAGAAAACAGTCAAAGCGTCATTACACAGAAAATGGCCCAAAGAGCAGCAGCACGATCTGTTTCTGCACTGATATGAACGACTGGGACTCGTTTGACCCGCAATAACTCCACAGATACACATTTAAAGGAACAGTGCAGCGGAAAATTAACATTCACACGACTAATCAATCTTATTCTTAAGCAAAATGACCAGTACAAGTATTTAGATTGCAAATCAATACACTGCAAAAATATATTTATATTTTCTTTCTTTCTTGCACTGGAAAACGAGACAAAAATACAACATTCTTAAATCAAGATATATTTACTTGAGAGGCAAAATGACTGAAGACTTTAAGTTTTGTTTTCTGCTTTTGTTTATGACCCACAGTAAATGCTTCTCCATCTCTGCATGTGCGGTAAGATTAACATGTATTTGGGAATGCAATGTGCTCTAGGTTCACTTTACATTCACATTTGCATCATTTCAAACATTTTTGCGGACAAAAGTTTACAGCATATTACGAATAATCTGCCTAAATAAAAGCTGAAAGTCGCCCTGTGGTGAAAATCAAGTGTTTAAAGTTGTTTATATGTCTTTGTGTTTTATTTTTTATTTTTATGTGCTTAAAGACAAACCATGTTTAAATTCATAAGTCGACAGCATTGCTGAGTATTTCCTCCTTAAAACTGCAGTGAACCAAAGACAGTCTCAAAAACACGCTTTGAAATCGCTGGTGTTTCTGACGTCACAAACTACCTTGTAACCAATCAGATCAACGTGTGATCGTCAACCAGTGGATCTCTGAGCTGAGTGAGTGAGTGGAGGCGGGGCTCATTTGCATATTCATAGAACCGCGCATACTAAATAAGGCAAGGGTGTCGAGTTACATTCAAGATATTTTAAGGTATGAAGAAATTTTTTTTTCAAGGAAAAAATATTTAAATATGTCATTTTGGTGATCAAAGATGAGTTTTAAGTGATAAAATTATTGACTACAGATGCACTGATGAAAAGTGAACAATTTAAGACATAAACATTAGGATGGTAACGTAGTGTAGAAGTCGCCATGAAATCAAAATTGACAATTCTTATTTTTCATGAAATATTACAGTGTTTGTTTTTAAATGATTTATCCATGCACATCATTTTTAAATTTTTGTTCCTTGTAATCTTGAATCAGAATATCTTCTCCCTCTTGCAGCATCTCTTCTCTTCTCTGATGACGAGGGCGGGGCAACCTGTCAATCACATGAGATCCACCAATAGCAAACCACAACTATCCAACCTACATTTGTTCTTTTTCCAGAAGCGTTTCACTCATATACGTAATAACAGGAAAGTAAAAACTAGCGCAACTTCTGTTTTATGCTGACTTTATAATAATAATTAATTGAAATATATATTTAAAAAAGATAAAACAATCCAAACGAAGCACTGTTTATGTGACTATTTTACCGGCATCAGAGTACCATGAACATATGAATGTGCCCTTTATTGAAATATTTGCTTAAAGACCCAGACAAAAAAGATTGGAAAGGCCTGTATTTTTGCAATACAGTTTCTCTCCCTCATGTCGACCCAAATCCCTATGATTGTCTTCCTTCAGTGGAACAGCAGATGTTTAGCACTGCGAACATCACAGTTCTGCATGTTCATCACTGACAGTGACACATCTTCACATGGCATTTGAATACACGTGACGAAACGCCACAAACGAGAATCACAAGCTGCAGGAGATTTTCACTGAATAACACCTCAAATGAGTGTCTGTTTCTCACACAAAGCATCACGTCTGCACCTGAAGATCAACACGACCGCGTCACCGAATACTACGGAGCCCCTAAAGGGACATAGCGATGAAAAAAAAAAGAAAGAAGAGATGTCAATGCGTTTGCGTTTCCTTAAGAAACTCAAAAGTTCTGCGAGTAAATGCAAAGTTTCTCGTGGGAACGCAAAAGCATTGACATCATTTTCCCCCCCGGGGCTAGACTACAGCTTCTCAAGATGTCGAAGAGAAAGTCTCTAACATCTCACATCTTACATACTGACCTCTTGAGCTTCAGACTGCCATCGGTGGCGTTTTGCATCAGTAGCTTCTATAATAAGCAGCATGTTGTGTATTAGTTTCTATGATGGAGCGTGTTGGTGCCCACGCTTCGTTTGAGACACAGATGGCGCAGTATTTTAGTGGCTGTTGCGTTCGGTGTGTAGGTGTTGATATTGTACTACATGTACAGAATAAGCCCTCTGCAGACTTGGGTTATGTAAAGTTTAACTGCATCTCGGCTTCCAAAAGTTTCACCAGCCGTCCGCCGATCCAACGAGACTGATTCGTTTAGAAGATAACTGTGAACTACCAACTCAAATAGAAGGTGTGTTTGTGCATTAATGACTGTTGTGCTAGAAATACATCATCAAATAGCCTACTCTGGAATAAAACCTCCTGCACACACACACACACACACAGAGAGAACATTAATGGCGTTTTTACCTGCACTCTCTTCAGTCTGTGGTCCGTTCTTCATTATGTCACTAGAAAAAACACCAGATCTAATTCGGTTCTTCAAGCACACATCCAGATGGCTCAAAGTTTTGATTTTGTCAGTATTTTTTCTGAAGAAAGACAAACATAAATAGTGATTAAAGCCAAAATATTAAATGTAAGGGCTGCATTATTTACTAGGTAATCCACTATTTTGTAGAAGGGGTCAAAATGACAATTTTACATGAGATTTGGAGCCAAATTACAGTTTTAGAAAGATGGCAGAATCATTATTTTATTTTTACACAGAGATTGGCAGGTTTATAAGTTAAATCTGTTGGCTTTAGTAATCTTTATTGTATTACATGCCAATGGTGACAGTTCAAAAATGGGGAAAAAGCATTTCTTCATGTTTTTTTTTTACCCAAGTTTGCATGTCTGTAACTCCAGAAGTATTAAAGATATCTTAATATCCTTTTAAATTTTGTTTTTTAAAAAACAGTTTTTGACCACTTAAAATGTGTACAAATGACCATTTTACTCGTGGACCCGCATTAAGATCTCCATATCTCTGGGATTGAACCATATAGGGCCTTTAAAATGGAGATACCAAAAGAAAAGTTTGTTAAGAACCAGAATCAAAAAAGGATATTAATATCTTTAATACTTCTTGAGTTATAGGCATGCAAACTTCGGGCAAAAAAACATTTTTGAACTCTCACTGTTGGCATATAATGCAACAAAGATTAGCAAAGTCAACAGATTTTACTAATAGACCTGCAAATCTCTGTGTAAAAATAAAATAATAATGCTGCCATCTTCAATAAATTTTTTACACCCCATTTGGCTCCAAATCTCAGGTGAAAAGTGCCATTTTGACCCCACTCTACATAACAGTGGATTATTCGGTCAATATACGTTCATGACATTTAATATTTTGGCTTTCTTCTTCATTTATGTATTTATTTCACCTGAAAAAAAATAAAAATAAAAACTACATTTTTAGCCGGGGACGTCAAGTTCAGTTGACACGGAATGATTGGATTAGCAGATCTGGATTGAGCTCTTTGACATATGAATTAATAAAAATCAAACCCTTGATATTTTGATAGTTAGTGAGAGAAGTGCTATGATTATACACAATTGTTCAGACTCACTAAACAAGGAGTCATTTTATAAAGTTACAAAGAATCATCCAAATAAGAACCGAATGAGTCAGAAAAATTGCATTACGTTTATCTCAATTTATGCTGCTAAACAGTATTCTTGTCTTGTTTTTCAGTAAAATGATCTAAACATATCTAAACAAATATCTGCCAATGGAGTCAGAAAAATCAACTTAATTCAAAGTCAAAACAAGAGTATTTTATGACCCTATTGGCTGATATTTGCTCTTTTTAAGCATAAACTCGCTTCAGATAACAGGACTTAATATCTATAGTTTAAGAAATGTATCTTGATTCAAGAATGTTTAGATATTTTTACTGGAAAACAAAACAAAAATACTGATCTGACGGCGTTAGGAGAGATGTTCTGATGAATTATTAATATGTTTAAGCGAAACAGCCCTCCTGGACTCATTCGGCCACTGCGTTTGATGTCAGCGCTTTTAAAAACTGCACCTGTTACACCTTCTGACACTCAAGAAGAGAACAGGATCATATCCACAATCCCAACCCGCTTTAGCTGCTGGTCAGGCAAGGTTGTGCATGATGGGATGAGAGCAAGACAGACAACATGGAAGATATGTTTTCTTGTTTTAAGTATACTTAATTTTACACAATTTTTCAGAAAACAAGATTTAAACTCCCCCTGTAGTCAATAAATGTATCACTGAAAACTCCTCTTTGATCACAAAAATGACATATTTAAGCATTTTTGTCCTTGAAAGCATTTTTTATTCCTTAAAATATCTTGAATGTAACTCGACACCCATGCCTCATTTAGTATGCGCGGTTCTATGAATATGCAAATGAGCCCCGCCTCCACTCACTCACTCAGCTCAGAGATCCACTGGTTGACGATCACACGTTGATCTGATTGGTTACAAGGTAGTGTGTGACGTCAGAAACACCAGCGATTTCAAAGCGTGTTTTTGAGACTGTCTTTGGTTCACTGCAGTTTTAAGGAGGAAATACTCAGCAATGCTGTCGACTTATGAATTTACACATGGTTTGTCTTAAAGCATATTAAAAACACCACATAGACATATAAACAACATTAAAAACTTGATTTCACCACAGGGGGACTTTAATATCTTCAGTCATTTTGCTTCTCCAGTAAATGTATCTTGATTTAAGAATGTTTAGATATTTGTACTGGAAAACAAGACAGAAACACTGAGGAAGAACATCATGTTCCAGTGCATGACGTCACATACTATCAGCAAACCCTGAAGAGCTGCTGCGTGACCTGGTACTGCAGAATATTATCTTCTCTTCACCTGACGCCCACCTAGTGCTCTCACCGGGCAGCATTCAGGGAGCAGCTCTTAAAGTCCCGTCAGAAACACTGCCACACAAACTCCTCCACCGTCTTACACATTTACATCCAATTCACTGCATTACTTCAACTGGTGCGGTTTAATCCAGGAATCTGGTGATCAAATGTCAAAGGTCGCTCTGCAACAGCTTCAAAAAGCGCATTACACCACGAAAGTCCTCATGAAATCAAAAGTTTTTTGGCTTTTAGTATGAATATGTTAGCCTTACTCTAAGCTAGTGTGCTCCAAAACAATGACAAATTTTGCATTTAGAAGATATAAGCGTTCAAAACTTACAGACTCTCACTTCCGCCAATATGGATCAATGATTTTGATGACATCACACTTCAGCTTCTCATCAGATTTCCTGTCCAATCAAATGCTCTCTAGAATCTGAAGCTCCGCCCCCTACATTATAAACAAACACTGAAACTGCGGCTGAAATCAGTCATTTGTTCACACATTTACTGTTTTATACAGGGTGAATGGCACTATATAGGGGATAGGAAACAATTCAGACAGTGTAAATATGTTTTCCATTGTGGCGAATGAAGTCTGGTTTCACGTTAGTGTCACACGAACCGCCGCAGCTCCAGAGACACGACATACAGAGCGGATCATGTGATCGAGTCGCCGCAGACCAGAAAACGTGTCAGATCCATTCAGTTCTGCACAGAATGCTGTATTTTAAAGCAATATGGAGGAGATTAGGAGGAGAAATGGTTAGAGATTAGGAAGAAACTGCGGCTTTATCGAGCTCAACGGCTCTGGCCGAGCTGTGATATAAACAAAACACTATTGGCTATTTAAAAAAGGGGAGGGGCTGCTCGATATGCCCCGCCCCTTCTTCCTGTTTCAGTGGAAATAACATCAACACACTGAATAACGCTGCGTGTTTCAAGGCACTTCAGTGGGACTTTTAAGACCTGCTATAGTTTAATAAGTTTCAGGGTTTGGTTCAATATGAGAGCTAGTATTGCATGAAAAGTTTTAGTGAAAACTATTTTGCTAAATCTCAACTACATCCAGATAATTGTTACAATTCTGCTCTGCAAATTCCGTTTTTAGTCCATCACGAATGACGTGTCACCATATAAATCGGTTGAGTTGCAGCTAATCATCTATCTGTCTGTCGGACCCACCAATAACGAAGCAGTTGTGCTCTAAAATAATGCACACGGTCACTTCCCCATTCACTGTGATGCTCAGAGACATTAATTATGGATGCATATGTGCCTCTCCAGCTAACACACACACAAACTGGGAAAACTTTCATTATGTTCCAGTCGTTCAGACCCGGAGCTCGTGTTACAAACCGAACTGCAGCTATTGGACATTTCTGACATCGAGGTTTGACTTAATGACCAGGAGACGGACATATAGGCGTGATGTGCCGTCGAATCCCACATTAATGAATAGCGCAGTGTTCCTGTTCTGCTGATGCCATGTGGCTCTTATCAACGCCGAGATGCTGACAGAATCCATCCCTCCATCCCAAAAAAACATAAAAAATCGCTGTGTCGCAGCACCTGCCTTTTTGTCTATTCATGCTGTCCTCGCCACATCTCGAGCGCTGCAGCAAGACGAGCTTCTCAACTTGTTGTGAAACTTTCTGAGACGGATCTGCAGCACAGTTATGAAAAGATCCCGTGTCAATGAAACTTTTGAGCTTGTAGATGGCGCTTCACTCGACACGTGGGCGACAGTTTCACAAACGCACAACTGTAGAGTTCATCAGTGTTGGATCCGGGTGTACTTTTCCCATTTATTTTCCCTATAGAAATGTAAAAGTCTTTGTTTCAACACTATTTGCCAAAGAAACCAACCGGCTGCGAGGAGAATCATAACATTACAAACTTTGATTTGAAGCAAAAAAAAGTTCAGACAAAAGACTTGATGAATTTAATGAGGGGAAAGAACTACAATCCCATGAAGCATTGCGAACAACAATCAAAATACAAACAATGGTGAAATATAAAACTATTAATTTAAAGTTCTTGATTGTAGCCTATCTATAGAAACAACATATTTTAATTTTAATGCAAAATATGCATTTATATGTATACATACATACACAAGCATTTTGGGAGCATATGGAGACTCAATTACATGATTCGCGGTGCTTCATGGGAGTGGGCGGAGCTAAAGAGCTCATAGGGTGCGTTCACACCTGCCTCATTTAGTTCGGTTGAATCGCACTAGAGCTCGTTTTCCCCATTGGTGCGGTTCGTTTGGGCTGGTATAAATGCGGCAATCTCACTCGGGTGCGCACCAACAGCGGACCAAACAAGCGTACCGAGATCTCCTCGAAGAAATGGTCTTGGTACACTTTGAAACGAACTCTGGAGCGGTTCGTTTGTGGTGAGAACGTGATCCGACCTCGAACAGAACCAACTGCCAAAGAACTGCGCATTTTTGGACTTAACCAGTTGCCGTAGTCAGCTGCGCTGTGCATTATGGGATGAGGAGAAATGTTGACAGTCTGCACTTTAAGCATGGCAGCTCGCGGACAAACATGGAGTTGTGAGGAGGTGCGGCGCCTGATAGAAATATTAACAATATTTTCGAGCCGCATCCTCGCTTCATTCTCAAACATTATTGTTCGTCTAAAGTGGTGTAGACAAACTGTATAATAAAATATGACCAAGGATACAATCAGCCCACGCAGTCGTCTCTCCATAGTAAACATCGGCGTGTTGTCTGCCGGATTTTCCTCCTCTTTGTTTACTTCCGGGAGTTCTGTTGGAATTTTCCCGCACGTTAATTCTGACCAAACGAAGTGCAGTTATGGAAATGCGTTCAAGACACATCTGGCCAATGAGTGATGTGGATGTTGTCACGTGACTGCATTTTGGACCAGAGCGATCAGTGTAGTGTGAAAAGGAACCAAAACGCCTGAAAATGCTACAAAGTATAATTTTTCGCCCTTGGTCCGGACCAAATGAACCGAACTACAGATGTGAATGCACCCATAGTTGTGTTCGGATGTGTCTGAAATCGCCCCCATACCCCTAAATAGGGCACTATTTGAGGGAACAGCCATTTGTAGTGGTGTCCGAAACCATCGTGGATGTTATCGAGTGCTATCATTCAATCCCACAATGCACGCAATAACGAGTGTACAACCGAAGTACGCTCAACGGCTAGAGAATACCCATAATGCACTGTGAGAGTACTTTGATGACTTTCGAATCGCTCTCGCGATACTTTGATGTCACACACCGATCAGTGCCGCTTTAAGTCGGACATGCCTCTTTTGTTGCGATTTTATGATTGGTGAAAATTTCTGCACAGCATCATGGGTAATGTAGTTTTGCTTCAAAAGATTGATTAACAACCTCTGAATCAAGCGTGAAGCCAAAGTGTCTTGATCGCCCCCCGATGGCTGGTCCCAGTATAGCTCACAAACCCCGCCTCCCCATGAAGTCTAATGGGTCGCAATGGAAACTAAACAATCAAATTTCACTTCAAATACATTTTTTCCTAACATCATTTTAGGTAGTTTTTATCACGTTGATGTAAATTTAAGTGTTCGTTTTTTGAAGCAAGTTTGGTCTTAGTTAGTTATTTGATGCTATAAAAGCGGGAATGTGACGTCATGATTGACAGCTTCTCTAAACGAAGTATCACTAAGGCACCAACAGACTTTTTGGGGGATTTTTGGAAGGAGATTAGAGCTTCAACTTTAATTTCTACATGTTTATTTCACACTGACTCAGCAGTAAACTTTAAACTAAGCGTTTCTGCGAGAGTGTGGGCAGGACCTTGATCTCACAGCTCCACCACAGCGCAAAGTCAGGTCCCAAATCTGCACACGATGTCTTCTTAGGCATCTTAGGACTTTGGCGGCTTCACTTTTCACCAATGGATGAGAGTGAAGGGGTGTCGTCTCGTCCATCTTTTTTTACAGTCTGAACTCACAACAGTTCTGTCTTTAAAGGTTCATAAGTGATTGTTAAAAATGACTTTTCCATGGAGCAAACGAATGGCGTTTTTACTTAAGGAGTATTCAAAAGCAGGTCAGCTTACACTGCAAAACACCTTCTGACTATGAAATCTAAAGAGCCTTCAATAAACGGCGGCCTTATCAGCAACCGCAGCACAAGAGATGGAAACCTGCCCTCCAATGAAGCTCTCGTCCGGATTACGCTAATCCAATAGTCATTCTCCATGCCGCCTTCCTCTTCGCAGGCATCCGCGCCTTTCAAAAGAGAGCCATTCAATCCCTAATGAGATTACGAGTGGAAAACCAACATTTCCAGAGATTGTTTTTGGAAGGAAAACGAGCGAGTTATCGGTGTCTGTCTCTGTCGTTCTAACACCTGTCATTGGAATTGATCCACCGGACCCGAGCTCACTGAATCTCAGAGGGCAGAGAGTCGGTGACCGGCATCGATCGGACATTTGTATGCATGGGAACGTGCGAGGGCTGTTCTTTTAGCGAGGGTAAAATTGGTTGTGGACGTGCGTGGGAGTCGCTGTGTCATTAGGGGCTTCGCTGCTGACTCTCCTGCCCACTCGCTGAGATCTCGTCCTGTGAAGAATGGCATAATCCTCCTGGGCCGAGTCAAAAACGGATGGATGGTGGGTGGATGGAGTAGTGAAATCCGTGGAGGAGGATATAGAGCCGTACGGTTTGATGCACAACTAGAACTTAAGGCCATCAAAGTGGTTGGTAATGGGTGAAGGAGGACCGGGATGTTCATGTCCGTGTGAAAGCGCCGATCCGGGGACGGAAATAGAAAACACGCATGTTAACATCGACACATGAACAATCATAGAGTGAGCAACGATCATCGAGTGACTGCAAATGTTTCAAAGACAATATATTGATTTGACTGCACTGACACTATCAGATGAGAACAAAACTTAAACTGAATAATGACACTATTGTCTTTTTGCAAGTTTTGAGCTGCTCTGCTTTACATCTGAGTTTGTCTCATATTTGATGAAGTTTGCATCATTGATTCTGTTTATTACAGTGAAGCTGCTTTTGCATGTTAACATGGGCAATCATATACTGAGCAACATTCATAATGTTTAAAAGACACTTAATGCTCAGTAATATTATTGATTTGACTGCACTTGAAAACTCTGAGTTGATTAATGAGACTTTTAAAACTGATTTACAGCATAATTTGAATTTGTCTCATATTTGTTGAAGTTTGCATCATTGATTCTGTTTATTACAGTGAAGCTGCTTTGTATTCTGTAATATTTCATGTGATTTGCAAACAACTAATAACATATTGACACCAGTAAATAATTTTGTTAACCTCAGTATAAAATGTAGTACAGCAATTTCTAGTTATGCCCAAATAATAAATCCTGATTAAAACGTTTTAGTTGAATGAACTATAAAACTAGTTGGGCAAACATACTTTTTTAAGTTGGAGTCAAGTTTGGGACGACTAAAAAATAACAATTGAAGCAGAACTTTGAAGAGAGAAATTGAGTGAACGTAAAAAAATCTGTGGAACTAGTTACTAAATAATAACTAGTTGAGGCAACTTTATATTTTTTACAGTGTGGATTAAATGAATAAATCCTAACAGATTATTATTTGGTATTTTAGACTCACTGTGGTGATGAACTGATATAAAATCTTCTTGTTGTGAACAGGCCTTTCGTGAGACACCCTTTCTTTTGGAAAACATAATAGTGTCAAGCATTAAAGACGACTATAAATACATGCAGCTCTTCGTTGACGGCCAATTACTTGGTGAGATTCCCAGAGAGCATCTGAAGTCACCGACGAGACCAGCGGTCTCTCTTCAGCCCGAATCAATTTACACATCAGCCTTTCCATCACCATCATTCACACACTGTGAGCGCAGATCTTTCAGGAAGGACCTTCACTCTTTCATGTTGCTCTTTTCATCTCTTTGAAGAACGAACCTCCTCCTTTCATGAGCAGCTGGAAAAAACAAACATGTAAACAGTCAGAACGGCTTTCATGTGTTTGCTGTTGCCCCATCTCTACTTCTATATATATATATACACACTCAATTTAATCAATCTTGAAAAAAAAAAAATCTAATGAATATAAATATAATACATATTTACATGGAAAAATATTAATATAAAATTACAACCTGCTTTTGCCCTATATATATATACACTCACCTAAAGGATTATTAGGAACACCATACTAATACTGTGTTTGACCCCCTTTCGCCTTCAGAACTGCCTTAATTCTACGTGGCATTGATTCAACAAGGTGCTGAAAGCATTCTTTAGAAATGTTGGCCCATATTGATAGGATAGCATCTTGTAGTTGATGGAGATTTGTGGGATGCACATCCAGGGCACGAAGCTCCCGTTCCACCACATCCCAAAGATGCTCTATTGGGTTGAGATCTGGTGACTGTGGGGGCCATTTTAGTACAGTGAACTCATTGTCATGTTCAAGAAACCAATTTGAAATGATTCAAGCTTTGTGACATGGTGCATTATCCTGCTGGAAGTATCAGAAGCCATCAGAAGATGGGTACATGGTGGTCATAAAGGGATGGACATGGTCAGAAACAATGCTCAGGTAGGCCGTGGCATTTAAACGATGCCCAATTGGCACCAAGGGGCCTAAAGTGTGCCAAGAAAACATCCCCCACACCATTACACCACCACCACCAGCCTGCACAGTGGGAACAAGGCATGATGGATCCATGTTCTCGTTCTGTTTACGCCAAATTCTGACTCTACCATCTGCATACCTCGGTTGTAACGAGTGGTTATTTCAGTCAAAGTTGCTCTTCTATCAGCTTGAATCAGTCGGCCCATTCTCCTCTGACCTCTAGCATCAACAAGGCATTTTCGCCCACAGGACTGCCGCATACTGGATGTTTTTCCCTTTTCATACCATTCTTTGTAAACCCTAGAAATGGTTGTGCGTGAAAATCCCAGTAACTGAGCAGATTGTGAAATACTCAGACCGGCCTGTCTGGCACCAACAACCATGCCACGCTCAAAATTGCTTAAATCACCTTTCTTTCCCATTCTGACATTCAGTTTGGAGTTCAGGAGATTGTCTTGACCAGGACCACACCCCTAAATGCATTGAAGCAACTGCCATGTGATTGGTTGATTAGATAATTGCATTAATGAGAAATTGAACAGGTGTTCCTAATAATCCTTTAGGTGAGTGTATATATATATTAAGAATATAAAACATAATAATATAATATTAAAGATTAAAGTAAATTAATATACATACATATGAAATATTCAAGATATTAACATAAAATATATTAATATATTAAAATATAATAATATAAAATATATTATTAATATTAAAAAACATTAAAGTATTTATAAAATATATTAATAAAAATGATAAAAGTATGGTTATATATATATATATATATTTTAAGAATATAAAACATAATAATATAATATTAAATATTAAGTTTTATTGAATTATGTTTTATTACATTTTCTATTTTAGTACAAAAAAAACCATGTAAATCATGTCTTTATTTGACCTGATTTGCCGGAATCACCTTACTATATGTGTGTTGTTAAATTAAATGCCATTATTATAATTTTTTATTATAAATGTACTTTAAATCTGGCCTTGAAGAAATGAAACCTGCAGTCATATTGAAGGCTTAATGTCCTTTCTCAAATAAAAAGCGTGGCTCTGCTGTTCATGGTTCTATAAGTGAAGCTCAAAGTTTTGAAGAGGTCACAGAGGTCAAACGACATCATAACGCTGGATATCAGAGCTGAGATAAGCCTGATCTCTGCAGACACAGGCGCAGCACGGGCTCATGGGTAATGACCCTCTCAATATGCTCTCGACACGTATGTGCAGACTGTTACACTGCAATAACAAGCGTGAAACGCTCTTCAATATTCAGTTATTTGCAGAAGCGTTCTCATCTTGAGCTGTAGAGTCCTAACTATAACTGACAGAGAGGAGGGAGGGGAAAAGAAAACGAAAACCACACTTTGCCCCCTCAGACGGTTTGCTTTTCCAACCCATTGGTGTGTGTGTGTGTGTGTGTGTGACAGAGGGAGAGAGAGAGAGAGAGAGAGAGAGAGAGAGAGAGAGAGAGAGAGAGAGAGAGAGAGAGAGAGAGAGAGAGAGAGAGAGAGGGGAAAAAGTGCTCCTGAAAGTGGTGAACGCAGATCTGCGGGAGAATGAGGACTTAATCCAGTGTCTGAAAGGTAAGCAAGGGCTTCACTGGCGTGCGGATGAGAAATGAACGCGTCGAGTGGAATAACTTGAACTCTTCCCTGCAAAACAGGTCAACAGACTCTCACTGGTGCAGCATGGGAAATGTGTAGAGCTGCTCCATCACACACATTTCATTGGTGACTTTTTGGACCTTGTGTGGTTTTGAAGGAGGTTGGAGAACACAGAGATGGAACAGAATATTAAATCAGGTGATCAGATCTAAAACATCTGATCATCTGCACCGTATTGTCACTGATTTGTGAGCGGAGTTTGACACTCCTGGCGCACGCTTGCATGACAAAAAATGTGGTGCTGGTCGACGATTAATCGCATCTGAAATAAAAGTTTGTGTTTACATAATATATGTGTGGAATTGTTTTGTATATATAAATACACACATATGCATGTATATATTTAAAGGAACACACCGACTTTTTGGGACTTTTGCTTATTCACCGTATCCCCCAGAGTTAGATAAGTCCATACATACCCTTCTCATCTCCGTGCGTGCCGTAACTCTGTCTGACGCACCCACCGCTAGCCTAGCTTAGCACAAAGACTGGAGGTAAACAGCTCCAGCTAGCATACCGCTTCCAATAAGTGACAAAATAACGCCAACATTTTCCTATTTACATGTTGTGATTTGTATAGTCACAGCGTGTACAAATAATAAGGTCACATGAGACACAGTTATCGATCTAACCGTATACATACTGGGAACTATATTCTCAGAAGGCGAAGCACTGCTACTTGGGCAGAGTGATTTACTCGCAGCGCCTGAGAAGCCCCGTGGTGAGGAGCGAGAATATATATATCTGAGAATATAGTTTCCAGTATGTATACGGTTAGAAGATGGCTGTGTCTCATGTGACCTTGTTATTTGTACACGCTGTGACTATACAAATCACAACATGTAAATAGGAAAATGTTGGCGTTATTTTGTCACTTATTGGGAGCGGTATGCTAGCTGGAGCCATTAACCTCCAGTCTTTGTGCTAAGCTAGGCTAGCGGTGGGTGCGTCAGATAGAGTTACGGCACGCACGGAGATGAGAAGGGTGTGTGTGGACTTATCTAACTCTGGGGTATACGGTGAATAAGCTAAAGTCCCAAAAAGTTAGCATGTTCCTTTAAGAAATATTTGCATACTGTATATATATTTATACATAATTTATATTATATATAAATATAAACATTTTATATATAAATAACTAATCTTTCTTAAATATATACATGCATATGTGTGTGTTTATATATACAAAATAATTATACACAGTACACACACATATTATATTATATATTATATTTATTATATAAAACAATTACATAATATTTTATTTTGGATGTGATTAATCATTGCCCAGCACTAAAAGATATATATTCTTACTTAGTATTTTTTGTCTTATTTCCAGTGCAAATATCTAAACATTCTTAAATCAAGATGCAAGAAAAATGAAGAGAGTTTCTGCTTAAAACAAGAAAAAATATCTTCAAATGGGGTCAGAAAAATAAACAATTCAAATGGAATTGGCAAATTGCATTGCTGATATTTGTTCTTGTTTTCAGCATAAACTCACTTCATTGATGCATTTTTCAAAAAACAAGTGTTCATTTCACTTCTTCAGTAAATGCATCTTGATTTGAGAATGTTTCCTGAGGAAGAACATTGTTTATTGCAGTGTATGCCTATAAACTCACCTTCTGTTCAATTCAATGCATTTAACATCGAAAACATGTCATGCCTTAACATGCATGAAAAAAACACGGCTTGTTCCTGCTTCTTCCTCAAAAACAGTTACGAGAAAATTAATAAGAAGGAAATGCGCATGAATCGCAGGTGACGAACGCACGCTTCTGACACTCCTTGTCAACTACAAAAAGCGGTGTGTTGAAATGGCCCGGATCTGTGTTGCAGAAAGCGAGAGGCCGCTCAAACGCTGACAAACGGAGGCAGGAGGAGGGCATGCAAAGAAACACCAACACACACACACACACACACACACACACACACACACACACACACACACACACACACACACACACACACACACTCTCTCTCCTGATATCTGCCGCTTTGTGCTGAGAGAAGATAAACCATTTGGAGCTGTGTGGGATGTTTTCCCCCAGGAACCCGGTAACAATGCCAAGATGCCGGTGGAGGAGTGAGGGGAGATCGGCGTAGGAGGAACGGATGCTGGGTGTGTGGGGTGGGATACGGGAAAGCGACTAAAAAAGACATGATTTAATGGGATATGGGGCTCAAAGCGGTTTAAAGGGTCGTCGGATCGAGATACGCTTGCCATTTAACTGCAGATTCCCAACAGGCGGCCTCTCAGAAATCAATGGCTGGAATAAATGCTATCGTACGGGGCATGATGGGACTGGTGCAAGTGTGACCCGAGCGAGTGTGTGTGTGTTTGGGGCCGAAAAATCGTTCCTTGCGCTCTTTGGTGGCTTTCCTTGTGTTTCTCAGAAAATCCCGACTAATTACTGGCTCTCATTGCAAAAGGAGGATCGATGTGTGTCTAACTGGCCCACTGGGTCACGACTCCCATTTGAAATGCCAACATTTACACTCGTCCAAACCTCTCTATGATTGTCTGAATTCTCCAGACACCACAGCTCTTGTTTTCCTGCCACAGATGTGGGAAATCATAAACTAGATTTTTTAAACATAAAGGGATAGTTCACAGGGAAATGAAAATTCTGTCACCCTGATGTCGTTCCAAACCTGTAAGACTTTTGTTTATCTTTGATGAAATCTGAGAGATTTCTGTCCCTCCACTGACAGGTATGCAAGTACCACTTCAAACCACGCTTCAAAAAGTTCATAAAGAGATCGTAAAAATAATCAATATGATTATTGAGCGGTTTAGTCCAAATTTTCTGAAGAGACTCGACCGCTTTATATGATGAACAGATTTAATTTAGGCTTTTATTCACATATAAACATTCATCAACACATCAGTTGCGTTAAACAGAAGCTCAAGCATGTTCGCTTGACATGCGAGAACCAATGAGAATCATTCTCGTGTTACGCATCACATTTGAGCTTCAGCAAGAACCAATGAGGTTCATTCTCGTGTTATGCAGAACGTTTGAGCTTCAGCAAGAACCAATGAGGTTCATTCTCGTGTTATGCAGAACGTTTGAGCTTCAGCAAGAACCAATGAGGTTCATTCTCGTGTTACGCAGCACGTTTGAGCTTCAGCAAGAACCAATGAGGTTCATTCTCGTGTTACACAGAGCATTTGAGCTTCAGCAAGAACCAATGAGGTTCATTCTCATGTTATGCAGAACGTTTGAGCTTCAGCAAGAACCAATGAGGTTCATTCTCGTGTTACACAGAGCGTTTGAGCTTCAGCAAGAACCAATGAGGTTCATTCTCGTGTTACGCATCACGTTTGAGCTTCAGCAAGAACCAATGAGGTTCATTCTTGTGTTATGCAGAACGTTTGAGCTTCAGCAAGAACCAATGAGGTTCATTCTCGTGTTACGCAGAACGTTTGAGCTTCAGCAAGAACCAATGAGGTTCATTCTCGTGTTATGCAGAACGTTTGAGCTTCAGCAAGAACCAATGAGGTTCATTCTCGTGTTACGCAGAACGTTTGAGCTTCAGCAAGAACCAATGAGGTTCATTCTCGTGTTATGCAGCACATTTGAGCTTCAGCGAGAACCAATGAGGTTCATTCGCGTGTTACGCAGAACGTTTGAGCTTAAGCAAGAACCAATGAGGTTCATTCTCGTGTTATGCAGAACGTTTGGGCTTCTGTAAGAACCAATGAGGTTCATTCTCGTGTTACGCATCACGTTTGAGCTTCAGCAAGAACCAATGAGGTTCATTCTCATGTTATGCAGAACGTTTGAGCTTCAGCAAGAACCAATGAGGTTCATTCTCGTGTTACGCAGAACGTTTGAGCTTCAGCAAGAACCAATGAGGTTCATTCTCGTGTTACGCATCACGTTTGAGCTTCAGCAAGAACCAATGAGGATCATTCACGTGTTACGCAGAACGTTTGAGCTTCAACAAGAACCAATGAGGTTCATTCTCGTGTTACGCATCACGTTTGAGCTTCAGCAAGAACCAATGAGGTTCATTCTCGTGTTATGCAGAACGTTTGAGCTTCAGCAAGAACCAATGAGGTTCATTCTCGTGTTACGCAGAACGTTTGAGCTTCAGCAAGAACCAATGAGGTTCATTCTCGTGTTACGCAGAACGTTTGAGCTTCAGCAAGAACCAATGAGGTTCATTCTCGTGTTACGCATCACGTTTGAGCTTCAGCAAGAACCAATGAGGTTCATTCTCGTGTTACGCAGAACGTTTGAGCTTCAGCAAGAACCAATGAGGTTCATTCTCGTGATACGCAGAACGATTGAGCTTCAGCAAGAACCAATGAGGTTCATTCTCGTGTTACGCAGAATGTTTGAGCTTCAGCAAGAACCAATGAGGTTCATTCTCGTGTTACGCAGAACGTTTGAGCTTCAGCAAGATCCAATGAGGTTCTTTCTCATGTTACACAGAACGTTTGAGCTTCAGCAAGAACCAATTAGGATCATTCTCATGTTACGCATCACGTTTGAGCTTCAGCAAGAGCCAATGAGGATCATTCTTGTGTTACGCATCACGTTTGAGCTTCAGCAAGAACCAATGAGGATCATTCTCGTGTTACGCATCACGTTTGAGCTTCAGCAAGAACCAATGAGGATCATTCTCGTGTTACGCAGAACGTTTGAGCTTCAGCAAGAACCAAGGAGGATTATTCTCGTGTTACGTAGAACATTTGAGCTTCTGCAAGAACCAATGAGGATCATTCTCGTGTTACACATCACGTTTGAGCTTCAGCAAGATCCAATGAGGATCATTCTCGTGTTACGCAGAACGTTTGAGCTTCAGCGAGAACCAATGAGATTCATTCTCGTGTTACGCAGAACGTTTGAGCTTCAGCAAGAACCAATGAGGATCATTCTCGTGTTACGCAGAACGTTTGAGCTTCAGCAAGAACCAATGAGATTCATTCTCGTGTTACGCAGAACGTTTGAGCTTCAGCAAGAACCAATGAGGATCATTCTCGTGTTACGCAGAACGTTTGAGCTTCAGCAAGAACCAATGAGATTCATTCTCGTGTTACGCAGAACGTTTGAGCTTCAGCAAGAACCAATGAGGATCATTCTCGTGTTACGCAGAACGTTTGAGCTTCAGCAAGAACCAATGAGGATCATTCTCGTGTTACACATCACGTTTGAGCTTCAGCAAGAACCAATGAGGATCATTCTCGTGTTACGCAGAACGTTTGAGCTTCAGCAAGAACCAATGAGGATCATTCTCGTGTTACGCAGAACGTTTGAGCTTCAGCAAGAACCAATGAGGATCATTCTCGTGTTACGCAGAACGTTTGAGCTTCAGCAAGAACCAATGAGGTTCATTCTCGTGTTACGCAGAACGTTTGAGCTTCAGCAAGAACCAATGAGGTTCATTCTCGTGTTATGCAGAACGTTTGAGCTTCAGCAAGAACCAATGAGGATCATTCTCGTGTTACGCAGAACGTTTGAGCTTCAGCAAGAACCAATGAGGTTCATTCTCGTGTTACGCAGAACGTTTGAGCTTCAGCAAGAACCAATGAGGATCATTCTCGTGTTACGCATCACATTTGAGCTTCAGCAAGAACCAATGAGGTTCATTCTCGTGTTATGCAGAACGTTTGAGCTTCAGCAAGAACCAATGAGGTTCGTTCTCGTGTTACGCATCACGTTTGAGCTTCAGCAAGAACCAATGAGGTTCATTCTTGTGTTATGCATCACATTTGAGCTTCTTCAAGAACCAATGAGGATCATTCTCGTGTTACGCAGAACGTTTGAGCTTCAGCAAGAACCAATGAGGATCATTCTCGTGTTACGCATCACATTTGAGCTTCAGCAAGAACCAATGAGGTTCATTCTCGTGTTACGCATCACGTTTGAGCTTCAGCAAGAACCAATGAGGTTCATTCTTGTGTTATGCATCACATTTGAGCTTCTTCAAGAACCAATGAGGTTCATTCTCGTGTTATGCAGAACGTTTGAGCTTCAGCAAGAACCAATGAGGTTCATTCTCGTGTTACGCATCACGTTTGAGCTTCAGCAAGAACCAATGAGGTTCATTCTTGTGTTATGCAGAACGTTTGAGCTTCAGCAAGAACCAATGAGGTTCATTCTCATGTTATGCAGAACGTTTGAGCTTCAGCAAGAACCAATGAGGTTCATTCTCGTGTTACGCATCACGTTTGAGCTTCAGCAAGAACCAATGAGGTTCATTCTTGTGTTACGCATCACATTTGAGCTTCTTCAAGAACCAATGAGGATCATTCTCGTGTTACGCAGAACGTTTGAGCTTCAGCAAGAACCAATGAGGTTCATTCTCGTGTTACGCATCACGTTTGAGCTTCAGCAAGAACCATTGAGGTTCATTCTTGTGTTACGCATCACATTTGAGCTTCTTCAAGAACCAATGAGGATCATTCTCGTGTTACGCATCACGTTTGAGCTTCAGCAAGAACCAATGAGGATCATTCTCATGTTACGCATCACATTTGAGCTTCTGAAAAACCAATGAGGTTCATTCTCGTGTTACGCAGAACGTTTGAGCTTTAGCAAGAACCAATGAGGTTCATTCTTGTGTTACGCATCACATTTGAGCTTCTTCAAGAACCAATGAGGATCATTCTCGTGTTACGCAGAACGTTTGAGCTTCAGCAAGAACCAATGAGGTTCATTCTCGTGTTACGCATCACGTTTGAGCTTCAGCAAGAACCAACGAGGATCATTATCGTGTTACCCATCACATTTGAGCTTCAGCAAGAACCAATGAGGATCATTCTCGTGTTACGCAGAACGTTTGAGCTTCAGCAAGAACCAATGAGGTTCATTCTCGTGTTACGCATCACGTTTGAGCTTCAGCAAGAACCAATGAGGTTCATTCTTGTGTTATGCATCACATTTGAGCTTCTTCAAGAACCAATGAGGATCATTCTCGTGTTACGCATCACGTTTGAGCTTCAGCAAGAACCAATGAGGATCATTCTCATGTTACGCATCACATTTGAGCTTCTGAAAAACCAATGAGGTTCATTCTCGTGTTACGCAGAACGTTTGAGCTTTAGCAAGAACCAATGAGGTTCATTCTTGTGTTACGCATCACATTTGAGCTTCTTCAAGAACCAATGAGGATCATTCTCGTGTTACGCATCACGTTTGAGCTTCAGCAAGAACCAATGAGGATCATTCTCGTGTTACGCATCACATTTGAGCTTCTGAAAAACCAATGAGGTTCATTCTCGTGTTACGCAGAACGTTTGAGCTTCAGCAAGTGGTTTGTTCTCGCGCATCAAGTACGGTTGAACTTCTGCTTATGTTCGCTTATCAATGTTTACATGTGAATAAAAGCCTAAATGAAATTAGTTAATCATAATAAAGTGATCGAGTCTCCAGAAAATTTGGACTAAACCGCTCAATTCATATGGATTAGTTTTACAATCTTTTTATAAACTTTTTGAAGCATCAAGTGGCAGTTGTGTAGCTGTCAATGGAGGGACAGAAAGCTCTCAGATTTCATTAAAGGTTAACAAAAGTCTTATGGGTTTGGAACAACATCAGGGTGAGTAATTAATGAAAGAATTTTCATTTTTGGGTGAACTAACCCTTTAACATACCGGGTTGGAGGAATCATTTACGAATGCTTGAGAACAGGGTCACTTCTGAACATGAGACAGTGCCTTTTTCTGACCCCATTGGCAGATATTTGTTCTTGTTTTAAGCAAAAACTCACTTCATTTTGCCTCCTTTTCAGAAAACAAGACTTAATAGCTTCAGTCAGTTTGCTCCTCAAGTAAATGCATGTTGATTTAAGAATGCTTAGATATTTTTACTTGAAAAATACTAACAATTTTTTTTTTTTTTTGCAGTGTAAAAATCTTGCATACGAGAATAGGGGTAGAGATAGAGAATAGAGAGCTGAGGTTTTATGGCTTCCATTGAGTCGTTTCAGGAGATCGGCGAAGGGTCCATTAGCTCTCTTCATCAATGATCAGCCCACGCTCGCTCTTAATTCTGCTTTCTGGAACTGCTAAGAATCATCTTCAGGACAGCATGTACATCAGCAAACCTGCACATCACACAGACACATAAAACACAGCCTGTCATGGGACAGGATCGGCTGTGTAATGGCATTTAGTCCTTTCTCTGGTATAATGGGGAATATAAGCCGTACGCAACATGAGGCCTGTGATTGGCTTGAGGAGCTGAAGCCGAACCAGTGAAGCACGAAACACCTACGTAGTCCTATCTGCTCCTATTTAGCAATCAGTTAATCCTGACACTAATCTGCACGTCTGGCTCTCACAGAAAGAGGCCAGTGCGAATTCATTTAGGAGTCAAAGCCACCAGTACGGGCCTCATGATCTTAAAATTAGGTCTAAAATTATGTTTGTTTAAACAATCAGTTCTGATGCTCATAAATGTTAAACATTGCATCTCTAACACATAAGCTGCTGGTTTGAGAAGACTTTGCGGTTTTCACTTTAAAGAGATCTTGACACCGAAGCTTATGCAACCTATTGCATGTGGGAGTTGGTATTTGAGGCACAAAACCAGATTTAGATAATCTTATATAGCACTTCCTACACACACAAACCTTTTTTTTATTTTATTTTTTGTGGCCAGTGCTGACCTAACACTCTCTGTACAAACAGATCATGTTTTCATTATTATGTGCTGCCAATTCATTTCAATTAGTGTTTAACACACAAACAAGCTAAAAATAAAATGGATCGTTCACCCAAAAATGATCGTTCTCTCATAATTTACTCGCCCTCATGTTGTTCAAACCTGTTTGACTTTCTTCTGTGAATGATGATATTTTGAAGAACGTTGGGAACCAAACAACTTTGGACCCCATTGGCTTTCATTATACGGACAAAAACAGTTGACCAGACTCATCTTTAATGAATGGTTAAAATACTGGTGTCTAGGACGCCGTGACGTTTTAAAAGCGTTTAATTATAGTAATCATCATGAATTAGGTATCATTTCATAGCTTAAACAATCAAAATTCTTTTAAAATCTTTTAGCTCAACTTTTGTGATATCAACTTCAAATTTGCAACACCTTGTTTAGACGTGGCTTTGATTTTCTAGCAATTTTAGAGTCCAAACTATTTCATGAAATATACTTTTTGCATAAAATAAAAAATGTTTAGCTCAGTAGATTTGCTATACAGTAAACTGAACAGGGATATAGAAGTAGAAATCAGTAACAGGCAATACTTGCGTCTGAAATCACATACTAAGAACTACATTTGAAATAACCATGCAAGTGTTAAAAAAGTACAATCTATATAATATAAATGTGGGTAGTATGAATGAAATTCAGACGTACTACAGCCGCCATGTTGTTACAGTCACATGATGACCTACCAGCTGCGTTGCTTTACTGCCATTTGCATAAGTAATAACTAATTACTTTAGACAGCTAAAAAGTATGTTCTATATAGTATGAATGTGTGTATGAATGTAATATGGACATAGGCTACTACATTTGCCATGATGTCATTATCATGTGACCTACCAGCGTCAGTTGTGTGGCTTTACTGCCATTCACAAATCCTCTCCCGTGGCCTCATGGGATAGTAAAGTGTCCATCACATGCACACTTCAGAATCTCACTGGGAGAAGTAGGTCAACCGAGGACTTTTTGCCTACTCTTTGTGAATTCGGACATACTTCTTTTGTCACATACTGTTTTTCACTTAAAAAGTAGGGAAGAGTGTGATTTTGGATGCAGCCAATTTATTTGGGCATACTACTCTTTTGGCATACTGTTTTTCGCATACTATATAGTATTTGATTTCAGACACAGCAGTTAGTGTAGTTTGTTGTTCAAATGAAAGAAATCACAAGTATGACACCAAAAGAAAGCGTCATCAGTGACGGGATTAAAGTCGACATGAAACAGAAGTTGCAACAGTTTTTTCTTCCATATTGTGATGTAGCCTATATTTATGGAAGCTTGTTTCCGTCACAGAATCAAACATTTTAAAAGACAATTGCGACTTTTTTTCTCGCAATTGCGACTTTATATCAGCAAATTCTGACTTTATAAATCTTAATTGCGTGTTATAAAGTCAGAATTGCGAGATATAAACATTTAATTCTGAAAAAAGTCAGAATTGCGAGATATAAACTCGCAATTCTGACTTTATAACACGCAATTGCGACTTTATATCACGATTCACGCAATTCTGACTTTATACCACAGCAGTGACTTTATATCACGCAATTCTGTTTTTATAACTCTCAATTGCGACTTTATATCATGCAATTCTGAGATAAAAAGGCAGAATTGCGAGATAAAAAGTCGCAATTACCTATTTTATAGGCTATTTTTGATTCTGTGGTGGAAACAAGCTTCCATATATCCGAGTGAAACGGCTTTTCAAACAAGAACAAATGTGGGCGGGGCTTGATTTTGTCTATGTGGAATTGATTGGATGGTTGTGGTTTGCTATTGGTGGATCTCATGTGAGTGACAGGTTGCCTCCTCATCATCAGAGAAGAGAAGTCGCTGCAAAAGTTATTTTGATTAAAGATTACAAGGCACATGAATAAAAATAATAATGATGTACAGTGATCGACTGTCCTGCACAGTTAATCTCCAACCCTAATCAAACACACCAGAAGCAACCAATTAAGGTCTTCAGGATCACTTGAAAATTAAAGTCAGGTGTGTTTAATAATGGTTGGAGGCGAACTGTGCAGGACAGTCGTTCGGCAGGAAAAAGGATTGGGATGTAGCCTACACTGATAAATTATTGATAATGAACACTATAGTCAATTTTGATATAACGTGGGTTTAAGAACAAAGAAGTGTGTTAGACATCAACTGTAGTAAGTAACCCGTCCCGAGTAACAGACTCAATCACCGCATCCAGCTCGTAATCCGCGTTATCCGGGCCGCATCTGTCTTCTCCAACCGAGAAGTGCCAGCATGATTTATGACAACAAGCCCGTGCGCCTCGGAGGGGGTTTAACGGGAGGAAAAAGAGGGAGACGACACTGAGCGGGAATACAGTTTAGAAGTAGAGCAAAAACTTTGTGAAAAATGGGTTTGCATAATTTTTTTTTGCTCTGCTCTAAAGTTATTGTAACATCTCATCCGTGTTTGGCTAGGAGGAGAGAAGAGCTTTCAAACTGGAACAAAGGCAGAAGTTCTGAACCTCTTTTTGTTGTTGCCGTCGCCGCCTCCATTTTACGCACCGCATCAACTTTTGTGTTTTTCGCGCGTTTGATTTTGGACAAGGTTTGGTTGGCCCTCGAAAAGGGAATTCAAAATAACAAGGCCTCCATCCTCCACACACAGACATGTGTGTGAAAATCTGCCCGTCGTCCCGAAGAGACCGGCGGGGGTGTGCGTGCGCTCCGACGCCCACACGCTCCTCCTCGACGCGTGTGCGTTGCCAAACACCAAACGGGAAAAAAAAAAAGAGGGGAGCCGGTTGGAAACGGGGGAAGTGCTGAACGTCGCCATGGCAACAAGAACCGTGATAAGCGGAGCTCCGGGTGTTAAAGCGTTTCACAGCCATATCTCTGTTTATGGAAACGCTACGGGACCAGCCAGCAGACACCGATCATCAAGCTGTGAAGCGCTTCTCCCACGGCACCGATCGCACGGTGCCAAAGCCAGCGAGATCTCAAGCTGTCTCCCGCTCGCAGCCGCAGAGTAGCCTAAAACTGAGCGCAATCGGCGCAAGATAAAGTGCTGAAAATAAAGTTTTCCTGCTGATCACAACAGAAGGGCGTGAGATCAACAACACCGTGCGTTATTGTGACAAATAAATGACAGCTTTAATGCAGAGTCGCATTGGATAAATGCATCAAGGCCCGTGCGCAACAAGGATGATAACTATAAGGCCCATTCATAGTAGTCCATCTATGTGTTCTACCGCAGGAGTATAATATTTAAAATATAAAAATATTCCAGGCTACAACACATTAAAAGCATAAATGCATGGTATAAATATGAGGTCAAAGCAAAAAGGTTTCCAGAAACAGTAACAACTTTTACCTTAAAGGATAAGTTCACTCCAAAAAATAAATAAAAAAATAATTCACTCACCCTTAAGCCATAGTAGGTCAAACACAATGGAGAATTTCTTTATGCCTTAAAATATCTTGAGTGTAACTCGACACCCTTGCCTCATTTAGTATACGCAGTTCTATGAATATGCAAATGAGCCCCGCCTCCACTCACTCACTCAGCTCAGAGATCCACTGGTTGACGATCACACGTTGATCTGATTGGTTACAAGGTAGTTTGTGACGTCAGAAACACCAGCGATTTCAAAGCGTGTTTTTGAGACTGTCTTTGGTTCACTGCAGTTTTAAGGAGGAAATACTCAGCAATGCTGTCGACTTATGAATTTACACATGCTTTGTCTTTAAGCGTATTAAAAACACCACAGACACATAAACAACATTAAACGCTGGATTTTCACCACAGGGGGACTTTAAATCATATCCTAATATATTAAGTCCTCCCCAAGAAAATGTGGATTTCTCTGATTTACATATGTGCATTTCAAGAAGCCCAACATTTTTTAATAACAATAGCTTTAAAACCATGTCAGTGGGAAGTAGATTATTTGTCAATACTTGCTCTCTCCTGTCTTCGTCTGTCAGTGTAGAAAGAAACACAGGGTCAACTGATATTTATGTTTTATAAATCATTTTCTTAGACACGTTAATTTACTGAAGGCTACTAGAAAAGCTAGGTAACAAAGTTTATTAAATTCAATTTAGCCATTTCCACAAGGGTATTGCTCAAAGGATTTGACGTGTGAATCCATAACCTGTCTTGTAAAGCTTTACTTTTTCTTTGTGAAGTTACATTTTAAGAGAAATCAAACTCAAAAACTATTATACACTTATTCCCGGTCCAGAAACATAAATTCTAGCTTTTTCCACAGTCAAACGTATGTCTAGCACCAACCCTTCCTTCCTCCTTACTGTTCTTCAAAATTATTACGCATACGTAATGTGTATAAAACTTGTTAAAGGGTGCCCGCGTTTATGTAGATATAAATGGCTCATTCTAAGGTAATAAAAACATAACGGTTCATATTAAGTAAGGTCTTTATACACCACTGAAAACATAGTTATGGAACTTATATTGCATTTCTGTCAATAGATCCTCAGAAATATTACACATTGCACCTTTAATCTAAGGAAAAATATTACAAAAATATGAATGCAGTTATGGCGCTAACAACGTTGCCAAAACGTTCACACGAATCCATGAAAATGATTAAAAATGGCGTATTCTGCTGCCAGGCCAGTAGATGGCGATGTCACTTTGACTGAACACGCATGCGCATGACATCACCGTTTTCACAAATTCACGTTTTTCTAGTTAACATGGAGACGATTACTGTATCTTTTTCAAAACTTGCTCTTTTGAAACCCGTTTTTTCCAAAGTTTGTGTTTTCAGGCCCTTAAAACGCTGTTGTCGTTTAAATTAACGGTCAAAACACATAAAAAGTTTTGAGTTGAAAACGGTGTCGTGTAAACGCCCCCTCTGAGCGAATCCCCCCCCCCCCAGCTGATGAACGAGAGCCAATCAGAATCTGTTTTAAAGAGCTCAAGCTTTTAAAGCGACAGACGACAAAACAGCAGCGTGCTTATAATAAACCTAACGACATCATCCAGCAAACGCTGATATAGTTATTGTTACCTTTCTTGCTTTGAATTAAAAATCGGGTGTTTTTTCGCACAGAGGAACAATATCGTTGGAATCACTTTCAGAACGTTTCCCCCCCCCCCCCCAAAAAAAACATTGACAGCCAATCAGAATCCATCCTTAAAGGTATAGCGGAGGATTTTTTACTTCCGGGTGGATCACCTATACTATTGGTCCTCCTAATTGTCAATCATTCTGGTGAATCAATCAAACTTTTCAAAAAGTGGAGAGGGCGGGTCTTATCTAAAATTCGGAAAGATCCTCCGCTATACCTTTAATAATCAAAGTAGGTGTGGACGCTGATATAGTTGTCATTATATTGTTATCGTTATCATTCTTTGTGTGAAAGTTTCTGGGGTCGTAAGACGTCATAGAGAGTTATTTATCAGCTGAAACAGAATCGCGACGCACTCGTCTGATCCGGAGCAGAAGTTCCCCAAACTAACGTCCCGTATTAACGATCTAACGTCAGCATTCATTTAAAGCCCTTAATGCAATTAAAGCACCGCGAGCGGCACAAAGCGCTAATGAGGCAATGATCATGAAACGAGAACAACGACAATAACAAGTTTGGCTGGAAAGCCTAATTATGTTCAGACATTTTATTATTTTCATCAAGTCAAATGTGCGACTGAATTAGGACAGTCTTACAATGCAGATGATCATATTGGTTTGACATTTAGATCTGGTCAAATGCATGAGATAGATAATATCACAGACTGACAATACATCATCAGACAGACTTCTACATTAATGTCATTAGCAGAAAGCGACTGACGTTCTGGCGAAGGAAAAAGCAGAAGCACAAGAGCGAATCGATACATAAACGTCTGAACGCACTCGACGTGATCTCACCTCTGATCCGAGACAGAAACCAATACAATGATGCTAAATGCTACATGATTTTTTATTTACTATTACTAGTCAGTGAGTAACGTGTGTGTGTGTGTGTGTTCTGATGATGTTTCCTAAGGCGAAGCATTGAGTAGTCAATCTAAAGCTTTTCTCATCAAACACACAGTAGGGGAACTGATATTATTAGCATGTGTGAAAACCCACCAGATATAAAACCATTTTAACATCCAAGCGAAGGTGATGAGACCCTCAGAAGAGCAGTTGCCTTGAGGGCCGATCCAGAAACAGCCGTTTCCCGTGATTACATCTGCAATGTTTCAACTCTGTAAGAACAGCAGGAGACACCATTACCATTCGCTGATTTCACTAAAGCCGTGTCCCATTTAACCAGCCCGTCCCGCACACGACGGATGCGCTCAGAAGAACGAGGTGTCGGATGAAAAGGCCCCGGCGAGCCTGAACTCGTCCCGCATGAGCACGCAGAAGAGGCGCTGGGGCAGGGCTTTGGAGAACGGCGCGGGTCGAGGGACGCAGGTCCGAAGGAGAATCTCCCGTCCAGCGGGGGGCGGAAAATCCGGAACCGCTTTCCTGTCATCCGTTCCTCCCAAACGTCCCGTTTCTTCCTCCATCGGAGCCAACAGGGCGGCCTGAACACATCAGCCCACAAAACACATCAGGCTTTTTCATAAAGGTTTTTTTTCTGAAAACAGATCTGCTTTATACCTGAATCGAATTTGTTTTATAATTGTAAGAAAAAACATATTTTCTTGAACTTTGTCTCTTCTGTTTGTCCTGTGCCGTTATGACCAGGTGATCATTGCTGTGACTAATTGATTGTCTCCTGTTTTTAAAATCTAAGCCATGAAAAAATAAAGGCTTTTTACGAATGAATGAATGAGGCATTTATATATGGGATAATGTATAGCGAGGCGGTTGTTATAGCGAACACAACCCCGACAGGCTGATCGGGATCCCGACGCGAAGCGGAGCTTGAATCAGCCTGAAGGGGTTGTATTCACTATAATAACCGCCTCGCTCTACATTATCCCACTTATTTCATGGCTACCCACCAAATAAATCAATAATTTGACACAAAATATTGATTTAAAAAGGAGTTTATTGATTTAAAAACGATTGTATTGCTTCCGCTAAAGAAAATAGTCCGTTCCGTCTCTACGGTTAGAATCCTGCGTCCATAGCAACGCTCTGTTTTTCATGGCAACGGTGTGTTATACTTAGCAGCGGTTATCAAGAAATAACACACCGCATTCTACATTGGAATTCAACCAAGCCATGTAATAAAACTTTATATTTTTCTAAAACTAATTATTCAAGTGCCTTGGATAGTTTTTTCTTATGAGTGGAATCATCCCTAGACCCAGAGAGCACCGAGATACTGAAGTTACACCCAGTGCAGCACTTTTTGCATTCCTTATATTTATTGTTTTATAATTGATTTGATTGTGCAAGATCGACACTGTTATTGAACTGAACTGAATCAACATTGAGGGCCCTATTTTACCGAGCCAAGGTCTAAAGTGCACTTAGGGTGTGTCCGAATCCACTTTTGCTAGTTTAACGACAGGAAAAATGGTCGGTGCTCCCGGTGCATGGTCTAAAAGGGTTGTCTCTATTCTCATAATGAGTAATGGGTGTGTTCTGTCCATATTCTCTTAATGAGAAATGGGTGTGTTTTGTCCATATTCTCTTAATGAGTAATGGGTGTGTTTCGGGCGTAACGTGCAATAAACCAATCAGAATCTCTTCTCCCATTCCCTTTAAAAGCCAGTTGCGCTCGCGTCATGGCGGATTGGCTATTTACATGGCGGAATTTGCAAACGGAAAAGCGTAACGCTTCTCTAGCGAGGAAAAGGATCTGCTCGTGCGCTTGGTTAAAGCGAGACCATCAACAGGACAAAGTGCTGTGGACCCGCCTATAGATGCACATTACGAATGCGCTAAATATTTAAAAAAAAAAGTTGAATAAAAATATATATTTATATATTTTATAATATTCTAAAACTGACTTTAGACCAGGTTTTTGTTGGTCAATAGTGCAGTCTATTTCAGTTGCCTCAAAATGCGCCTGAACACACTCCTCGTTTTCAGACCAGCAGCCCACGGGCGCACAAATGCATTTGCTATTTAAACAACGTGGCGCAGGACGTGAAAATGAAAACTGCGTCATGCTGAAACTAGAAAAAAACACTTGCGTCACGCCTGGTACTGCATTGCACGGGGTGTATGATAGGGCCCTAAATCTTCTGTGTGAATGACTAAAATGCTTTTTTTTTTACTGAAAGCAACTTGCACTGACAGATCTTAAAATACATCAGTGCCATTGTTTTGTCTGAAGATTCACACCAGTAATGTTTACATGAATGCCCTAATTGAACGAAGGCCTAATCCTGGTTTAATCAAAGCCTTGTCTGTGAAACCAGGCCAACGAGTCTTTGGTCGCTGTATTATTAACAAATATTATCAAACAAACAAGATGCCAGAAGGTTGATGTGGTCCCCACTCTGTCAATCAACAAGGAGATTCACTCTCAAATTTGAATTCGGTGTCGCTCCTAAATCTTTAGTGTGGACGTAGCTAATCTGTACTGCATAAAGTGCTGTATGCATAAAGCTAACATGTTTTTATAATAGGCTAAGCTTACAACGTTACATAAACCTATTTGTCTTTTACCAGAGTGTCAAGGAGCAACAAAGCAAAGATGCTTCTCAACAAATGCTCTCGGTGAGACTTAAATGAGCGTTTTGAGACTGGAGGAGTGAAGCAAATTGACACAATCTATTTTTTTTCCCCTCCGTACAGGAACAAATTTCACTAATTGCAAAGCTGATTGCAAATTAGCAAATGTCTGTTCACATCTCAGAGACTGAACGTGGCGAAAGAACGCGGAGAAAATGCACATTCTGGATTCAGATCGACCTATGACATGGCGTCCATCTGCACAGAAAATCCCATGATGACAATAACACAATTTACTACAGGGATGTTTTTTGTTTAATCACACAACGAGGCATGAGCTAAAGCATGTGCACTAAAATGACACACGAAGAACATCACTAACTATCTCTATAGCACTGAGACGCGTCTATAAACAAACCTCCATGTCCATCAGGAAGCCCTGAATGCGCACAGAATGTGAACGAATCAAAGAGAGGATAAAAAAAAATCAAAAAGCAGCGATTAGTGACAGACATTCAGATTCTACAGATTGTGTTCCTCACTGACATCAACATCTGTCTGAAACACTGCAATAAAATGTTTTTCTTGTTTAGTATTTCTGTCCTGTTTTCCAGTACAAATATCTAAACATTTACTTGTGAAGCAAAATGACTGAAGATATTAAGTCTTGATATCTGAAATCTGTCCAAATAAAGTGAGATTATGCTTAAAACAAGAATGCAAATGGGGTCAGAAAAATAATCTTGTAAATTTTTTGGACCCCAATGGCAGATATTTTTTCTTGTTTTCATCAAAACCTCATTTCGCTTTTTCAGTAAATTTATCTTGATTTAAGAATGTTTGCCCTGGAAAACAAGACAAAAATACTGAGGAAGAACATTATTGTTTTTTTTGTTGTTGCAGTGAATGGTGGGGAATCATATAGTGTCAGATGTTGCTGATTTTACCTCGTCACTGGAGTCGGCCAACTTGACAAGAGTGACAGACAAGCGGTGTTAGGAGAGAACAAACAAACAAACAAACAAACAAAAAAGATGAAGAAAAAGAACAACACAAACAAGGCCAAATAAGAGCACTTTTAAAAGTTCAGTCCATGCTGTAACGTGCAACGGTGAATCTCACCAAACCACTCAAGACGTGCAGGTCGTATTTCAAGCAAAAAATCAAAAGGAGAAAATTGAATATGCATTAAAAAAAGTCAATTTTTAAAACCATTACGATTATTGGTAGCAATATTTTAATGACAATTAAGCACAATTAAATGTCCAAATTATACATTATCACAGTGACTGCTGTTCTGTTCTGCCTTTAATTGACAAATGATTGTATTACAGTAATGAGAATCATCATTAAGAATAATGCGAGAGTGGGGGAATGTGGTTAGCTGTCATGACAATAAAATGCTACAAAAAACGTAATGGTTCTATACGCTTGATTATCTTTAAGCGAAATACAATGTCTTTTCTTTTGATTTTGGGTTGAAATCCGACGACAAGATTCATCCCTGAAGAGGAAAGAGTTCAAAATGGTCTAAACATGAGTATAAACATCAATATAATGTTCCTTCAGAATGTTATTCCTATAAAAAGAAATCAAATATTAATAAAGAATCTGATTGGTCGTTGGTGCAGTAATGCTTTGGATGAGTCCGGGTCACGGCACCATTCTCTGTTCATTGGTGACACGCTGGAAACATCCAAAACATGATAAATCAGAGCAATCAGTGCATGCACATATCCATAAACACATGCAACAAAGTCTCTCCTCCTCTGTGAGGTCCGTCTTTCTCTCTCTCTCTCTCTCATTTCTCTTTCTTCCAGGAAATCTCACCTCATTTGAATCCCTGATTTCACATGATTTACATGGGGATGCTTGGGATAATTATTGCCTTTCTATTTGCAGCCTGGCAACACACAGGCTATAATTTAGTCCTCACACACACACACACACACACACACACACACACACACACACACACACACACACACACACACACACACACACACACTGCAGACAGAGGAGGGGGGGGGGCTAACTGAGCGAGAGTTTCAGGCAAACAAACTCAATTTCAAACATTTCTCACTTAAAAGAAAACTTGTGAGCACAGACGTCTGAAGCTCACCTCGAGAACCACACCGGCTGACATTTCAACGCTCATATCGCATTTTCGGCCTGTTTAACTTTAAGTAGCTGAGAATTACAATTTACACTGGGACCATTAGGCACAACTGCATCCTGGGAATGACGATGACACAAATGGAAGTGACTAATATTAAGAAATAACGGGGGGGAAATGAATGTCCCTCTCTGAGGTTTCAGGTGAATCTCATGGAAACGCCTCAAAATTGAAAGAAAAATGAACGCATTATATTTTGCATTATTTTTTCTTCAAAAAATGCTGTTTTAATTGATTTACAGGTCAGATTTTACAGTGAAATCGGCAACACTTTAAAATAAGGTTAACATTAGTAAATGTATTAATCAACATGAACTAACAATGAGCAATACATTTGTTACTTATTAGTCTTTATTAATGTTAGTTAATAAAAATACAGCTGTTCATTGTTTGTTCATGTTAGTTCACAGCGCATTAACTAATGTTAACAAATACAACCTTTGATTTTAATAACGTATTAGTAAATGCTGAAATTAATATTAACTAAGATTAATAAATCCTGTAGAAGTGTTGTTCATTCTTAGTTCATGTTAACTAAGGTAGATAACTAATGTTAACTAATGAACCTTACTGTAAAGTGTTACCGTGAAATCAACTGAAATCAATCACTTTCACGGCATAAATCTCTTTGTGAGATTGACCAGCTAACAGTTAGCACACTGATGAGTGACCACTGCTAGTGGCACTAACTAAACCACTACTAACATAAACACAAGACTAAAGCGAGGACAGACTTTAGAGCCTTTCATCAAACACGCTGTTTAACCGGCACTCTCTATAATAATCTTTTTTTAAACAAATCACTCGCCTGGCGTGTTTAATTACCTCTGTGTCACATTAAAGCTCTAAATGAAACTAAGACATCTGCTGCGTTTCATTAATTTAGCTAATTATGACAAACAGAAAAACAGCTAGAGCAGATTTTTAAATGTATTTTTTAAACCCTTGGCTCTTCTTGTTGTTAAAGTCGCTTTGAGACCCTATGATGTGAACGAGTCCGGCTCCGTCTCACAGATATGAAGCATTCGTAAAATTATTAAAGGGACGGTTCGGAGTAAAATCACCCTAGGGTCCTTTGCACCATGACCTCGAGCCAAACCCCCCCCAGAAGCCTTTATTCCCTTGGTTGAACATTATTAAAGTTAGAGCTTATTTAGAGATATCAGCCGGATGGTTTAGTGCAGCGCTAATGGATCCAAGGCTGTATCTGGTAAATTACCGCACTAATAATGCCCAGAATGGACCAAACTTCTACAGTCACACAAATAGGTTCTGGACTCATAAAACGAGGCATCGGAAAGTTTGTAAGTACATCAGGAGTTTATTTAAATAACACTTGCCTGACGGCTAATGCTACCTCTAACCCGCACGTCGACGTCACTTCAGTGGTTTGTGAAAAGCCTGTAAAAGTCCTGCAGAAAGCGATCATAAGGATGTAGTGTAACGACGCCCAGTTCTAGGAATGCACTAATATTTTGCTGGTAGTTGTGAGTTTTGCAAAGGACTTTTACAGGGTTTTCCCAAACCACTGAAGTGACGTCGACGTGCGGGTTAGCCGTAGCATTAGCCATCAGGCAAGCGTTATTTAAATAAACTCCTGATGTACTTACAAACTTTCCAATGCCTCGTTTTATGAGTACAGAACCTATTTGTGCTACTGTAGAAGTTTGGTCCATTCTGGACATTATTAGTGCGGTAATTTACCAGATACAGCCTTGGATCCATTAGCGCTGCACTAAACCATCCGGCTGATATCTCTAAATAAGCTCTAACTTTAATAATGTTCAACCAAGGGAATAAAGGCTTCTGGGGGGGGTTTGGCTCGAGGTCATGGTGCAAAGGACCCTAGGTTGATTTTACTCCGACAGTCAACGTCTCAGTAAAACTTTACTATAAGGTTACATTTGTTAACTACATTAATTAACATAAACTAATAATGAAAAAAGCATTTATTAATCTTAATGTTAATTTCAAAACTCAAGTTGTGTCTGTTTATATTACTTAATGACCTAAGAGTTGTATTTTTATAAACTAACATTAAAAAACACTAACAAATGTATTGCTCATTGTTAATGTTAGTTAATGCATTAACTAATGGGACCTTATTGCAAAGTGCTACTAACATAAGTAACCTCAAGAACAGAATTATACATTCACATTTAAAGCATTTGGCAGATGCTTTTATCAAAAGCAAGCACGGATGCACATTGCACAATAATAGATTAGAGCTGATATCCAGTATTTTCCGACTCATTTTGGTCGATTTTGGCCAATGTTTCTGAGAAGAGAGAATCCAGTCCATGATTATGATAAAACATAAAACCCTTGATCGGGCGTGTGTGTGTGTGTGTGTGTGTGTGTGTGTGTTTACCCGCTGAGAACTGACGAAGAGCTTATGTATGATGCTTCCAGCAGGACCTCGACCTGCACCGACCACACACACCTCAGGCTCCTCCAGCAAACAGCTCACGAACCTGAGAGACAGACAGGAATAATTATATAATGTGAGACAGTGACTGTACAGTACAGGTAGAGGATGCCAGAGTGTTTAGATGAAGGAAGGAAGAGGAATATTTATCATGTTCATAGTCGCCAGAGAAATGCTGCCATAATACAGAGAAGAACAACTACGCCTATGTCTGTCTGTTTCTCTGTGTGTGTGTGTGAATTCAGCCTGTTCAACACAATCACACACACACACACCTGCACTGAACTGTCTTTGTTCCTGCGGGCAGCTCCGGGTCTCATCTTAATGAGGCCGGTGTGTCTGTCTTGGACCGGCCTGCTGTGGCCCCGAGCGGCCCCTGGGAACTAACGAGTGCCAGGAGACTCAGCTGACATGCCCCTGTCAGACTGACAGCACAAGCTCCACCTCTCCTGCGCAACACGACTCCGCCCCCTTTGAATGATACGGCTCTGCCCGCTTCTGCATGATAATACTCTGCACCTTCTGCTCAACAAGATTCAACTCTAGTGCTCGATATAGCTCCGCCCACCTCAATATAGCTCCACCAATCTTGCTCAACAAGACTCCACCCTCCTGCTCGAAATAGCTCTGCCCCCCAATCAACAAGACTCAAACCTCCTGCTCGATATAGCTCCTCCCACCTCAATATAGCTCCACCAATCTTGCTCAGCATGACTCTACCCTTCTGCTTGATATAGCTCCGCCTTTCACATTTGACACGGCTCCGCCCCTCTTGCTCAATATGACTCCACCCTCCTGCTCTCTATAGCGCCGCCCCCTCAATACAGCTCCACCCAACTTGCTCAACAATTACTCCACCCTTCTGCTTGATATAGCTCCGCCTCTCACATTTGACACAGCTCCGCCCCTCCTGCTCAACAGGACTCCACCCTCCTGCTCTCTATAGCTCCGCCCCCTCAATACAGCTCCACCCAACTTGCTCAACAAGACTCCACCCTCCTGGTAGATATGGCTCCGGCCCTCACACGCAATACAGTTCCACCCCTCTTGCTTGACACGGCTCCGCCCCTCCTGCTATGGCAGTATTGATCAGCGTGACTCCTCCTTCCTTCTTTATCTGGCTCCGCCCTCCTGCTTGACACTTCTCATTCACTGTTACAAACCTGTATGACTTACTTTCTTTTACTAAACATTACTCCGGTTTGGAGTAACACGAGTAAATGAGAGATTGTGACATGATCCTGAAAAGCAAACTTTTACTGTTTTTGGTGCAAGAAACCTTCACTAACATCAAGAGCAGAATTATAAATAATATAAATAAAATCAATAACTCAAGAGCAGAATTATACAGTTTAGTACACACTTTAAACTGTGAAAATTAGACTAATGAACAATGTTAAAAATACTGACTAAAGCCTCATATTTACAGTTTATACCAGGGTTATTATTGTTATCTAAAACTGAAGCTAAAGTCATAAAAAAAAATTCATTGCTTGCAGGAGGGTGGAGTCATGTTGAATAAGGAGGCGGGGCTATATCAACCAGGAGGGTGGAGTCCTGTCGAGTAAGGGGGCGGGGCTATATCAACCAGGAGGGTGGAGTCATGTCGAGTAAGGGGGCGGATCTATATCAACCAGGAGGGTGGAGTCATAAACAGAGGTAGGTTTTTCTGAACAAAAATTAAAACTGCTTTTACTCCATCAGTGTGTTTCCTTTTTTCACATCTGCAAGGCATATCGGCAGATATGGGGCTGATGCCGATAAATATTTTTTTAAGCCATTTTTAGCCGATTCCGATGACATGTTGAGAATATTGTGCATCTGTACAAGTGACTTGCATTGTCTGAGCATCAGTATGGTGAAACTAAACAGACTTTACCTCTCCAGCTCGTCACCATCTTCCTCCCGCTCTCCTTTAGTGATGCCAAACTTGGCCTTGAGCGAGCGTGCGATTGCAACGACAGCCTCCACTGCGCTCATCTGATTAATAACCTCCTGACAACACAGAGCAGACACACGTTCACAATGCAAGCGTAGAAGCGGCCTGATAGGCAAGGCAAGGCAAGTTTATTTATATAGCACATTTCATACACTACAGTAATTCCAATATGGTAACAATATGGTAATCAAACACATGTTGTTTTTATGTGATGTTTGTTTTTATGCTTCTGATTGTACAGCACTTTGGTCTGCAGGTGCAGTTGTTAAGCGTTTTATTAATAAAATAAAGTTAAAAGTAAAGTAATTCAAAGTGCTTTACACAGAAAGGAATTAATATAATCACAAAAGAAAAGCAAGAAAAATTAAAACAGTTATAAAAGGAACTAAAAGAGTAAAAAGATGATACATGGATAAACTTCTCATCTGGCAAAACACTGGTGTATCATATATTTCACAACTCCCAGTTTTACTCTGAGATTTTCACATTGGGATTACACTAGGTACGTCCCAAATCGCGTACTTTTGCACTATTCTACGCCATTTTGTAGTATAAATAGTGCGAGTAGTGCGTTTTCACTGCAAATTCTATAAAGAAATAGTGCACTTTAAGTACCCGGATGATGCACTTATTTAACCGAAAAACTGGTTACATAGTGCATAAGAGTACATAGTGTATAAGTGCATAGTGTATTAGTGTATAAGTGCACAAGTACATAGTGCATAAGTGCATAGTGCATAAGTGCATAGTGTATAAGTACATAGTGTATAAGTGCATAGTGCATAAGTGCATAGTGCATAAGTGCATAGTGCATAAGTGCATAGTGTATTAGTGTATAAGTGCACAAGTACATAGTGCATAAGGGCATAGTGTATAAGGGCATAGTGTATAAGTGCATAAGTACATAGTGCATAAGTAGATAGTGTTTAAGTACATAGTGTATAAGTGCATAAGTACATAGTGTATAAGTGCATAGTGTATTAGTGTATAAGTGCACAAGTACATAGTGCATAAGTGCATAGTGCACAAGTATATAGTGTTTAAGTACATAGTGTATAAGTACAAAGTGTATAAGTACATAGTGCATAAGTGCATAGTGCATAAGTACATAGTGCATACATAAGTGCATAGTGCATACATAAGTGCATAGTGCATAGTGCATAAGTACATAGTGCATAAGTGCATAGTGCATAAGTGCATAAGTGCATAGTGCATAAGTGCATAGTGCATAAGTGCATAGTGTACAAGTACATAATGTATAGTGCGTCATCTGGGGCACAGCTACTGTGTCTGATAGTGTGGCGTGACCCTCACCTCCAGTTTCTTGAAGTCGGGACTAGGGTGACGCAGAAGTTTACTGGCGTGAGACGTGAGATGCTGGAGTGCCTTACGCACGGATGGGATGTCTTCAGTCGACTCTGGAAGAACATTCACCTCATGTTTAGGGACATCAGAGACACTATAGAAACTGTGTGCAGCTGTAGTTGTTTCACACAAACCTTCCTCCTTGATTTTGAGAAGAGCAGCGTGTAGGACACAGGGCAGCAGATGTCTCGTCAGATCAGACGCTTTCTGCACCGAGAGGTAGTGCAGCACCTGCACACACACACACACACACACACACACACACACACACACACACACACACACACACACACACACACACACACACACACGTTTACATAAGACAGTCTGTGTTTATGCCAATATTTTCTCATTCAGATAGCCAATTATAATGTCCAGTACCAATGATAATTAACACACACCATAAACTGCTTGTAGAGTTAAGGTTCTTGCACACTGCCTCCGAAATTTTGCACTCTCTTTTTTTCTGTAGCCACTCCGAAGTCCGAAGTCTTTCGCATTTTACGACGGGTGAATCTCCAGTTGTCACTGGTGATTGTCGTTTGAACCTTTCTGGATCCGCCATCAAATTGCTCAGTTTAATTATATGAAGTGCTGTGAGAAAAGGCTATAAATCTCCACCTCCGGCATCCTCACACTCATAGCCTACTAGCCGAGACTCTTCTTTATGTGGACAGATGTGACGTAATGACGCAAAGACATGCTCGAATTTCCCATGGAAATCCACCAGTACCACTGGAGTTAAAAACATCATTACAAGCTCGAGCTATGGCAAGCAGAGAGTGTTGAACACTGGCTGGTGATGTACTTGCTCAAACATTTATTTTGGATCATTTTTAACCCAAAAAAGTTACGGACTGCAGCTTTAAGCAATTAATTTGTTAAATTATTTGAATGTAATGTTTCTCATTTTAAATGTAATTTAAAGCAATTTAATCTTTTTTTTTTTTTTTAACGATGCTTCTGATTGTACATTTAAATGTAAGCATTACTGATGCAGTTGGGAAGGTTTAGCCTTTACAGCCTCAGTGTGTGTGTGTGTTTTAGCGCTGCACCGCTGCCCTTGTGAAACGCTTGCCTTCAGGCCGTCCTACACACACCGCAGAAAACACGCACGACTGTCATTGGCCAGGACACGTTACTGGAGCAAAACACAGTAGAGGAAATTAAATCAGCAAATGAATTCAGTGTAAATCCTGCAGCTTCCCCACAAGGGCTCGACAGACGGTTGAAGGACAGAAAGAGACGCGACCTTCACGGATGCCAGCGTTCTCCTGAACTCCCTTTCAACTTCCCAAGCCGAGTCCCGTGACGACACCTTGCATTTTAACCCACTTCCAGTCTGCCGTCTGATTGGCTGGGCAGAATGCATGGGACACGCTGACGGGCGAGTGTGTTTTTATAGCTTAAAACGTCTTTTAAAAACCTGCCTGTTCTCTTTAGCATATTGATTATTTTCTTCGGTTGTTTTTTCTTCATTTATATCTGAGTTCTGATTTCTGTTTTGGTTCTCCTGTTTTATGGTAACTCTTAGCTATGTTGCTCTTATTTATTGCTTTATTTGTTGTTATGCATGTTATATCTTCTTGAGGGTGAAAGAATGACAGAGAATGATTATGTTTCTCGCAAGAAGCTTGAAATGAATGTGTCATATTAATCCAATACAGACACACACACACACGCAACAAAAGCAGATCAGGCTCATTATGTTCCTGGACCGAGACCATGTGAACCTGGACTCTTACGCGGAGATGATAACGCTTTAAAAAAAAATTGGACGCTTGCACCATGGAACCTATTTCAAGGATTGCGTCCTCGAGCCGCCAGACACTGTTGTTGTGTGAATAAGCGAAGGGAGCGCATTAAGTATTTTCTGTTAGAACGGTGTAGTGTTAGCGGCCCCAAAGTTAATAACTAATGATCTTTGCAACGGAAGTGAATCAATCAAAACTAACTTTAGCTGGACAATAACTTTAGTCTAGAGCTGCTGTAAAGCCAAAACAACCTGTGCTACTTTAATTTCCTATTATCACTGTAAAGCTGCTTTGAAACAATCTATATTGTTAAAACAGAGTTCCCACACCTTGGTTAACTTAAAATTCAAGGACCTTTCAAGGACTTTCCAGGTCCAATACCATCAAATTCAAGGACTTAATATGGGGACACATTTGTTGTGTCCAACAACAAACGTTGAGGTTCCATCATAGTAGTTTTGTGCGCGCGTGAACGTCATGGCACCGTACAACACAAAGCACCTCACTTGAGAAACACTTAATGTAATGCGTAAATAAGCGTAACTAATGCAAATCAAGCAAGCTAGTGTGCACAGGCCATGAAGTGTTGGCGAAATAACACATTAGCGGATATATACATGTATATATATATATATATATATATGTATATATATGTATGTGTGTGTGTATTTGCAAAAACTTTCCAGGGCCTAGAATTGTTATTTTTGGATTCACAACCTTTCAAGGATTGCAAGGACCCGTGGGAACCCTGTTGAAAGCGCTATATAAATGAAGGTGACTTGACTTGACTTGAGGTTCTGACCTTCTCAGCCTCTTTGGTGTCATCAAACAGCCTCTTCTGTCGGCGTGCCGGAGTGGCTTTGGCTGTTTCCCAGGCCTCAACCCACATGTTGCCTGGGATCTTCATGCGGGCGCTTAGGTCGCCCCGAATGACCGTCTGGCCCGTCTCATCGCTCACCTCCTCCTCCACGTAATCTCTCGGGGAATACCAGCGCACAAAATCCTCCAGGGAACAGCCTGGATTTGCTGCCTGTGGACACACACACACACAGCTTGAGTTTAATGTCACACCTGAATTTAAGAAATGTTTGGGTCACATTTAGGACCCAAATACTAGGCAATTGCAGAGGTGTTTTGTGTGGTTTAAACATATAGTCAAACAAAAATTTATTCAGACACCTTCAACATTTCTCACATTATCTCAGTTTATTCGCTATAGTTTAGAAAACGGTAATAAAATATGAGCAGAACTCAGTTGATATTTCACAGGTTTTGTCCGTCCTTCTGTTAGACTGTCTCACACATGAATTATGTTGAATATCTGTCAGCTGTTAGATTTAACTACACAATTAGATAATACCAGTTTAGCTCAACCAATCACCAAGCAATGCTTCATTGTGTTCAGTTTGTGTGTAAAAAGAGCATTAGCAATTAAAGACAACACACTTCAGCAAAACATGATCAGGACAAAGTGTCTGAATAATATTTGGTAACAAATTTGTATACATTAGAAGAATGTTTGGGTATAATATGTCACAGTTTACTTTATTTTGTTATCCTCACTAGCATAAATGAACTATAGTGTCCTGCACACACTAGTAAAAAAAATATAAAAAAAATATCTGGTGTCTGAATAATGTTTAGTATGACTGTATTTTTTCCTAAAAACAAATGTTACAAAATTGTTTGTATCATCTGTCAATAATGATACATACACATTCAAATACATAAATACATGTGCAGACAAAAAAGAGGCAGAAAGCCTCTGAATAAAGCATGTAATTGACTGTTTTTATTAGTGCAGTCCTTCAGCACTGAGCTGCGACTACAGCGATTCATCACACGTTTCTATTGTGAATAAGCTGGAGACAAATTCCAGCCGCAAACTTTCTCAGGATGACCTTTCTGTCACTCGCTGCGTGCTTTCATACTCGATAATTACTGAGACACACGGACAAGACATAATGATGCAGCAAGTTTCAGCGAGGCTTTGAGACTTGCAGACAGATACACGTTTAATCCCAAATGCATTTCATGTCAGACCTCGAACTGTGGAAGAAAACGACAGGAGTTTTAACTAAAGCTCAGTCGATGGAGGCGTCGTGTTTTGCTTATGTTTGGACAGGCTGCGTCACAGAGCAGCTCTTGCAGTGTTGCCATGTCCACTTGTTATAAGCGTTTATGGGCTTGTTGTTTAAAGGCCCATTGAAGTGCTTTGAAACACACAGCATTATTCAATTTGTTGATGTAATTTCCACTGAAACAGGAAGACAGAGCGGAACGTATGTGACCCTGGACCACAAAACCAGTCACATGGGTCAATTTTATGAAATTGAGGTGTATACATCATCTGAAAGCTGAATAAATAAGCTTTCCATTGATGTATGGTTTGTTAGGATAGGACAATATTTGGTCGAGATACAACTATTTGTAAATCTGGAATCTGAGGGTGCAAAAAAATCAAAACATTGAGAAAATCTCCTTTAAAGTTGTTCATTTATGTTGGCGATTGTGCTGCATTCACTCACAAAAATAAATGTTTTATATATTTACGGTAGGAAATTTACTAAATATCTTCATGGAACATGATCTTTACTTAATATCCTAATGATTTTTGGCATAAAAGAAAAATGGATAATTTTGACCCATACAATGTATTGTTGGCTATTGCCACAGATAAACCCGTGCGACTCGAGACTGGTTTTGTGATCCAGGGTCACGTATATCGGCCAGAGTTGTTGAGCTCGATAAAGCCACAGTTTCCTCCTAATCTCTAACCGTTTCTCCTCCTAATCTCCTCCATATTGCTTTAAAATACAGAATTCTGTGCAGAACTGAATGGATCTGATACGTTTTCTGGTATTCGCGACTCGGTCACATGATCCGCTCTGTCGTGTCTCTGGACCTACGGCGGTTCGCGTGACTAGACCAGACTTCATTCGCCCCAATGGAAAGCATATTTACACTGTCTGAATCGTTCCCTATCCCCTATATAGTGCCATTCAGAAAATGTGCCATGTATATAAAACAGTAAATGTGTGAACAAGTGACCAATTTCAGCCGCAGCTTCAGCGTCTCTTTACATTGTAGGGGGCGGAGCTTCAGATTCTACAGAGCATTTGATTGTATAGAAAATACGATGAGAAGCTGAAGTGCAGAGTGATGTCATCAAAATCACTGATTCATATTGGCGGAAGTGAGAGTCTGTACATTTTATAATAATAAAAAAATATATATTTAATGCTTATATCTTCTAAAATACTAATTTTGTCATTGTTTTGGAGCACACCAGCTTATAGATAACAGTAAGGCTAACATATACATACTAAAAGCCAAAATACTTCAAGCTTGATCATAAAGCGATCGATTGTGATTGTTGTGATATTTTGGTCTTATTTTCAGGATATGACTTGGTTTTTTTCGTATTGTGGGCTTGTTCTTATTCGCTGTTTTTCTAGCAAGATCTGGCAACACGAATGCACATTAAAATACGTATTTCTCATATCTCTCGTTGTACGTCATTAAAGGTATAATTCACCCAGAAATGAAAATTCTGTCATCATTTACTCACCCTCAATTTGTTCCAAACCTGTATGAATTTCTTTCTTCTACTTGACACAAAAGAAGATATTTAGAAAAATGTCCGAAACCAAACAGTTGATGTACCCCATTGACTTCCATAGTACTTTTTTTACAAACCATTAAAGTCAATGGGGTCCAAAAACGGTTAGCTTAACCATATTCTTCAAAACATCTTCTTTTGTGTTCAGCAGAAGAAAGAAGCTTATACAGGATTAAGCACTAAAAGGTGAGCCGACAACCGACTTTAGCAACGGCTTACCAAACACAAACTCGAATCTGGCATTGTGCTAGAGAGTTCTTCCACCGGCACGACTCACATTTGATTAAAAAAAAAGGTGTAGATCTAGTTTGTGATGAGTTACTGACGTTCATCCTCACAGTCACTCGTTACTAGTTCAGCGCTTACAGTGGATACAGCATCTGACGTCTGAATGTGGAGCGGGATGATGGTGTGTGAGCACGCCGTCACAGTTTTAAGACGCCCCATTCATCATATTCGGGTCTCTCTGCTCTCCACCCGGAGGGAGATGGTAATTAAAGCCAAAATGCCAAATTATGCTTGGCTAAGCACAATTACAGACAGCACTGCTGCTAAATTTAGAGGCCATCTTCAGCTAAAGGGGCCATTTACTGCGATCGCTGCGCTCACAGCAGTTCGCCACTGCAATAAGACGAGCTGGTGTGTCTGCTCAGGAAATTAGAGCATTTTGTAGGGCAGTTGAACAGGCTATAGCGAGGCAAAATAGACACAAAATGTCACCTTTCCACATTGGTCTCGCCCCCCGGTGATCAAAAACGAGCATTTTTGCTTTATAGCGCGCTAGCAGAAGTTGGAAATGAGGCTACGCTCGCTGTGCTTACAGAACGCTTCATTCCCACACAATTCCCTTGTTCCTTAATCTCTCGGGTTTGTCCACGGCATAACGCTGCGGGATAATTTGCCGTTATCCGACAGAGAGGGATGGAAGGGTGGCGCTTATGAAAATGAATGATGCTTCTCCCTTTGGCTTCTGCCAAGAAGCGTTTTTAAAAGGTGAAACCTATAAAAGATTCAGCGAATTGTGCACAGATGAAGACGGGAGCCATTGTCTGGGGCTGAGAAAGATGTGAGCGGCTATAAAATCTGGTTGTTGACTCATTCTGCATTGCCATGTGATATCCGTCATTCGGCACAAATGCACAAAACGAGCTGCTCACACTGCAAACAATGATGTTCTTCCTTGGTATTTTTGTCTTGTTTTCCAGCACAAATATCGACACATTCTTAAATCAACATATATTTACTTGAATGACAAAATGACATAAGATATTACGTCTTGTTTTTTTGAAATAATGAATTGCTTAAAACAAGAAAAAATATAAACGAACATTTTCCCTTTGAATTATGATTTTTTTTCGCACCCCACAGACAAATACTTTTTCTTGCTTTAAGATACATTTAAAAATACAATCATGATTTTTGATCAAAAAGATCAAATGATCAAATTTTCTTGCATACATACACAAACACACACACACACACACCCCCACACACACACACTTGTCCATATCATTTTTTGAGAGCCGGCTTTTATTGACGATATTTGTGGGCGCCATATCTTTGCATAAATTATGTGTCTGTCATTTCATTATGCATTTCTGAACTCTTTTCAATCTGGTGCGCAGCTTGCAAATGCCTGTATTACCATAAATGCCTATATTTTTGATTCTCCAGGTTCGAAATGTGCCATTGTTTTCCTATGTAAATGCGCTAGACGGACGTGTTTGACCAAGATAAATAAAGTTCACCTTAAAAAAAAACACGTCTCTTGACCTGGTCTTACATTTTTTACCGCAAAAAAACTCACGTTCTGTGTGAATGGCCCGTACTCTGTTTTCGTCGCAACTATAGATGACTGTGTATAGTCTGTGTGTAGGCTCTGTGAATAGTGTGGTTTAGAAATCGTGATTTTATTATCCCTAATGTGAACATCATGGAGATGTTCTTCCAGTCCAATCTGCTGCCAGGACACACAAATGAAAGACTCCAGAATGCAGTGTAATCGTAACCTTTACACCTCTCATTGTGTCTCAAATAGGGCTGCACGATTATTCGCAATTTCCATGTAATCACACTCAAATCGAGTTGGCTAATCGTGATTTTGAAATCGCAAAGCCTGCGATTATTTTGTATGCGCAGCTGGTCAGTGACGTACGGCTCTGTAAATGCTTTCATGAGTTTGAGTCACTTATATCGTGAATTTGAAAAAGCAACATGCGTCAAACATCTTTCCAGACACGAGAAGCATTTATGAACCTCTTGTCCAACAAAAGACAACATTTAATAACATGCTTTTACTCCAAACTCACTTCATAACGACAGTTGAGCTCCTCCTTCTATGAGATGATGTGCTTCTGACACAGAATAAGGCAGTCGTGTGTTTATTAGTCATGTTTAATCAATCAAAGCGTTTCAATCTTCTGTTTATTCAGCGATAGGGATTTCCTGGAATGATGTATTACACCGTGTCCTAACTACACGCGACGATTCTATATTAGAAACGGTTTCTATTTTTCTGCGGCGTCGCGCTGGAACAGCAAACAAACAAACAACAAACAAACAAACAAAGTGTGGCGATGATAATCTCAGGTACTGTTTATGTACTTTATTTAATGTTAAAAGCGTGTAATGTGACTTTGAATATCATTTAGTGCTCCAGCTTTGTAGCTGTAAAAGCAACAATGGATAATTCACCTCAGATCTTGAAATTAAAAAAATGGAAACAAGAACGTTCAAACTGTGAACAAACAAGTGTATTTTTTGACAAAGATTATTTTAGTAACTCAGTAGCCTATGTATTTTTAATAATGTTTAAATGGTGTAATATTTGTGAATTTGATTATGTAGTTACTTATCCATTTTCTTGCGAGTGCCGTCAAGATTACTCTCTGGTGCCGTGAGACTCCGCCCACACGCTGTTCTGATTGGCTGACTCTGCCTACACGCTGTTCTGATTGGCTGACTCTGCCTACACGCTGTTCTGATTGGCTGACTCCGCCCACACGCTGTTCTGATTGGCTGACTCTGCCTACACGCTGTTCTGATTGGCTGACTCTGCCCACACGCTGTTCTGATTGGCTGACACCGCCCACACGCTGTTCTGATTGGCTGTGGGTTTTGATTGATTTTGACGCATCTCGCAGTCGCGTTACGTCTAGTGTGGAAAGACAAATTATTTGTCGCTGGAATCTTATCGCATCGCGTCTGTTTAGGACCATAGATATCATATAAAGGCTAGATGTCTCGTCCGCGCTGCTGGCCAATGGAGCTCGACATCCGCACACGGCGGCCATCTTACGACAGGGTGCTCGCTCACTCATAACATGGTGCATGTACTTAATAACCATAACTTGCTCAATTTTCTACCGATTTTCAAACGGTTTGGTTTGTTATAAACGTCAGAGATGTAGCTATTATACTGCATACATATGAATAATTATGTTCAAAATGTTTAAGCATTCAGAATTATAGCCATGTTAATAACGTTTGTAAGAAACCAAACCGTTTGTAAATCCGTCCAGATTTCAGCGAGATAAGAGGATTTGTGTGCGTGCTGCTCACTCACCTTAATTCACAGAGCCCTGTCCTAAGATGGCCGCCGGTGATGCCGGAAGTGACTCTGCCTTAAGACATCTAGCCTTTATATGATATCTATGGTTAGGACACGGTGTTATTGTACTTCTGCAGCGGGGCATATGTGGCATGTGTGTGTGTGTGTGTGTGTGTGTGTGTGACGCCCTCTGGTGTTCATTTACTACCGATCAGCCGTTGCACTGACAAAACGTACAAAATAATCGCAGCCTTAGCCAAATCGCGTGCGGTTTCGATGCGATTAATTGTGCAGCCCTAGTCTCAAACAAATAAAATCCTTTCACATGAACACGGAGCAGCGGCCTCACCTTAAACGACTCCATGTCTGAGAGCAAGCAGGCGCTCTGCATACGGGCACGGAGATGCGCACCTTCAGCCGACGTGCCCAGTTTGGCCAGTACCTCCGACTGCTCCTCCAGCAGGTCTTCAGTCATGGGCGCCGGCTCCTGCGTCACACACACACACAACAGTTATGACCAAACTGGGGATTAGATTAGATTAGATATGGAGAGATGCTAAAACAGAGAAGAAAAAGAAGAGGATTTTGTAATGTTTTGGTTTGGAGATGCATTGGTTTAGGATTGTGGAGTGGATAAGTGCTGGTGGACAAGGTAGGTAAACAGAAAATCACTCAATGCTCTTGACTAAATAAATTTAGCAACTTTAATAAAAAATACATTTCTTACTGTTAAACGCTCTAGCGAGGAGATAAACATGGCGGAGGGTTTATGCTAAAAGGGCAGAGTCCGGAAGCCATTGTTTATAAAGTTATAAACATGGATATTTTTCTTACAAAAAGGCATGGCTTCGCTTCAGAAGACATTTATTGACCCCCCTGGAGCCGTATGGATTACTTTTATGATGGATGGATGCACTTTTTTGGGCTTCAAAACTTCAGGTACTCCCATTATAAAGCTTGCAAAAGCCAGAATATTTTTTTAATATAACTCTGATTGTGTCCGGCTGAAAGAAGAAAGTCATATACACCCAGGATGGCTTGAGGGAGAGTAATTTTCATTTATGGGTGAACTATCCCTTTGACCAGCGAGTGTGTTATACCTGTGTGATGGGGATGTAGAGCGGCTCCTGTGAGTTCAGGAGTGTGATTTTGCCGTGTGGCTGCAGTCGACCTTCTGCTTTGCTCTTATTGGCTGTTTTTTTCTCGTTCTCTGTGTCCGCCTCCTTCATCTCATCCGTGTCGCTCAGGCACTCGAAGAACTCCTCTTCACTGTCGCTCCACGAGTCCCACGACTTCCCGGGAGAAACCTCAGCAGGTCCGGCGCTCTCCGGTGCCAAGCGGCTTTTGTCTCGGCTTCCGTCCGATGTGGCGTTCTTCCTCCCTTCATCTCTTGCTCTCTTTCGCTCAATGCAGCAGTTCAGCATCTGGAGGTGATGCAGAGCAAAATTAAACACACAAGAATATTCACTATCATTTAATTTTTTTCTTTCGAGTCGTCAGTGTCACACGATCCTTCAGAAATCATTCTTATATGCTGATATGATGCTCAAGAAACATTTCTGATTATTATTATTAATAAACAGTTGTGCTGCTTCAGATTTTTGTGAAAACTGTCATACTTTATTTCAGGAATCTTTGATGAATAGAAAGTTTAAAAGAACAGCATTTATTTTAAATAGAATATTTTGTAACATTATAAATGCATTTACAGTCACTTTTGATTAATTTAATGCGCCCTTGCCGAAATAAAGTATTAAGTTCATGAAAACAAATAAAAATTATTTTACAAGCATAAACAAGTTTTCTCAATTATGTCATCATTTACTCGCATGTCATTCTAAAACTCCCTTTCTTCACTGTACTCTGTTTTATGTTGACTTTAACTACATATAATGTGCCATTCTTTCTATAATTTGTCAAAATAAATAAATAATGTCCTTGGAAAAATTAAATGGACAGCCTAAGAGTTATATCAAAATCATAATTAACTTTAGATCAAAAATTTGAATTATATAAAGGATTATTTAATAAGTTATAAACTAAAGGCCCATTCACACCAAGAACTATAAAGAAAACTATATTAGTTTTGTCGTCTGCCGCTTTAAATGCTCAAGCTCTTTAAAGCAGGATGGATTCTGATTGGCTGTCAATGTTTTTAAAAAAGCTCTGAAAGTGATTCAAACGATATCATTCCTCTGTGCCGTTATTGTTATAGTTGTGGTGTGAATTTTTAAAATCATAGTTAAGACTGCCTGGCTTGATTTATATTTTCAATCTAAGAAATCTAACTGCTCAAAATATGTTTGTTTTCAATTTGCAACCAACATTAGTTCTGAACTCATTTTCACACTGAAACTGATGTTTAAGAGATGATATTTTCATAAATAAGCTCAGTTGACTGAAGACTGTCTGATTTGTCATGCCTATCATGCGAACGCTGATCCCACAGATGTGATCGTGTGTAAAGAGTCTCTCAGGGTGTGTTCACACTTGCCAGGTTTGGTTGGATTAAAATGAACCCTGGTGCAATTGCTCTGTTAGTGCGGTTCATTTGAATAAGTGTGAACGCTGCCATCCGAACCCTAATGCGCACCAAACAAGCGGACCAAGATCCACCTTTTCAGGGAGTCTCGATCCGCTTCAAAACTAACTCTGGTGCGGTTCGACTGAAATATGAATGCAACCCGGACCAAAGACATCTCAACGAACCAAAAACAGGACATGATGTCATAAGATGCGACTCTGAGAGGGACAGTAAAGCATACCTGGTTTTTCTCGTCAGTAGGCATGTTTCCATTACAGATTTGCGCAAAACTCTCGCGATTTTTTCTAAATGTCGAAAAAAAAAACTATTGCGAAATGACGGCGTTTCCATTAACCAATGTTATGCGACTAAAACTTAATTTTTTTCCACTCACGATAAGTCAATCCAAAAATCATGGCAACGGACATGGGTCGGTTTATGTATCTCAGCCACCGGCCATTATTATTAATCAAAGGAGACGTATGTGTGTTATCCAAGCATTGATGGCAAGGAAAGACCCTTATACTTGAGAGCGGCTCATATTGGCACATGTTGGTGGGGTGTCTGGGTGTTTCTCCCTCATATCTGCATCAAGGTCTTGATTGTGGCAGTTCTTTGAGGTTTAGAATACAGTTTTCCTGTAATTCCTCTGTCTTATATGAATTTAATAAAGAACTCTGTCTCGTCTTCTGTCCAAACACGCCACGTCATCTACGTCAGGTGACTGTAAATGCGCAAAAACTGTTTCCATTGCAGTTTTGCGAAATATTTCTTTTTCGAATTGCCTAAAAAATCTCCTCATGCGAGCGTAAAAACTTTTTTGCGATAAATGGGAGTTTTTAGCGAAATTGACGCGTTTCCATTGGCCGTATTTTCAATTCGCAATTTCAATTTGCGCAATTTGTAATGGAAACGCGGCTATAGTCATGATGCTGCACTACAGTATCGGAAATTCGACAGGAATTCGCTGTTTTGACTCCTTTACACATTTTAAAAGCTCTTCATGAGTTCTCAGCTCATTGTTTTGAATGTTCGTTAAGTTCCGTCACAAAATATACTTCATAAAAGCCGTTTTTGTTGTTTTGTATCTTCAGGTTCGGTGTTCAAAATGACACAGTGAATGCTAAGTGACTAAAAATGTATAATTTTCTTGGTCCAAAAAGAACCAAACTACTAGTGTGCACACACACCCTTCAATGCACATGAAGATTCACCTGCAGTTTCTGATGTAGAAGACAACACCTGAGATCAGGAGGGCCACTCGCCAGTCTGAAACACACAACACAGAGGCGTTCATCATACAATCAATACAGTCTCCCATCAGGCCACAGCACAACAGCCGTGAGGTGAACAGAGCTGCACGTATTCAAAGGCTTCACTCATTTGCACACAATGACATGAGGAGATGAAGGACCGCAGGGACACCAGAGGAACCATGACACGCCGCGTTATTGTTTCTCCGCCAATGTTATCAATGATCCGGACGCCTGCAGCTCTTTCCCAACAGGCACGGAGTACAACAACATTACAGCACTGCCACAATTCATCACCTCCACTGCAATGATTCCTGGGCTTTTTGCATTCATTTAGATGACAGTAGCGTGCAGACAAGAAAACATGTGCGTGTCACGAATCAATCGACTTCATATTCATTCTAAACTAATTCCACTGCAAAAAATGATCTTACTCAGAATTTCTGTCTTGTTTTCAAGTACAAGTATCTAGGGGTTAAACGGATCCAAGTGTGTAGTTTTGGTTTGAGCATTTGGGGGTCCCAGCATGCTCTCTTGTGAGATTTATTTGTTTGTTTGTTTATTTTTGCAGAATGGTCTTTTGTGGTATCATCCACACATGCAAAGTTGGTTGATACATAACTGCAATAAAGTAATAGCCAAGTTTACATTTAAATGTTTACATAGGATATATGATGTGTTTTATATTATTTAAGCACCTAATCAGTTTGACAGAATGTTCTAAATCAAAGTGCCATGGCTTTACTTAAAAAATGTTTACTTAAAATGTTAATTTCCTGTCATCTTTGGAATAACTGAAAGCCATGTTTTTCAAAATATCTGTCATTATTAGCAAACACATTTTAAACATGGGGAAACCTAATTGTTAAAGGATAACTGTCGCCAAAATGCAACCTAGGGTGTTTTTGTGAATCTACCCGAGGCAAACTTTTGTTTAAAAGCATAATTAGACTGGAAACGCCACTTTTAAGTTTGACTGTATTTTCGTTTTCGGTCAAATTGGCTTTTGAATGGGAGTGAATGGGGCACTTCTATGATCGCATCAAAAATTGCTATTTTTAAAACACTAAGAAGATATCACTAAGAGATAGTCGATCTCCGAATGCAACGTAACATGAGGAGAGTAAAGATGGAAAGCTCCTAAAGCTTAGTTCCATTTAAATTCACGGATAATTTGTTGTTTTGCCGTTAGTGAAAATCAATATTGACCTTGTATTTGAAAAAGGATCCTCATATAAGAAGCAATACCAAAATTCAGAGTCAGTTCATTCGCATTCGGAGATCGACTAGTTTTGACTGTCAAAACACCAGCGGACACAGAGACAGTGAGTTGTTCAAAATCTTGCTTTTTAGTAAACTCTGTGTACACAAACAATGTTCTCAATGCTGGAGTTCATGTGTAGAGCCGCTGGTGACACTTCCAGCAAAGTTTCATGTTGTGTCGAGCCTTCTTAGTGTTTTAAAAATAGCGATTTTTGATGCTATCATAGAAGTGCCCCATTCAAAAGGCAATTTGACCGAAAACGAAAATACGGTCAATCTTAAAAGTGGCGTTTCCATCCTAATTATGCTTTTAAACGAAAGTTTGCCTTGGGTAGATTAACAAAAAGAGCCTAGGTTGCATTTTGGCGACAGTTATCCTTTAAGTGATTACTTGATATTATGTTGGTGAAATAAAACAAAAATCACTGTGTGCTTTTTATTTGGCCATTAACTGTCGGTGGTGAATCAAACTCGACTGAGTATGAGAGCATTTAGAGCCTTTAGACAGATGATCTATTAAGGTCTCTTATTTAAACCTCTTTAAAACAGCAACAGACTATAGGCAGGTTTGATTCATTTCTGTGAATCAGTTCTTTTGAAGAGCAGGACAAATCTACATCACACAATCACTAAAATGATAAAGTTTTAATAATCCAGTCGAATCACATTTTATTTATATTGCAGTTTATATAATGTATTGCTTTACAGTATTAAGCATGAAAAACAGTGTCAGTGTCTCTTTCAGTTAGAATTAGTTTCTATACTAAAGCGGCTCTCCAGTGTAATTATGGTTTTACTCGTGTCTGACCTTTATGGACTGAACAGAAGAAATGAACCGGAGAAGATTTTCACATCAAAGGAGGCGGAGCCTCAGAGCCACACCCACCTATTACATCATCACCACAGACCAATGGTAGTTCAAATGTGTTTACCAGCCAAAGCAAATTTTGAAAAAAACTACAATTGACCGTTAGCAAAGACCCGCCCCCTTTAGTTACTGTTGCTATGACCGACAAGCCACGCCGTTCTCACGCCACATCATGTTCTCACGCAGTGAAACACACATCGCGCATGATCGCGGAGCAGAGAGGACACTGCTCAACTTTCAAATTTGGTCATTTTTTAACGAAATTTAAACAATAAATATCATTTTGTGGCTCTTTAATGTGTCGTGACAGATCGCTCAGTTAAAGCTGCTCGTGAACCGATCATCTCTTCCTTCTAGTTCATTTATAGCATCAAATAAACATGAATGAATATAAGAAGGAATGTTGTTTTAACCGTGGAAAGACGTCAGTACACCGTTTTTCAAGTTCAAATCCTCCAACGTTAATCTATTAACTCTCCTGACTGCTTTGTCGGACAAAAATGGCGGATTCGGCGGATGGCGGATTATGATTGGTCAGATCGCCTGTCAATCAAACTCCCTGTGAAGGGTCAATTGCTTATAACAGAACATACACTAATATAGTTATGGTTCTTGATGTGAAGGGGCATTTATTCTGCACGTCACATGGTTTGTATGACTTCTCTTACCCATAGATCAGACAGTTGTTTTCCCAGCGGTAGCGCATCTCCAACACGAACTCCTGCCACAGGTGAGCGACGGCACGCACTCCTCCGTGATGGAAGTTAACCATACAGATGCACAAGGCCAGACGGTACGTCAGACTGTCGCACGAAGCTGATTTCAGCTGATTATAGAGATGCTGTTCACAGGGAAACACAGTCAGGCGCTGAAACGCTTCTGTGCATTTGAGCAAACCACCAGCGCTGCTCAGTTTTACTGCACAGTAGAGCATTAAAAGATCACAATCTCGATACAAACACCCACGTGATCTTATTCCTAAATGACAACGATTCGGCTCAGTCTATTAAACCTTTGACAAGTACGATCACAGCGAACATTCAGATATGAGTTCTGAGCCAGAGAGGGCAGTTGTCATGTATAGATATGAAACAGCTTCACATACAGTCTTTTCAACCACATACACAGTATCATAATTTCCGTATTACAATAATTCATATTATCACAGAAGTACTGGGATAAAAGTTTATAATTCGGATATAAACACTGATGACTACGGTAGCAACCAAAATACAGCAAATCATCTTTTGAAAGTAACTTGACGCTTCGAATAATAATTGTGTCAATTACATCGTTACACCAGTAGGTGGCGACAAGTGACTGTTAAAAATTAGTCATTGAATCATTCGTTCAAGAGATTCGTTCAAAAACGCTGATTCATCCAGTAATGAAACTATTTATGAGTGAGCCATTCATTCATTCAAACCAATAAAAAAAAAAGATTAAATCAAATTAATTAAAACATTTTTTGACTAGACTGCATTTTGTCAGAATCTCGAATAAATGCCGTTTAGTTGTCTGTTCAGAATAGTGGTAGAATCGTGATCTCTATTTGAAACAAAAAAAAATTTGTGATCCTCAATTTATCCAGAATTTGTGCAGCTCTACATCTGAATCATCTCATAGCGTGATAATGTTCAATGATTCTCTGTTCAGACTCACGTAATCCTCTGAGTCTTTGTCCGGTTCAGTCTTTCCACCTGGGCTGGGCTGTGTGGATTTCACATCACTACTGTCTGTTTTATCCAAAGCTGCATCTGGGAAAAGATACTGTACAAACACACACACAAAAAAAAAAACACATTTTAGATGTCTCAGCACAACTGTTGTCAAGATTGATAATAAAAAGAAATGTCTTATATTTCTGAAGTATATATTTCCCTTGATATTTACCATTTTTAGCACACCAGGATGACTAGGAAAATTAAATTTTCCAGCCATGACTTCCTGTTCCACAGGAGTATAAATATGAGATAACACAAAGGCCAAATTCCTTTAATCATCCATCACAAAGAGTAAAATACAAGAATATAGCTCTTATACAAAATAGAAAGTGTCTTTAAGAAAATAGCTAAAGCAATCCCAATTTCTACCATCAGGGCAATAATTAAAGGGTATAGTATTTTCGAATGGCCATGCTTCCCTCCCTCATGTCCCCCTGAGACGAGAGATTTCTGTATTGTGTGTCTGAAAAAAAACTCAGATGACGCAAAAATCATCATTTATCGTCATCAGAGGCTTTTCTGTCCAGAGGCGAGAGACTACAGCCAGTAGGAGGAGCTGTCCCGCATGTCTTCAACCCGCCCATAGGGGGATCTCACCATAAAACGCCGTCTTTTCAGTTTCGAGTCGACTAATAGCCTAGTTGTGTCATTTCTTCCGATACTGCCCTCTGTAACCGGTAGGCGTGGCTTGGGAGTGGCCTCGTAGGGCAGCGAAGCAAGTGCATTCTGGGAGTTGTTGTCTTTCATCCACATGAGCCAAAAATACATTTTCTGGCTTTTCTCAGTCTAGAAGGCACCAACTTCTACAATAATCTCACATTTCTACTACATAAATGACCCAATTTAAATACACATTCATCTTTCCAGCTGTGAAATATCCCTTTAAGAAGTTTCAATCAACTAAAGACGTTACGAATCTGTCTGAAACGTGTCTATATTGTCTAAATGCATGGTGAGGAAAGTTTGAGGGGCCAAAGACTCTCAGAGAATCACAGCTGGTGAATAGCAGAAAATAGTTGAGTCTCGGGGTCAAAAAGAAAAATGCTCCTTGCTCATCCAAAAACAAACTCCAGCGTATTCATTTAGCCAGACACTAGAACTTCAAAAGAGACCTGGTTCTGTGGTCAGATGAAACTAAATAAAAGGCCAGAACCCACCAGATGGTGCAAACAGGGATAAAACGTACCCTACGTTCATGGTTAAATATACCACTGGAGCTTTAATGTTGTAACCCTATTTTTTTGTTGGAGGTCCTGGACTTCTAGTTCAGATCCACGACATCATGGACTCTATCAAAGACAAACAGATAAAAAATCAGAACCTGACGCCTCTGCTAGAAATCTTATAATGGGCCGTGGTTGGATCTTCCATCAGGACAACGATCCAAAACAAACATCAAAATCAACACAAAGATTGGAGCACAAACTAAAGCTTCTCTCACGGCCATCCCAGTCCCCTGACCTGAACCCTATAGGAAACTTCAGAGGAGACTGTATCAACATAGACCTGGGAAACTGAAGGATCTGGAGAGATAACGTATGGAGGAATGGTCTCTGATCTCAAAACTCATCAGGCATTATAAGAGAAGACTCAGAGCTGTTCTCTTGGAAAAAGGTTTCAAAAAGTATTGAATAAAAGGGTGCCATTAATTGTGGCCAATGTGCATTAGAGAAAAAACATTTATTTTATAATGAGACTTTAATGTTTTAAAGGGGTGGTATAATGCCCTTTCACACGATGTAAAATAAGTCTCTGATGTCCCCAGAGTGTGTGTGAAGTTTTAGCTCAAAATACCCCACAGATATTTTTACATAGCATGTTAAAGTCATCACTTTTTGAGGGTGAGCAAAAACACATCGTTTTGTGTCTGTTCCTTTAAATGCAAATGAGCTGCTGCTCCCGGCACAGGGGGCGGAGCTTCAACAGCTTGTGTCCTTTTACCTCACACACACATGCACTGAACATTTCAAAAACCTTTAGCCTTTTATGTTCAAACCGGAGTCAGACAATGATGGAGAGACTCAAGAAGAAGTGACAACATGTAGAAGCAACAGGACATTTCTGAATGGTTAGTTGATGAATTTATGAAGCTTATGTGTAGTTATCTTAGTCATTGATTAGCATATTCTGTCATGATAATCTATAAATCTTGTTCAGGGGGCGGGGTTTATGTAAATGTTAGGGTTGGTGATGTCACTAACCCGGGAGGAATGTGGTGTAGTCTCTACCAGCCGTTTGTTGTAGTCCTTAAAAAGCGATTTCTTTAAAAGCAAATATCTCCCTTTGCTTTGAACTTTGAGCGTTGTAACTTTGCAGATGTTGTTTATGCTCACACAGCAACATTACACACTAACTAAAGTTAGAAAAGTCAAATCATAATCAACCACCCCTTTAATAAAAGGTCATGAGGATTAACAAAGCAGATTTTTTCCGAAGGTTTCTTTGTTCATATTGACAAGGGTGCCAATAATTCTGACCAGGACTGTATATATATATATATATATATATATATATATATATATATATATAATATACACAAGATTTCAATGAGCAGACGAGCCGACAGTTACGTTACAGTCAGAAGCGATTTAAACATAACTAATCATATCAATCAATTCATGATATTTGCAATGATTGCAATGAGAGTAATTTAGTTTGGTCCGGTGCAGACACGCCAAATTGCTAAATATGCAAATAACCTGCACGAATCATCTGACATGTTTTAATGCGAATCAAACAGCAAACGTGACTCCCGAATTAAACATCAGTCTCGTTTAGGCTAATTAAACAGGAATGTGCTACATCAGCGCTTACAGATGCCACCCGCAGTTCCTGCTTCGCTAAAGTTGTGCCAACTTACAAATGCATTAAACTACACAAGATGAAGCCCACGGTAAAGAACAGAGAGAGAATTATATATTATTATTAGTGCTGGGCAATGATTAATCGCATCCAAAGTAAAAGCTTGTGTTTATATATACGTGTGTGCACTGTGTATAATTGTTTTCTATATATAAACACACACATGCATGTATATATTTAAGAAAATGTGTTATTTATATACAAAATATTTATATATAATATAAATTATGTATATATATATATGTATATATATATATGTATATATATGCATGTGTGTGTATTTATATATACAAAATAATTATACACAATACACACACATATATTATGTAAACACCAACTTTTACTTTGGATGCGATTAATCGTTGCCCAGCACTAATTATTACACAACGGTCGGCTTCTGACCAATACATCATCATCATCCACTTCCTCACACTAATCACGCTGCTGATCAGGCGCATGTAAACACCCAGCATGCTCTCTGTTTTAACAGCTCCTCACCAGCAGGATGGAGTTCAGCACGTCGTTGTTAAGAGGCGACTCCTCGACCCGCTTGTGTCGCCGTATGCGCTTGCGTGCGCTGTGGACCATGTTGGAGACGGACAGCTTGTGGATGGGAACAGCAGCCGGCTCCGTCAGTTTGGACAAGGCTTGAGTGATGTCACTGTTCTCTATGGAAACATCAGAGGTGGGAGGAATCAGTCAATCAAACCATACGCAAAAACACAATATATAAGTGATGAGAGTTGAGCAAAACTGTTAGAAACTGATTCAATGTAGCGTTTGCCCTCAGAATGAGGGTGCAGTGAAAAATAATAATAATGTTCTTCCATCTTCCTCAGTATTTTTGTCTTGTTTTCCAGTATAAAAACAAGTATAAACATGTCTCAAGATACTTTTACTTGAGCAGCAAAATGACTAAATAGATTAGGTCTTGTTTTTTCTGAAAAATTTATTAAAATTAGGTGATTAAGTGTTTAAAATAAGAAAAAATATCTGCCATTGGGGGTCAGAAAAATCATCTTTAATTTGAAGGGACATTATTAACATTTAATAAACATTATTATTTTTCTGACTGGCAGATATTTGTTCTTGTTTTGACACTTGAAAATGACACTTAATATCTTAAGTAATTTTGCTTCTCGAATAAAAGTATCTTGATTTCTGAATGTTTCGATATTTGTACCGGAAAACGAGACAAAAATACTAAGAAAGAAAATTACTTTTGCAATGTGGATATCTCCAATCCAGTGTTTCAGGATATTAAAATGGTGGAATAAATGGCAGACATGAATGGAAAGAACAGATCCTAAAGGATCACACAGTTATTGAACTGAACTGAATAAACACTGAAATGATTTGCCTTATATTTGATAAATTCTGCATTATTGATTCTGTTATTTTCATGTTTATTACTGTGAAGCTGCTTTAAAACAATTTGCATTGTATAAAGCGCTGTAGAAATAAAGCTGACTTGATTCAGACGACACGAAGTTTGATTAACGCACGTTCGGATCAAACATGTACATCTGCTTATTCTCTCACAGAGAAGAAACAAGAACAAGAAGAAAATCAGTAACCCTATAACCCTAAAACCTTAAACAATCATTGTCTTTACCATTCAGATAAAAACCAAAACCCTAAAACCAGTGAAATGTGTCTCAAGAAGATGCTTAATGAGATTTTCGGCTAGTCCAGACATATGTGGTTAATTAATATCTAGAAAGAAAATGTTCAGGATGACCTTTCCCTTCCTCTTCAACCGAGTTTCTCCCCAGAATCTCCTCCGTGGTTTCCTTCCGACAGCAAAGTTTGAAGAACTCCATGAGAAATTCACCTGAGGATCAAGACAACACATCAGGCTCAAGCGCGCTCATCTAGCGCTCATCCTTCCTCTCGCTCTGCATGTTCGTGTGTTAGCGGCCGCTCTTACCCAGCAAGCACTGCGGGTTTTCTGCTTTCCGCACTCGAACAGACCAGTGAGGCGCTTGAAGTGGATCCAGATCTCTGAGAGAGCAGAAAAAATAGACACGGAGAACTAAAACAAACCTTCACTGAAACAAACACGCTTGTGTCTGGTTATGAAGTGGCATTGCAATATAAACATTTTTGTGATACACTACAATTGGATATTTGTACTGGAAACAAGACAAAAATACTAAGTATTCTTAAATCAAGGTACATTTACTTTGCAGGCAAAATGACTGAAGATATTAAGTCTTGTTTTCTGAAAAATGTGTCAAAATTAAGTGAGTTTTCGCTAAAAACAAGAACAAATATCTGCCAATGGGGTCAGAAAAATAAACTTAATTTAAACGGAAGCCATGATTATTTTTCTGACTCCATTGGCAGATATTTGTTATTGTTTTAAGCATAAAGTCACTTATGTTTAGATATTTTTTATTGTAAAACAAGACAAAAATGATGAGGACATTTTTTTTTTTTTTACAAGACAAACATAATAAAACATTTTTTTTTTAATGTTCTTACTTATTATATTTGTCTTGTTTTCCAGTACAAATATGTTAACATTCTTAAATCAAGACACATTTACTGGAGAAGCAAAATGAGTGAAGATATTAACTCTTGTTTTCTGAAAAACTGTTCAAAATTAAGTGAGTTTTTGCTAAAAACAAGAAGAAAAAAAAATCAGCCCAATAAAAATATTTGACTGATATATTAAAGCCGATAAATAATGGATTATTTCCTTCAGCTGAGACACTAGAGATGCGCACTGTTAAACATAATGGTTTTGAATTGCTTGAAATATGATTGAAATCACTTCAAAAAAAAGAAAATACTGTTAAGTGCAACATTGCAAATCTGTCATATATGCTATAAAATTATAAGAACATCATTATAATAGTGTGCTTGGGACATGGATTTTAATGGTGAGACTTTAGTTTTTTAATCAGGGAGGCTTTAAAATGTTTTATAAAAACTTTCTACAGCCAATTTATTGGTTATAGGCTTTTTATAAAGAATTATCGGCATCGGCCAAAATGTTCATATCGGTGCATTCCTAATCTTGATTTAAGAATGTTTAGATATTTGTACTGGATGGAAAACAAGACAAAAATACAGAGGAAGAACACATGCACACATGCACGTCCTTCCCCTGGAGAAGCGTTGAGTGCTTATCCCATCGTCACCAATAACTAAATGAACAATGACTACTAATGCTTAAAAATCTGTTGAAAAATCAGGCAATTATGGCGTTTTCACGATCAGATCGTCTGAGAGCGTGCGAAATAAGAGTGCTCGAGCGCACTTCATTGTGTGAATGTTTGTTCAAAATCATTTTGAAAGAACTCTTTCTGTACTCCAGAAGTAAGAGTTCATCAGCACATGCCCACACACCGAATGAGACTTGAGAAAACAACACAAAGTGTTAATGCGATGCTACGGCTCACCGAGCAGCACTTCATCACTAAACTAAAAGGCGTAAAATAATGCGGCGCGAATCAATTTTAGGCTTGGGTGTTTATAAGGCGGTGCACGCTTCCCCCCCCACCCCACACACACCTTCTTCTCCTGAGCTGTGAAAAATTATTATGGGTAACAGGTTCTTTACGAGGTGACGAAACATGGATCTGGCACTGACATCAGCTGGAGTTGTTTTCGTGCATCATGCATATTCATGAATTACTCAGTGCTATAAAAAAACGATTACATCGCTGTTCTATTTTCATCATTCACGGTGCAAAGAGATGTCAGTTTTGTAAAAGCACAGTGTGTGTGTTTGGTGGAAACTTCACTCACGAATAAACATCATTGTCCACAACGATTCCCTCCGTCAGGTTCGGCCACGTTGTTGCAAGATGCAGCTCACTGAAAAAAAAAAAGCGTGATTTGATTTACACGTGCAGCCTTTACTAATCATTTCACTATTTAATGCAAGAAATTAACATTTCAAAAGATTCCTCTTATAAGATCTGACCTGATGACAATCTAGTTTCAGCACCACTATCCTTCTTTAACATTTTGATTTCTGTCAAACTTTAAACTCCACTTAATTTGGGTCATGTGATTAGTCAGGAGTTGAAAGCATTTTGATACTGTGTGATTGTGCGCCTATTCGTCAACATATCTGTCTGACAATGCTTTGATGTTCTGAAAGGAAGTGATGTAATTGTTATTGACGGTCCATGAGGAGTTTGGGGTCAGTGCCACCTACTGGACAACACACCACACACGTCTATATGGGAGAACGAGTTAAGAAATGACCTACAATCAAAACACCTTTACTGTATTGCAAAAACAAACCAGTCAGTCAAAGTATATCTATAGAGTACAATCGTCATATTATTTTAGTGAACTGAATTATTATTTATGATTTTTATGCAGATTGAGAAAAGACTTGCCGAAACAGCATAATATTATTTTTGATTACCGGTAACTTAAAGTTTTGGGGTCAGTAAGAAGTCTCTTCTGCTCACCAAAGCTGCATTTATTTATTCAAAAATACAGTAAAACAGTGATATTGTGAAATATTATCAGAATTTAAAATAAGTGTTTACTATTTGAATATATAGTAAAGTGATCATGATGTCACATGATCCTTCAGAAATCATTATAATATGCTGATTTGAAAAAATAAAATAAAAAAATTGAAAAGAACAGTGTTTATTTAAAATAGAATTTTTGTAACATATGACAATGTCTTTACTGTCACTTTTGATCAATTTATTGCTGAATATAAATATTAGTTTAATAATTAGTTTTAATAAGTAAATAATCTCAATTTAAACATTTTTTTTTACTTTTGAATGGTGGTGCATCATGGTTTCCACAAAAATCTTAATCTGCAAAAACTTTGACAACATAATCAGAAATGCGTGTTGAGCATCAAATGCATTCGAATGATTTCTGAAGGATCATGTGACACTGAAGACTGGAGTAATGATGCTGAATATTAAGATTTGATCACAGGAATAAGTTACACTTTAATATATATTCACATAGAAAACTGTTATTTTAAATTTTAATAATATTACACAATATTTACTGTATTTTTTAACAAATAAATGTAGAGACTTCTTTCAAATATAAATAAATTATATATATATGAAGAGTTCAGATGCAAAAGCCTCTAAGTGCCATCTGAAATTTTCTTCTAGAATGATAGCTCGTATATTTAAGTTCAATAATTTCACTTAAATGGCAATGCAAATTACCTATTAATTGTCATTTAAGTGAAATTACTTAACTTAAATATACAAGCTTTATAAAAATGATCATTCTAGAAGAAAATTTCAGATGGCACTTAGAGGCTTTTGCATCTGAACTCTTCATATATATATATATATATATATATATATATATATATATATATATATATATATATATATATATATATATATATATATATATATATATATATATATATATATATATATACACACACACTACCGTTCAAAAGTTTGGGGTCAGTAAGATTTTTTTATGTTTTTAAAAGAAGTCTCTTCTGCTCACCAAGGCTGCATTTATTTGATAAAAAAAAACAGTAAAAAAAAAACAGTAATATTGTGAAATATTATGACAATTTAAAATGACTGTTTTCTATTTTAATATATTTTAAAGTGTAATTCTTTGATGAATAGAAAGTTCAAAAGAACAGCATTTATTTAAAATAGAATATTTTCTAACATTATAAATGTCTTGACTGTAACTTTTGATCAGTTTAACTCATCCTTGATGAATAAAAGTATTGATTTACTTTATTTCTTTCCCCCAAAAATAAAATTTAAATTCTTACTGACCCCAAACTTTTGAACGGTAGTGTTTAATGTTACAAAAGCATTAAATTTCAGATAAATGCTGTTCTTTTGAACTTTCTATTCATCATAGCATCATGAAATAAAAATGTAAAAAACTGTTTTCAACATTGATAATAATCATAAATGTTTCTTGAGCATCAAATCATCATATTAGAGTGATTTCTGGAGGATCATGTGACACTGAAGACTGGAGTAATGATGCTGAAAATTCAGCTTTGATCACAGGAATAAATTACACTTTAAAATATATTAAAATAGAAAACAGTCATTTTAAATTGTCATAATATTTCACAATATTACTGTTTTTTTTATTTTTTTTTTATTATCAAATAAATGCAGCCTTGGTGAGCAGAAGAGACTTCTTTTAAAAACATAAAAAAATCTTACTGACCACAAACTTTTGAACGGTAGTGTGTGTATGTATATATATATATATATATACTTTATATAAGTATATATGTTTTGTTTTTTGCATTACATTAGTGAGAATTTGTGCTTAATTGTCATGAAAATTGCTGAAAAATCCTTTGCCCTTTTAGTCGATGGCACTGCTGCATTAAGATGGATTATTAACCTATATAATGATCTATTTATTCAGATCTCCCTTTAATGCCGTTTTAATGCAGTTTGGTAAACAGAAAATGAGCTCTGAACATTAACTACCGCCGTGACACTGAACACAAACGCACCTGATGGGATCTTCACACGCTCCAAAAGGAAGTTTGCCAAACTCCACGCCGCCCACCTCTCCAGTGAGAAGCGCATCAAAGTCTAAAAACAACACACACACACACACACACACACACACACACACACACACACACACACACACACACACACACACACACACACACACACACACACACACACACACACACACACACACACACACACACCTTTTCATTTTATATTAACTTTGACTTTCATTTTAGCTTATGATCAAAGTAATATAGAGCAGTGAAATTAATCAACTCAGGATATACGTAGAATATTATCATCTGGCTGTGTAAACATCTTCTACCCTGCTTAATACAGAGGTAAACACTCACGGCGCACCGAATCCACTGAGCAAATGTGATATTGACAGAGATGTTCTGATCGACACACATGCGACTCCATGGCAACAGCGACAATTTCTCCAATGTAGCAAATAAAAATTTCCATATTCCCTAGGAAACGCTGCAGAAAATTATATTTGACTTTCTCAGTAATTCTGTATTGTTTTCAAGTACAAATATCTAAACATTCTTAAATCAAGATACATTTACTGGAGAAGCAAAATGACTGAAGATATTAAAGGATGAGGATGATAATGATAACGATAACGATATAGCTTTAATAATCATTCACACTACAACTATAACTATAACTATAACAGCACAGAGAAACAATATCGTTGGAATCAGTTTCGGAAACGATGTTTTTCCAGCTGATAACACTGATAGCCAATCAGAATCCATCCTGCTTTAAAGAGTTGAACAATTTAAAGTGACAGACGATCAAAACTGCAGCTAGTAAACAGAACGATATCGTCTGCTGGTAATAATAATATTACTATATTTACTATAATTTACTATATTATATTAGTTATAATTACAGCTATCTTTATAGTTATCATTCCTGGTATGTCTTGTTTTCTGAAAAACTCTTCAATATGAAGCGAGTTTATGATTAAAACAAGAAAAAAATAAACTTAATTCAAAGGGAAAATCACTTTGCATGAATCATTCTGGTGCCGTTCAGTTATTTTTGAGTTCGGTCTTTTGTGTTTTTTTGTCATCGGAATAGTACGAAACCTGGTAAAGGTTTTGGCACTTGCTGTGTGAACACAAAAAAAATCATGAATATGGAAAAGATTAAATGGTCCTGAAAAAATAGTCATACTTGTATTGTTTGTGGCCAAAAATGACTACCACTGCGCAGTGCGCACAAACAAATTCTCACTGAAAGGTTGTTTGTTGAGATATCAACCTCAAATTTAGAACACAGATTGTTTAGATTAGATTTTCTCACAGTTTTAGAGTAAAAAGTGTTTTGAAAAATATATATTTCATATAAAAACAGATTTTTTTAAAACATTTTCATTACAATAAATTTCAAGTTCATTTTTTAAAACTTTTGTCACTTCAGCAATAACCTGCCAAGTGTCGTCTTTAAAAAGAGACCAAACTTAAGTTTGTGCTCCAAAGCATTAAAGATGTATGGTCTATGCTCAAAAAGTGAATAAATGGATTATAACTACAGCATAAATATAATTTAGTACCATAAAATCCCCTAAAAATAAAAAATGTTAAATAAAAAATATTATTGAACTTAAATATAGTACAATCATTTCATTGAAACAAAATTCTGTACCATAAATTTTGCGTCTAAAAGGGAAATTCCAACAAATGCATATGCAATAAGTTCAGCTGCAAAAATAACCCTAGCCTTTTCAGCGCTAACTCTTCTCTACCTTGTAACCAATCAGATCAACGTGTGATCGTCAACCAGTGGATCTCTGAGCTGAGTGAGTGAGTGGAGGCGGGGCTCATTTGCATAATCATAGAACCGCGTATACTAAATGACGCAGGGGTGTCGAGTTACACTCAAGATATTTTAAGGCAACGGAAAAAAACATTTAAATATGTCATTTTGGTGATCAAAGATGAGTTTTAAGGGATAAAATGATTGACTAAAAGGGAATTTTAAGAGTTTCAGAAGCGAATAACAACAGAAAACATGAGTTTTCAGCGCAGCCGGTACGTCCATGAAGTCATTAAACCCTCCTCACAGGCTTCTACTGAGTGCAACACGCTGAAACGCTGCAGACTGATCTCAGATCAGACACACACCTGGCGGCTGCTGAGGCCACGAGCACTGCTGCCAGTCCTGAAGGACGTACGTGAAGCGAATGGCAATGTTGATGGGTGGCAGCGGCATCAGTGGGCAGCCCTGTGGACACAGAACATCAAGAGAATGAAGGAGACAGACGGTAAAAATGACAAAAGAAAGAAAACAATCAATTGTGCAATTATTAAATTTCATACTTAAATGCATACCTGTCAAATGCACCTTTCTATGACAAGAAATGCAGTTAATCAATATCAAATAAAGCTGGCAATGCATTTGAGTTTTGATTAGAAAAGTGTTGAAGCTTTTTGCATTCAACTAGTAAAACCACTTACTAGTAGTCCTGGTAAAAAGGGAACTTCAGTACACTTTAAAGTGGCCCTATTATGCTTTTTTCGTGTATTATCTTTCATGTAGTGTGTAATATACTGAACTCACGATACAATATTATTGCGATACTCCAAGACATATGATAAAATGTTAACAGAAAATGAACTGCTGATTAAAATGCTAAATTTGATTTTACGTTGATGTGTAAATGAATATTCTTGGACTTGGTGCTGAAACCCAAAGCACAGGACAATAGAGACACCAGAATAACAATATTCATGATTCTGAAGCTGAAAATACAGAATTATTTTAGACGAATATGCTTGCGTTGTTTCACGACTAGATATATTTAAAATAATGTAGGCCACTTTTTACTGGTAACATCAGACATTTGGCATTATCAGGACACACAAATATCCCCCATTGCATTATTATACATTATATTCAACATTATATATAGCAGTTTAATGTAGTACTGACATTGGGTGAACTATACACAATACAGATTGTCACAATCCACGATACATATTGATGCATTTTTGTATTGCGATATAATGTGACATGATATATTGTTACACCCCTAGTGTTTAGAGTTAAATGTCCACATCCGATCAGCATGTTCTCTGTGTGTAAACATGCTCTGAAAACGTAAGACCAATGCTTATCACCAGAACTCACGATCTTGTTCTTGAAGATGTCGAGCAGGCCGGACAGGTGGTTGTACTGGCTGGGCACTTTACGCAGATGCACGATCTCGAAGTCCGAGCGAACACCGGGTCCCTGACACTCGCCCGCAAACATCCTCCTCCACTTCTGCTGGATCTGTACGAACAGCGGCACGTGGCTGCAAAACAGAAGAAGAGCAGGTGTGTAGATATAACATGTGACCCTGGACCACAAAACAAGTCACATGGGTCACAATTTTGAAATTGAGATTTATACATCACCTGAAAGCTGAATAAATAAGCTTTCCATTGATGTATGGTTTGTTATGATAGGACAATATTTGGTCGAGATACAACTATTGTAAATCTGGAATCTGAGGCAAAAAAATCGAAACATTGAGAAAATCTCCTTTAAAGTTGTTCATTTATGTTCACGATTGTGCTGCATTCACTCACAAAAATAAATGTTTGATATATTTACAGTAGGAAATGTACAATATATCTTCATGGAACATGATCTTTACTTCATATCCTAATGATTTTTGGCATAAAAGAAAAATGGATAATTTTGACCCATACAATGTATTGTTGGCTATTGCCACAGATATACCCGTGCGACTCGAGACTGGTGACGTGATCCAGGGTCACACATGTGGAACGGGCTTTTCCTATCATTCCTATCATGACATTTTAACACTGTGAGCACAAAAACAGCTTTTAGAAGGGACAGGAAAAATCTGGTACATTTAGCAATATAGAGGGTGAATTAAGAATTATGTGTATGATGTATATCATGCTGTTATGATGAACTACATGCCTGGTAGCACATTACAATACGGTTCATTAGTTAACATTTGTTAAAGGGGTGGTTGATTATGATTTGACCTTTCTACCTTTAGTTAGTGTGTAATGTTGTTGTTTGAGCATAAACAACATCTGCAAAGTTACAACGCTCAAAGTTCAAAGCAAAGGGAGATATTTGCTTTTAAAGAAATCACTTTTTAAGGACTACAACAAACGGCTGGTAGAGACTACATGACATTCCTCCCGGGTTAGTGACATCACCAACCCTAGAATTTACATAAACCCCGCCCCCTGAACACGGTTTATAGATTACCATGACAGAATATGCTAATCAATGACTAGAAGATAACTACACAACAGCTTCATAAACTCATCAACTAACCATTCTGAAATGTCCTGTTGCTTCTACATGTTGTCTCTTCTTCTTGAGTCTCTCCATCATTGTCTGACTCCGGTTTGAACATAAAAGGCTAAAAGTTTTTGAAATCTCCAGTGCATGTGTGTGTGAGGTAAAAGGACACAAGCTCTTGAAGCTCCACCCCCTGCGCCGGGAGCAGCAGCTCATTTGCATTTAAAAGAACAGACACAAAACAGTGCGTTTTTGCTCACCCTAAAAAATGTACACTTTTAACATGCTATATAAAAATATCTGTGGGGTATTTTGAGCTAAAACTTCACACACACTCTGGGGACATCAGAGACTTATTTTACATCTTGTGAAAAGGGCATTATACCACCCCTTTAACTACCTTAGTAAACATTAACTAACAATGAACAACACTTCTACAGGATTTATTAATCTAAGTTAATATTAATTTCAACATTTACTAATACATTATTAAAATCAAAGGGTTTGTTTTGGTTAACATTAGTTAATGCACTGTGAACTAACATGAACCAACAATGAACAGCTGTATTTTTATTAACTAACATTAACAAAGATTAATTAATACAGCAAGAAATGTATATGTCAGTTAATATGACATATGACATTGTACCATATGCCTTTTTCCACTGACTTTCTATGATGTTTAAAGCGTTTGTAAGGATGCTGATTTTAGGCAGATGTTTGACTCTGAGATGGAGAACGAGAACGTCGTTTGTGTGACATTAGCAACTAATTATTAGCTGTTTGATAATGTAGTCAAGCCAAAGGCTAATCATATCAATTACAGTCATGTGTCTGACGTTGATACATGAAACGCATTATCATTCTGATACGTCGACTTATAGACAACCCTGTATAATTCACTCTTCCACTTCTTCTGAATCAGTTTCTGCTTCAAACGTTCTTAAACCAACATTTCCACTTGTGTAGCGTTTCCTTCGGTCGACCGAGTGGATCAGGTAACCCGAGATGCTGTGATTGAATGGAGGCGGAGACTAATTTGCATATTCATGGTTCCACGTATACTAAATGAAGCAAGGGTGTCGGGTTACATTCAAGCTATTTTAAGGCATGAATAATTTTTCACAGGAAAAAAACAGGGATAAAATTATTAAATGCAGGTGAACTTTAACACATGAAGTTCCTGTTCTCTGGTGTCTCTAGCAGATGAACACACACACACCCACCCACACACACACACACACACGCTAACACAGCTCAACAGCGCCACCTGATGTCAAAACAGCAGCACTGCTGCTCTAAGTGTACTGCAGCAATATGACAGATGTAAATGCATTTATAAACAAAATATTTGTTTTTCATTAATCAAACAGAGCCAAAACATCTCTGAACACCCATAATTCATATCATCGTATGAACAATTACAGTGAATACATTCCGCAGCACAATAATAACAAAGCACATCACACGACGCAATACGCAGAACATCCACATAAAGCATTTAAAAAGAGGCTAAGAGATTATTAAAAACAACTATCTATCCCACAATGCCCCAGAAAGCCATGGCAACATGATCATCCTTGATCATTGTTGCATAGACATTTAAAACTGTCTGTTAATGCAGGAACTTGGCCAATCTAACTTCATAAATGAGTTTTAATGTGTCAAAACATATTTTACATTGACAAAGAGACAGATGTTTTCCAAAATGACGTGTGTCAATACAGACTTCAGTAAGATACTCGTAATTAAGAATGTATATGGTACAAAATACAGCTTTTTAGTAGTTGTATTAAAAATAGAGTGAGATTAGAGGTTTATAATAATAGGGCATAATAATAAACGATAACAATACACTACTATTATTATTATACAACAATACTAATTGTAAAAATAGTAATTAAAATAATAATAATAATAATAATATACCATAAAAATGTGCTATTATTATTTTTACCAGTATATAATAATAACTAGAGATGCACTGATACTAAATTTCTCTGCCGACAGCCGATTATAGCTTGATTTTTCTATAAAGGGAACCCTCTCATTTAGTACATCAATATAACATTAGAGGTTAAAATTAACAAGAGAGCTATTATATTCAACTGCTATTTATTTTCAGATATAATAAATCCAAAACTTATTTATTTTCTGTTGCTTCATCTTTTGGAAATTGAACTTAATGCCTTAATTAAAAAAATGAGGAAAAATCCAACCTTTAAGGACACCAATTTTCTTCGTGAATGAATCATGTATCGTAAATAAATAAATGTTCTTCCTTAAAATACAGGGTGCATAAGTCTGGACACCCCTATGTTAAATTCCCATAGAGGCAGGCAGATTTTTATTTTTAAAGGCCAGTTACTTCATGGATCCAGGAAACTATGCATCCTGATAACGTTCCCTTGGCCTCTGGAATTAAAATAGCCCCACATCATCACACACCCTTCACCATACCTAAAGATTGGCATGGGGTACTTTCCATAAGATCATCTCTCAATGCAAATCAAACCAGCTATTAGGCTAACTGAAATAAAACCATGCCAATCTCTAGGTATAGTGAAGGCTATGTGATGATGTGGGGCTATTTTAATTCCAAAGGAAAAATTGTAATGGAGATATTAATAATAAATCATAACAATAAACGGTTACACTTTATTTTAAGGTGTCATTGTTATAATGTAATTATATATTTAAGTAGTGAGTAATATTAAGCAACTACATGTACTTACTATAGGGTTAGGGTAGGATTAGGGTTTGGTTGAGGGTTAGTTGCATGTAATTATGCATAATTTACTGTTATTACTATGGTAAGTACATGTAACATGTAACGAGGACACTGTAAAATAAAGTGAATAAATTTCACCCTCAACAAATGCAGGAGAATTTACTGGCGAATGAAGCAACGATAGTGAGGATGTGAGGATCACAGGTGTTCATCAGAGATCCAGGAGCATGCTGGGACTCACGGTTCACTCACCAGCCTGTGTTTGCCAGAGCGATGGACACGGAGCTCAGCAGCAGGTTACACTTGGACTCACTGACGATGGCTTCACAGTTCGCTCCGGGAGAAATCACCACGAACTCACGCATGCCAAACCTACAGCACAACAGAGACGTGCGTCAGGACTTCTGGTCCGTTCAGACACACCGCATTACATGCAAACGCTCAGGAGGACCTGGAACCAGCGTAATATACAGGCAAGATTCTTCAGTCGACTATTCTTTGAGGAAACTCACTGACTGGTCAATTTTGACAACACGCTGTTTCTCACAACCGTACTCGTGAGGAGACTATTACACTGCCAAAATACACCCGAACTGAGAAATATGCTTATTATTATTATTATTTATATTTATTCAAGAGATTCCAGTAATGAAACAAGTGAAGTCATTCATTCAATGATTTAAAAAAATATTATTCATTTAAATTAATTAGCTTAAACTGCAGTATTTAAAGGGATAGTTCACCCAAAAAATGAAAATTCTGTCATCATTTACTCGCCCTCACTGTTGTTCCAAACTTGTATGAGTTTCTATGTTCTTCTGAACACAAAAGAAGATATTTTAAAGAATGTTGTGAACCAGACAGTTGACACGAGCCATTGACTTGCATAGTAAAGTCAAAGGTTACCACCAAGTGTTTGATTACCAGCAGTCTTTATAATATCTTCTTTTGTGTTCAGCAGAACATAGAAACTGATGACAACATTTTAATTTTTTGGGTGAACTGTCCCTTTAAGTCTCAAAACCACCATTAGTGGAGAATGAGATTTGAATGAGTCTTTATTGTGATATGATCTATAAACAGATAAACTATGTCTGAGCAATACTAAACATTGAACTGCATCATATTTGAGATTCTCAATCATTATCTGAATATCCTTTGTAAAATCTGACGCGTCTATAGCCCTATTCGGACGGGACTAGTGTATCATGGAGAGGTGGAGTAAAGTAATAATCACCAGGTCTTCTCTGTGATTTTAATCTCGTCTGAATGTGCGTCTCAGTGATCGTCACGGACAATGTCAGTAAAGATTACGGCGACTTTTACCTTCAGTAAAAATGTCTGGAAAAATGACCTCAGGTGATACTAATCCCGTGCGGATAGACTCGCTGTAAATATGTACGTAAATATTCCATCATTTCCTGTTTAAAAGTAGTTTTCTGCAGTTTTTCAAGCATGAAGACGCTTGAAAAAGCATCAGTTGTGTTCTAGACGCTGGGACAAGTCTGTGGCAAAACTCAAGTGTTTCACACACACCATCAGATCAGAGAGAAGATCGAACGCACTTGTTAGAGGCACAAAACATCTTTTAGCGTTAGATAAGAGCCTTTCACCAACACACTCCAATCTGAAGTTCATTAATACATCGTTCAACCGGACATAACTGTTTTATATATATAAATATAGATTATATGTGTTTGTGCACGTGATATCAGGAAGCAGCGTAACACACACATGACGACAGGAGTGACGGCGGTGTGTAAATCGAGTTACTCTCACACTTCTGCTAGTTTACTGAGATCTCTTATCCTGTGCGAATTGGCCATTAATATTACAGACGTCCTGTGGTAAAATTACATCACTCCATCTACCCTAGTAAAGCTAATCCTGCCCGAATAGGGCTTTACAGAGCTTCTTACCATCTGACCAGACAGTGAGCTCGAGGAGGAAAGTCATTGTTCATGCAGAGCAGGTCCTGCATGGCCAGCGGATACGCATCTGAAAGCAGAAGACACCGTTCAACACACGCAGAAGAGGTCAAAGGTCAGCTGACGAGGTCAACGTGCCAAACGTACCTTCCTCTGGCTCATCTACGCCTTCACTCTCTGCCGACTCCTGTTTCAGACAGTGATGTGTAATGGAGAACTTGAAATCAGCAAAGTTGATCTCTAGACTCGTCTCTTCCCAGATGCCGCTGGTGTATTCACCCTGTCAACATCAACACTGTTAACTTCTGCGTACATCATTTCATACACCATTCGTGTAACTGTAATCATGGGTAATGACCTTCTCCGGTGGTTTCCCAACACGACAACCAATCAGCTTCCAGTCATTGAGCACCTCCTCAACCCTGGATATGAATCTACAAAGACACACAAGTACAAAACCTCAGAGTAAAATGGAGAAAATGAACATTTATATAGAATGAATAATAGAATGAATGCACAGATGAATAGTTCATGCATAATAGTTACTGTGCCGTCATATAAATAAATACCAATCAATAATATAGTGACAGTGACCATGAACCAATATCACACAAAGAAACACAACATTTAACCTGTTAAGTGTCGCATCCCTTTTTGACCATAGAGGTGAAAATGCACCATTTAATCTGAACTTAAATGATTGTAATTCATAAATGCTTTAGAATACAGGCTAATGCTATTTTTAAGTTGTTTATAAGATGAAACGTAGAAATTATAACATTCTGAGTCATATTTATGACGTGACAAGTTGAAATTATGACAGTGAGCAATATTCATAAGATGAAATGTCTAAATTATGACATACTAAGTTATCAAAAATTTGAATGATCTTGTAAGTCAACAATAATTATTTATCTTATTATTTTGACTTTTTTTTATACCCCATAACGAGTATGTAACGACTTAGTATGTCATAATTTCATCTCATAATTAAGGTTTACTCTTTCATAATTTCGACTTGATCAATATCATAATTATGTTTTACCAAGTCATGATGTTTTATTCTTATGTGGCGAGAATGGGCGTTCACAAGGACTCAACAACACAAACACAAGATGACTTTAGTGCACTTTAATCATAAAACCGCATGAAAAGCCACAGAAACGTGAGATTACTGAGGAAATGTTTGTTTAAATGCTTTTTTCTGTACCTCTCCCACTCCGATGCGGTGGTAAAATCAGTGATTTCAAACACTTCAGACTCGGGCTGAAACAGAAACCCGTGACAGTTAAAGAAGCGAATAAAGCAGACACATGTCAAATAACTGCGTGCATTTATATGACACATATGACATTTACATGATGCAGATCATAATGTAATGATACATAAACAAACTCACATCACTGTCAGCCGCCATCTTGGCTCTCTGTTTAGAATGACGTACCGCCGTCACGTGATGCGTCTGGAAATCTAAAAAAATGTACTCTTACGATTCTTTTATGTTTTTGTTTAATTTTTCCATTAAATATAAGGATTTTTTTATTAATTTAATGCGCAGCCATCTGGATTATTACAAAGTAGCTTATAAAGGTATATGTCAAATATTATTAATCTGTATTAGGCGTCTTTTTTCCTATCTTTTTGGAATTTTGATGTTACATGCGCCTGTTTTTTTTTTCTTAAATAATAAATAAATAAATGTTAAATAAATAAATCGTATGACATTAATAAAATAAAATTAAACGACATTTCCCAGATTTCTTTGGATCGAACTGCTTCCGTGTTCTCAGCGCAGCTTCCGGCAGCTGTGAGTTGTCGAATCTTTTGGAGCTCAGCAGCAGCATTGATCTTCATCATCGTCATCTTCATCATGCGCTGGTTTGAGGGCTCAATCCCAGCGGCCATCGCGTCAGCTAAACAGCGCAAATGTGTGTTTGTGGTTGTGATCACAGGTACCTGACTATCATCATCATCTCCGTCACACACACTAACTGTTTGACTGTGTTTTTACAGTATTAGTCGATGACAGAGGATGACAGGACACAGATGGATCCGGTTAATGTGTCAGATATGCGCTTATATTAATCAGATATGCGCTTATATTGACACGCCATGTCCGCATCAGCTGAGTCATTATTCTAATATTTCACCATCATAACGTCTTTTGTTTATCCAGTGCAGAGTGAGTTGATTTGTCCAGTCAGAACCGGATAATTTCGTCAAACTGACTGAGACGATCATGTGATTTCAAGTGTGTTTCTGTCTATCTGTCGTTCTATCTATCTATCTATCTATCTATCTATCTATCTATCTATCTATCTATCTATCTATCTATCTATCTATCTGTCTGTCTGTCTGTCTGTCTGTCGTTCTCTCTATCTATCTGTTATTCTATCTATCATCTATCTATCTGTCTGTCTATCTGTTGTTCTGTCTATCCATTTTTTATTCTATCTATCTATCTATCTATCTATCTATCTATCTATCTATCTATCTATCTATCTATCTATCTATCTATCTGTCGTTCTGTCTATCAATCTGTTATTCTATCTATCTATCTATCTATCTATCTATCTATCTATCTGTGGTTCTAGTCTGTCGTTCTATCTTTTAATCTATCTATCTATCTGTCTGTCTGTCTGTTGTTCTATCTATCTATCTATCTATCTATCTATCTGTGGTTCTAGTCTATCAATCTGTTATTCTATCTATCTATCTATCTATCTATCTATCTGTGGTTCTAGTCTGTCGTTCTATCTTTTAATCTATCTATCTATCTGTCTGTCTGTCTGTTGTTCTATCTATCTATCTATCTATCTATCTATCTGTCTGTCTGTTGTTCTATCTATCTATCTATCTATCTATCTATCTATCTGTCGTTCTGTCTATCAATCTGTTATTCTATCTATCTATCTATCTATCTATCTGTGGTTCTAGTCTGTCGTTCTATCTTTTAATCTATCTATCTATCTATCTGTCTGTCTGTCTGTTGTTCTATCTATCTATCTATCTATCTATCTGTGGTTCTAGTCTGTCTGTCTGTCTGTCGTTCTATATCTATCTATCTGTCTGTCAGTTGTTCTGTCTATCCATCTATCTATCATGTCTTTCTGTCTGTTTGTCGATGTCATTTAATCTGTCTGTCTCTCTATCCGTCTATCGATCTGTCTGTCATTAGGGAGTGATGATCAGTCCTCTCAGCTGATCTCCAGTTGGGAGACGGAGAGTGTGTCGGATGCGGTGGAGAACTGCTGTGTGGCGATACGAGTGGACGCTCAGAGGTCAGTGAGACCGACACACACACACCAGATCAGTGTCATCTCAGTGCTGTCCTCCAATCACACACACACATCAGATCAGTGTCATCTCAGTGATTTCCTCCAGTCACACACACACATCAGATCAGTGTCATCTCAGTGATTTCCTCCAGTCACACACACACACACACACACACACACACACACACACACACACCAGATCAGTGTCATCTCAGTGCTGTCCTCCAATCACACACACACATCAGATCAGTGTCATCTCAGTGATTTCCTCCAGTCACACACACACATCAGATCAGTGTCATCTCAGTGATTTCCTCCAGTCACACACACACACACACACACACACACACACACACACACACATCAGATCAGTGTCATCTCAGTGATTTCCTCCAGTCACACACACACACACACACACACACACACACACACACACACACACACACACACCAGATCAGTGTCATCTCAGTGATGTCCTCCAATCACACACACACATCAGATCAGTGTCATCTCAGTGATGTCCTCCAATCACACACACACATCAGATCAGTGTCATCTCAGTGATTTCCTCCAGTCACACACACACACACACACACACATCAGATCAGTGTCATCTCAGTGATGTCCTCCAATCACACACACACATCAGATCAGTGTCATCTCAGTGATTTCCTCCAGTCACACACACACACACACACACACACACACACCAGATCAGTGTCATCTCAGTGCTGTCCTCCAATCACACACACACATCAGATCAGTGTCATCTCAGTGATTTCCTCCAGTCACACACACACATCAGATCAGTGTCATCTCAGTGATTTCCTCCAGTCACACACACACACACACACACACACACACACACACACACACACACACACACACACACACACACACACCAGATCAGTGTCATCTCAGTGATGTCCTCCAATCACACACACACATCAGATCAGTGTCATCTCAGTGATGTCCTCCAATCACACACACACATCAGATCAGTGTCATCTCAGTGATTTCCTCCAGTCACACACACACACACACACACACATCAGATCAGTGTCATCTCAGTGATGTCCTCCAATCACACACACACATCAGATCAGTGTCATCTCAGTGATTTCCTCCAGTCACACACACACACACACACACATCAGATCAGTGTCATCTCAGTGATGTCCTCCAATCACACACACACACACACACACACACATCAGATCAGTGGCTACGTTTACATGCAACCAAATAATCCTTTAATGGGATTGACGGCTCAATCGGACTGAAACGCCTTCATGTAAACTCCGTAATCGATCTGACTGAGCTCGATCCGCATTAAATTTCGATCGGATGTTTATTCCTTTTCTAATCCGATCGAGAGAACATGCAAACACTTGATCGGATTGAAAACCTTATAAACCGTATATATGATGTAGAAATAGTGGATCATAGTGTATGACGCGCTGAACGAGCTGTTCTTCCTGTTGAATAAAGTGTCGTATAAATGAGTGTACCGTCATCCTATAATCCTCCGTTCACTGCGTCTGTGAAGTGGAGCCGGACAACGTTTCGGACTTGGGACTCGGTTTTGGGCATTTTTACCAGCGGCACAACGGTTCTTATGCTCATTGTCTCCAAATTACGACCAGAAATGGATAAATATTAAGCCTGCTGTTTAAAACAAATAAAGAACCAATGTTGGAGAATAGTTATTATGTGCAAACAGCGGGAAACTGTATATTCGTGCAGTGAGCGCATGTCAAAAAATAAATTCCAATTTGAAGCTTGTGACATATAAATGCGCACATCAACCCGATCAGATGTTTAGTGTTCATGTAAACACTATGTTCGGATTCATCAAAATGACATGCAAAAGTTGTGCATGTAAACATGGTCGTCTGGATGATTCCCTCCACTCACTCCAGTCTCTGTCTGTCTCTCTTGTTCTTTCAGTGAAACATGTGTCCAGTTCTCTCAGATCTGTATCCTTTGCTGTTCTTCTGTGGACGCTCGGTGGGATTTTACTGGCACATCTAAACTATATAAATACACCTAATGTAATGTCCAATTTCACAGGAAACATTTTGAGTGTTTAAGCTTTCAAATGGTTACTAAAATAAACAATAAAAAAGTTCACATTGCATTGATAGCAAATACAAGATTCATATGTGAACAGGGCTCTCTGTGCTTAAAGAAACAAAACATGAAACTCATGACCAATAAGAGTCAGGCGTTCCTGTGACAATCTGAAGGAAGACATGCTCACGAACAGCACATCTACAGAGAGTCAAATATATTTTGTATATATAAATACACACACATGCATGTATATATTTGATGAAAATTGCATGTATATACTGTATATATACTGTATTTCTATATAAATATAAATATTTTATATATAAATAACACATTTTTCTTACATATACACATGCATGTGTGTGTATTTATATATACTAAATAATTAACACAGTACACACACATATATTATGTAAACACAAATTATTTTGGATGCGATTAATCGTTGCACAGCCCTAGAGTCCTCAGATATTCCAGGTGTGTTTGTGTCTTTAACTCTGAGCCCGCACAGATCCGGTGGTGTGTATCCCCTCCAGTTTCTTCATAGGAGAGAACGGTATTCCTCTGGAGGTCATCGCTGGCAGCGTCACGGCGGACGAGCTGAAACGGAGGATCGTCAAAGTCACCCAGGTGAATAAACACACGTCACAACGGTTAGAAATGATCATGTACAAGCAAACATGACGGAGAGAACCTGCTCACACTGAAAGACTTGTCTTTGTTAGTTCTGCAAAACTATAGTTTGACCATCAGATTAGTTGTATCATATAGTGTACTAGCCAGTGAACAGAGTGTGACTTCAGCCCTGTTCGGACGGGACTAGTGTATCACGGAGAGGTGGAGTAAAGTAATAATCACCAGAGCTTCTCTGTGACTTTAGTCCTGTCCGAATGTGCGTCTCAGTGATCATCACGGACAATGTCAGTAAAGATTACGGCGACTTTTACCTTCAGTAAAAAGGTCTGGAAAATGACCTCAGGTGATACTAATCCCGTGCGGATAGACTCGCTGTAAATATGTACGTAATTATTCCGTCATTTCCTGTTTAAAAGTAGTTTTCCGCGGTTTTTCAAGTATGGAGACGCTTGAAAAAGCATCAGTTGTGTTCTAGACGCTGGGACGAGTCTGTGGCAAAACTCAAGTGTTTCACACACACCATTCAGATCAGAGAGAAGATCGAACGCACTTGTTAGAGGCACGAAACATCTTTTAGCGTTAGATAAGAGCCTTTCACCAACACACTCCAATCTGAAGTTCATTAATACATCGTTCGACCAGACATAACTGTTTTATATATATAAATATAGGTTATATGTGTTTGTTTACGTGATATCAGGAAGCAGCGTAACACACATGACGACAGGAGTGACGACGGTGTGTAAATCGAGTTACTCTCACACTTCTGCTAGTTTACTGAGATCTCTTATCCCGTTCGAATTGGCCATTAATATTACAGACGTCCTGTGGTAAAATTACATCACTCCATCTACCCTAGTAAAGCTAATCCTGCCCGAATCGGGCTTAATAGAGGGAATGCATTGACGTCACTTTCCCGTGGGAACACAGTCCCTCAGCCGGACTGAGTGGCAGAAGAGCTTCCGAGTGACTGGATTTAATAGAAGAAACTGCGAAAACACGAGTAAAACAAACGATTATCAGTTTAAACTAAACTTGATATACTGTTCCTTACAACTTACCAAAGATCCAGTGATCCGTGGATATTGACATGCAGACAGGAATCGTGTTTCCTGACATTTATATGTGCTTGATTACGACGCCAGGGAAATACATCAAGCAAATTTGCCTGTGAACGCTTTATATAAATACAATATAGGCAAGTCTAAATCCGGATGATCACTGATATCAAAGTTATATATATCATCGTATCGTCCAGCCCTAAAACTCGAGTATACTCGTATATCCGAGTGAAACGGCCTCTCAAACTAGAACAAATGTGGGCGGGGCTTGATTTTGTCTGTAGGGAGTTGATTGGATGGTGGTGATTTGCTATTGGTGGATCTCATGTGAGTGACAGTTTGCTCCGCCCACATCATCAGAGAAGAGATGCTGCAAGAGGGAGGGGACGTTATTTACATAAAGACTTGACCATAGTGACTTTAATGTAGATGTAGCCTCAGATTTCTGTCAGGTTAGACTCACACACACACACATGCTAACAAACGCTTCTGTACAGATGCACACGGAGCAGATTGAAGGTGCCGAGACGGACACAGAGAGACCTGATCAAACTCCCGCCTGTGAGCCTCAGGACGCTCTGAACGTCACTAACCTCAGCTCTGCCACATCTAAAGGTGACGTTTTAAAGCCGTCGAGAGGTGGCTGGATGATGGTTCGCTCACATCTGGTTTTCAGGAAAGATTGATTTGCATTTAGTGCTGGTTCAGCTGTGTTTCAGACACGCACTGCTGATTTAGCAGGTTAACATTCAAGCGACAGAGATTTGCATGTTTCGATTTCAATACTGTTCTGGTGAAGCGTGTTTCGTTGAGTGATCCTTCTGTTCCCCCAGAATCCCTGTCTGTGCCGATGGAGGAGGAAGGAGCGTCAGGTTATGTGACTCCAGGTGAGGATAAAAGCCTGCCGTCAGAAGACGCGTCTCAGCCAGACGAGCCCTTAGATGCCAGAGTGGAGAGGTGAGTGGAGCATTCTGGAGTAGTTCGACAGCGAGAGCCCGTCTGATGTACATGTGAAGCCAGTCACAGTTCAGTGTGTTTTTACATGCCGTTATGGGAGGGTTTGTCTGAAATAAATGAACCCTCTGATCATTTCGACCTTGAGAGGATTTTCTTTTTACTGAAAACGCCAGTTAAAGGTGAAGTGTGTGAGATTGACAGCTAGTGGTTGAAATGGGTACTGTAGTCCGAATTCAAAATATTGGAGAGAGTTGTTTTCCCCGCCCCGTCCTCCTCAGACTCGACGCTCGCGCGGGTTGCCAGTTTGAGGACACGCAACAGGAACGAGCGCAATTGACAATGGAAGGCGAGGAGACTTACACAGTGCAAGATGATGAGTTGATTAATTGATTTGTTCACTAGCTTCCTTAACTGCAATATGCTGTGTTTTCCGCCATCTGGCACCCCGGGGTGTCGAAATACTATTGGGTAAATTGGCAACATACAGTATCGCACAGATCAAAACAAAAACAGACATTCCGACACGGATCGTCTAAAGTAAAATAACTGGCTGTAGAAGTTAGTGCTGCACGACATTGAAGAAAATTGCGATATGCGATAACTCATTAAATAATGCGATATTTGTTATGCTTAAAGTGTGTAAAATAAACTTAAATTATCTTTAAAATATATAAAAAATTATGTAACCTACATGAGTGTTTCACGCTCTTTTTGTGGCAAGAAAACATCCCTACAACTTCTGAAAGTGAACAGCAGTGTTTTACTGTAGCATAAGAAGTGTTATTTTAACATCAGTGTAAACCACAGGGTTTAGGTTATCCTACATTAGGGTTATTAAACAACAGAAACTGAATAATCAAATGTAAAAATAAAACATTGCTTAGTTTTCACTGTGAATTATATACTGATTCTTATTAAAGCTACATAAGTTATTCAGCCAAGAGCAGTGAGTGATTTTCTCTTCATCTTTAGTTCATGACCGCAGTTATTGCAAGCCATTGCGATATGCATATTGCGATATATACATTTGTGATATTTCGATAATTTCTATATATTGTGCAGCCCAAGTGGAAGTGTTTTTCAGAGACGCGAGTATGTGAACTGCAAACATATTATGGTATTTTTATCCTTTAGTACAGTCAAAAACTTACATACAGCATCTTAAATGTTATCGCATTGGACTAAAATGCAATTTTGATGTACTTTTTTTTGGTGTTTCCCACCTTATTACTCTTGTGTTGTTCCTGGTCAAAAATGACCAGCCATTCAAAAAACTGCTTAGAAATCTCTCATTATACTTTGTTATTGCCAAATATTTGATTCAATATTTGTTTATCAACTTTAGCACCGGTTTTACATTTCATTTTGATTGTAAGCCTCATTGATCTAAACTTATGTACCTTATGTGAAGTGCGTAAGCTCAGATCAATTCATAGTTTTCACTAGCGGAGACCTGGAGGCAAAAACATCTATAGAACTGCACAATTTTCCATCTCAAAAGAAGAAAAACTAAAATATGTGAACAAAATAGAAGTTTTGGGTACTTGTGATGCATATAAGCACCTGCTGCAGTATTTCAGGCACTAAAAACTGCAGGATACTCTAATCACTTAAAGTCCTAAAACACTGACATTAAAAGATCAAATTCAGAGCGTATTGATGATGCAGATGAGCCCAGAATATGAACTCAGCACGCTGAATGCCCAAGCATTGTCTTCATAATGGTTTTCTGCAGAAAACGTTTTTTCATTTGTTTTCTTATGTAGGTTAACGAAGAAGCTGGAGGAAAGACGTGAGCAGAAAAAGAAAGCAGAAGAAGAGGTAATTCTCTCTTAACACTCTCTGAACGTCCATTGAAAGCTGAATGACGTGAATGACGCCACATTCCTCTCACACGGGCAGAACGAGCTGAAGAAGGAGGTGGAGAGGCGTAAGATGGGGAAGGAGATCCTGGACTACAAGAAGAAGCAGGAGGACGAGAAAACCAAACGCCTCCTGGAGGAGAGGAATCGAGAGAAGGCAGAGGAGAAAGCGGCCAGAGAACGAGTCAAGCAGCAGATCGCTCTGGTATCACCTCAGATCAGTGATTTCTCGTGTTGGACAGTAGGGTTTGGCACGGCACGGACACACACACTGCAAAAAATGCTTCTCTTACTTAGTGTTTTTGTCTCGTTTCCAGTTCAAATATCTAAAACATTTTAAATCAAGACGCATTTGCCAGAAAAGTAAAATGCCATAAGATATTATGTCTTGTTTTCTGGGGAAATGCTTTAAAAAAGCAAATTATCTGCCAATGGGGTAAGAATAATAATCTTAATTCAAACAGAAACAAGATAATCTTTCTTACCCCATTGGCATATCATTTAAATTTTTTTAAACAACAACTCACTTAATTTTGAGTTATTTCCCCAGAAAACAAGACATAATATCTTATGGACTTTTACTACTTTAGTAAAATGCATCTTGATTTAAGATATTTGATTTTAGATATTTGGACTGGAAACAAGACAAAAATACTGAGTAAGAAAAGCATTTTATATATACACACACACACATGCATGTATATAGTTAAGAAAAATGTGTTATTTATATATAAAATATTTATTTATATATATATATATATATATATATATATATATATATATATATATATATATATATATATATATATAAAATATATATAAATAACACATTTTCTTAACTATATACATGCATGTGTGTATATATATATATATATATATATATATATATATATATATATATATATATATATATATATACACATGCAAATATTTCTTAAATATATACATGCATGTGTGTGTTTATATATACAAAATAATTATACACAGTACACACACATATATTATGTAAACACAAACTTTTGTTTTGGATGCGATTGCCCAGCACTAGTAAAAAATATAATGAATGTATAATAGTGCATATATATTTATCAAAATGCTTCGCTCTAGCGCTATTTTTATAGCTATTTATGGACTTTTCTGAGGTAAATGTACCGTTACATAACATATTGTTCATAAGCTTTCTCTTTCCACAGTTGAAACAACGTACTGTATATTTCAACATTCCTTCTGATGTTCATTCATGTTTGTTTCGTGCCGTAACTAGTAGTAAAGAGGAAGAGATGATCGGTTCACGCAACATTAAAGAGCCACAAAAGCACAATTATTGTTTGAATTTCTTAATAAAACAGAATTTGAAAGCATATCAAAAGAAACAAAGCACAAAGTGTTTTGTTCACGCATCAACTAAAAGATCCATTCTTAGGGTTTAAGAATCACTATCGGTTCATCAAAATTACAACTGAGAAATCAGTATTTTTACCCAGTACACAGTGATGTCTGAAGGATGTGCAGCGACTCACTGTACAACACGACCTCGAGCGTCTCACTGCTCTTAGACAAACTAAAGTCAGACGTGCTCATGATCAGTGTCATTCGTCCAGTCGGAGATCCAGTCCCTACTGGAGTTGTGCTGTTGTACATACACACATCATCACACACTCTTGACTCTGGTTTGATCCACAGGACCGTGCGGACAGAGCGGCCCGTTACGCTCAGAACCAGCAGGACACAGAGGCCACCAGACTAGCAGCGCTGCAAGCCAGAGCCGCCGAACACGAGGCCAAGAGAGACGCCACACAGAGAGAGAGAAGGTGACAGCACTAAATCAAGCCTGTGTTTAGAACCTTTACAATTATTGTAACATTTGTGAGAAAAGCTGACATCACAAAATCAAGTGTTTTTTTAGAACATTTAGATTTTTTTATTTTTTTTTGACATTTGTGAGAAAAGGTGATATCACAAAATCAAGTGTTTTTAGAACCTTTAGAATTAATTTGTATTGTTTTGACATTTGTGAGAAAAGGTGATATCACAAAATCAAGTGTTTTTTTAGAACATTTAGATTTGTTTATTTTTTTTTGACATTTGTGAGAAAAGGTGATATCACAAAATCAAGTGTTTTTAGAACCTTTAGAATTAATTTGTGACGGATGACATCGTTTACTCCAAAATTCTCGTTGCTGTAATGCATGAAAAGTCTTTGATGCAGCGAAATGAAAATTCTGGACAGAAGCTGTAATAAGAGTTTCTGCCTTTTTTCTCTGAACTGCAATTTCTTTTTAAATAATAATGTTCTTTCTCAGTGTTTCTGTTTGTTTTCCAGAACAAATATCTAAACATTCTTAAATGAAGATACATTAACTGGAGAAGCAAAATAACTGAAGATATTAAGTCTAATATATCAAAATGAAGTGAGTTTATGCTTAAAAGCAATAAAATAAAAATAATCTTGCTTTTCTTTTAAATTAAGATCATTTTTCTGACCCCGTTGGCAGATATTTGGTCTTGTTTTCAGCAAAAACTTGCTTCATTTTGACACATTTTAGTCAATGTTGATTTAAGAATGTTTCATATTTTTGTCTTGTTTTCCAGATCAAATTCATAAGAAAGAAAATCATATTTTGCAGTGTGCACAGCTAATAAATAATTCTGGCCACTGTGATTTTTAAATATCTGAGTAAATTAAAATCACAGGCTTGGGAGTGTCCACATTCATCTTTCCAGCAGTGAAATATCCCTTTAAACTGATTTTTATAATTGATTAACTTTACACAGATATTTGTTTTTGCTTTAAACATGAACATTTTTCACAAAACAAGACTTAATATCTTCAGTCATTTTGCTTCTCCAGTAAATGTGTCTTGATTTAAGAATGTTTAGATATGTTCACAGTGTAACAGGACGTTAGATGAGTGATGAGTGATGATGTTTTCTCTCTGGTCGTCTCAGTGCGGTCGCCAGGATTCAGTTTCGTCTGCCGGACGGCTCGTCCTTCACTAACCAGTTTCCCTCAGAGGCGCGTCTGCAGGAGGTCCGACAGTTCGCTGCTCAGGTCGGTGTGTGTGTGTGTGTGTGAGATGATGACCTCACAGTGATGTAGTTTTACCTGGGGTCGTCTCTCTCTGTATGAATGTCCTGAATGAATCTGATGATTGTGTTGACCGGGTTTGAGTTTTCGCTCTGATACATTAGCAAAACCTCAATAGTGTCTCTCTTCTTCTCATTTCCTGTTAGTAGTGTTTTCATTTACATTACATTTACTCATTTAGCAGACGCTTTTATGCAAAGCGAGTATTTTTCAACTTGAATGTACAAAGTAAATCTGATGAAATGTTTTGTAAAAATGTTTAGCAAAGTCAAATCTGTGTTTGTTTGCCACTGTAATGAACACGTGCGTAGAGTCTAACGCCTGAGAGTGGTGTAAGTGTCATGAGTCGTGTGTTCCTGCAGGAGGTCGGGAACAGATACGGTCAGTTCTCGCTCGCCACCATGTTCCCCAGGAGAGAGTTCACCGCTGAAGACCTGGAGAAATCTCTGCTGGAGCTGGAGCTCGCACCCAGCGCATCCATCGTCCTGCTGCCTGTGAGCCACACACACACACACACACACACACTCACACACACATTCTTGTACATCTATCTTTATGAGGACATTCATTGACACAATGCAATCTCTAGCCGCTTACCCTAACCTTACCCATCACAACTAAGTGCCTAACCCGACCCCTGACCCTAAACCGACCCTTGACCTCATTATAACCTTATCCCTAAAACCAAGTCTCGACCCTCAAACAGGCCTTTAAAGGCTCTCAGAGAGTGAGGACCGGCCAACGTGTCCTCACTTTACTCTCTTTGTCCTCACTCCAATGGTCTAAAACTCAAACTGGTCCTCACAAAGATAGTTGTACAAGTACACTCACACTCACACTCACACTCACACTCACACGCACACTCACACATAACCTACACATTCTTAAATCAAGATACATTTACTGGAGAAGCAATATGACTTGTATAGATATAAATATATAAAGTCTTATTTTCTGTCAGAAAAATCAACTTAATTCAAAGGGAAAACAAGATAAATTTTCTGACCCCACTGGAGATAATTGCCTTGTTTTAAGCATAAACTCACTTAATTTTGACATTCATACACTTAAAAAGAAAAAAAACAAGACATGTAGGGCCAGATTTAGTCAATAAATGTGAAAAAGATATTTTGTTGTAAATTGAAAAAGTAATGCGTTACTTTACAAGTTACTTGAATAAGTAATCTGATTACATAACTCAAGTTACTTGTAATGAGTTACACACAACACTGCTCACTTGTAAGTCTCTTTGGATAAAAGCGTCTTCTAAATGAATAACTGTAACTGTCCTCGCTGTGATTGGTCCGCCAGGCGTCGAGCCGGCCGGCGAACGCTGTGGTGAGCTCGTCCTCAGGAGGAGGCGTCTGGGCTCTGCTGGGCTCGCTCCTCTACCCTCTGCTGGCCGTCTGGAGGATCATCAGAGGATTCCTGTTCAGCACCGCCCCGACTCCCACAGCCGCCCGGAACCAGCACACACACAACACACACGACTCCAGCGCGGGCTCCAGCGCGGGCGCAGAACCAAAGAGGTGCGTCTGTGTGTGATGTGTTTCCATTCTAAGCTGTGAATTTAAAAGGCTCCTATTATGCTTTTATTATTCATGTTCATCTTTCTGTTGTGTGTAATGTTGCTGATTGATCATGAAAAAGCTCCAGTTATCCTCTATATCAGTGTCAGTGTTTCTGAACTCCCTGAAACGCCTCCACTGTAGTCTCGAGTTTCTTCCAGGAACACGTCACAATATTCCTCATTATAATAATTCATTCGCAGAATAAAGGGGCGGGGCCTGGTTGAGTTAGTTAGTAGTGTGTTAAACTGGCGGTTATGGTAATTAGGGGCGGGACATTTCCCAAACACACTCGAAGCGCTCGACCAATCACAACACACTGCTCCAGCCGACCAATCAGAGCACAGTGTGCTTTTCAGAAGGAGGGGCTTCATAGAGACAGGAACTAAACAGAGCGTTACTGACATAATCAACATTCAAGCAGGAAAACCTGTTCTAGTAAAACCCCAAAAAAACAAAACTTAGAAAAAGGGCGTAATACGTCCCATGTGTTCAAGTGAACAAAATCATCACTTACTGGGAAATTGATGCAAAATATCAGTTATAAAACTAAGTTTCTGCGATCAGGCTCTTTCTCCCTCCATCATAAATGCGTCTCAGAGCGTCAGACGAAACACAGTAAACTCTGTCATGTTCTCTTGCGTTCGGATGCTGGTGTTCGGGAACACACTCGCGTGAGACGCTTCTGAGGGAATTAAACCAAATCATTCTGATCACACACTTTGACTCCGGCTTATTCTAACCACCAAACCAACATCTGAGACGCTGCGATGTGATTGGTCCGCTGGTTAGTCCAGTTATCAGAGGCAAAGTTTTTTTTTTTTTTTTTCTCTCCTCTCACATCAATGGGTTTTATTTGGTAAAAGTGTTTGCATTGTAGTTTATGCACATCATCTGATCAGATACAAAGAATGATCTGCTTCAATTGAGTTCATGCTTTTTGTCCACATTTTTAGAATTTATGCGCATCTTGGTGTTTCCATCCAATGTTTGTTTTTTATTTTTTATGCAATATCCTAAAATTTGCATAAAAATAGGTGGCTATTGTAGTGCTATGAAAGAGTCTGTGATGTCACTGGATCTCGCTTCATAACTAATCAACACTAGATCTGTTGCTTCAGCATTTAAACCCTTTATGTCAAATGTTTTGCTTATAAAGTGAGAGAGTCGTCAAGGCTCTATCAATATATAATGTGTGTCAGTGAGAGGAATTTCTACTCAGTTCTCCTCGTTCTGCTGTTTCCCGCTCCCAGAGATGCAGTTCGTAAGAGGGTTCTTGAGAAGAGGCCAGAGGACTTCAAGAAAGATGGGAAAATATACCGACTACGGACTCAGGAAGACAGCGAGGACGACAACAACACCTGGAACGGCAACTCCACGCAGCAGATGTAGTGATTCGGTCCCGAGCGGTTTGATTTGAGTGTGTTTCAGTCTTAACACGGTGGGTTTTATCATTTAGGGCTATGGTTTCCATCTCCCCGTCCCTCCCGCTCCATCCCGCATGGGTTAATCAAATCGGGTTAGCGTACTTCGCTTCTGCGTGCCGACTACTTTAACCAGGACGACTCCAGGCTTGACAAACACACTGGTTCACGGATGATGTTCTGTTATTGCCAGGGTTGATTTAATACAGTTACAGTATTTAATAAAGCTGTGAATTCCTGAGGGCTTTGTGGCGTTTTATACGGTGGTTCTGACCCCCCACAGCATCATGAAATGCCTCGGCAATAGAATGTCTTTCTACTAGTTCAGCACAGATGCTACTTGATCCTTTAACCATAGAATAAAAGATGTTTTTCAATGAAACACTTCGACTGAAGTCATTCTTCTGTTTTTTTTTTTTTTGTTGTTGTTGCGGTTTAATCCTCTACACTGTAAAACATTTAAGTTTCTCCATTGCTTTAAGGCGAGACACGGCAGGCAAAAACTGGTTAATTTTGAGATTTTGGGATATTTGTCTTCAATAACATGTCTTCTTTCAGACTTGTGGTGAAAAAAAGTCCGAAATACACATTTAGGTCTTTATTTTACTACACTGTTTGTGTCTGTAGATTTCTCATAAATTCAACAAAAGTTGGCGTTGTAAATCATCCCGCTGATTATATATATATACCGTTAGAAAGCTCTCTCTCTCCTGTACAATGCTGTGGGATCCAAATATGGTCATTTTCTTTTTATCAGCAACCAATCGTGAAAGTAAAAGGGCTGAATGCGCAATCTCATTGGCTGATGATAAATCTTTAAAGCCCGTTTTCTCAAAATGACTTTTCTCTCATTCTCCAAGTCTGAAATCTCCACTTCAGTAGCACCGATATACACCAAACTCTCCAGTCTTGTACCTAGTTATATTATGAAGACATTTACAGAGGGATTTGTAAGTATATTATTCCTAGCCTGATTTATATAACATTTTAATCCAAAAAACATAGCGAAAATCAATGTTTTAAGGCTATTGACAGTATATTCTAATTTACATAACAAAAGTAGATATCCATAAATCCCTCTGTAATTTTTTCCCCATCTAATATGTGAACACAATGAAAAAATAATTTTGAACCTGGCTTTATCCAATACTCAGATTTTGTTTTCTTTTTTTTATATATGCAAATTAGTGCATATTTAATTAGATATGGCCTAATGTGCATATTCAAACATTAAAATTACAAAAAACTTGTAATACATTTTTTTCTCATCTTAATGTAGGTAATCAACTGGGAAAGTTTCATGGTGATATCTGCTAGTTAAAATTTTTACCCTATTCACCTGTAGTGTCTCGCCTTAACTCCTCAAAATAAGTCAACTTTTGTTTGTTATGCGAGATTCAACTCATTTTTTAAGTCACTTTAATGTAATTTAAGTTGAAATAACTTTGTACTTAAAACTTTAAAAAAATATTTTACAGTGTAGAACTATCTTAAGAAATTCATTAATGTGCAAAAATGTAGGACAACTCAAACTGATTAATTACCTGACACAATAATTTGCAGTTACTATTATCTGTTGTACTCAGTGTGATCATGTTTTGTAATTCATATTAAAGGTAAACATATTTTGAGTTTTCATTGCTTTCACGTCTTTCACTGGATCATCAGTTTCTGTGTTTCTCCGGTTACGACGCTCGTCTCACAGAGATCACAAAAATATTTATTTTTGTTACAAATTTTCACATACAGAATAAATCAATGTTTCATACATTCAGAATTATTAAAACACTGCAGAATGGACTGTCGATTTATCCTTAGAGGGATTCATTATAGCAAAAATAATGGCATAAAAAGTGATGATCACAATGCTCCCGTTCTAATAACAAGTCTTAAAAACATCCAGACACGAGAACGTGTCGCGTGTGAACGGATAATTATATATTATATGACTATATTCAGCTAAACACTTTATCTTTTTAACAAACAGAACAATATTTTAGAGCATGTATTAATCTTAATACTATTATTTATTAATACATTATTATAGTTCTATCTGAAAATATTATTTAATGGACCTGAGCTAACATTAACTAACAATGAACAGCTGTATTTTTATTAAGAAAGATTAATAAATGCTGTATTGCTCACTGTTAGTTCATGCATTGTAAAGTGCCACCATATTCACTTCTAAAGACACATTATGGTCTTTAAATTATCTTCATTTGGGAGCTTTATTCTGTAAATTTTGATGAATACACTTTAGTTTAGGCTTCAATTCTCACTATGAACTAGTTGCTTATTATCATGCATATTACTAGGATATTGGCTGTTTATTAGTACTTATAAAGCACATATTAATGCCTTATTCTGCATGATCATATTCAACATCCCTAAATCACCCAATACCTAAACTTAACAACTACCTTAATAACTATTAATAAGCAGTAATTAAGAGTTTATTGAGGCAAAAGTCATAGTTAATACGGATAATTGAACTCTAATCTAAAGTGTAACCAGATTATCTTACCGTGTAGTTGACTGGCAACAGTTTACAATAGGTTTCATAGTTAACATTAACTACATTTATTAATCCTGATGTTAATCCTAACATTTACTAAGCCATTTTTAAGATCAAAAGTTGCATCTGTTGATATTTAATTAAGCTAACATGAGCTAACAACGATTTATTAATCTTGAAAATCTGTCTGTAAATGTTGAGATTAAGATCAAAAGTTGTATTTGTTGACATCAGTTAATTCACTGTGAACACGAACATTACCAGATTAATAAATGCTGTAATAAATATAATGCTCACTCATTGTTAGTTCATGCACTGCAAAAAATAATTTTCTTGTCTTGTTTCCAGTCTAAATATCTAAAAATTCTTAAATTAAGAAGCATTTACTAGATAAGTAAAATGACATAAGAAATTATATCTTGTTATCTGAAAAAAATCTAAATTAAAACAAGCAAAATTATCCGCCAATGTGATGAGAAAAATAATCTTGTTTAAAAAAGATAATTTTTCTTGTTTTCCATTTAAATTAAGATTTTTTTTTTGTTTGTTTTAATCAAAAACTCACTTTTGAAAACAAGATATTTCTTATGTAATTGTACTTATCTAGTAAATGCTTCTTAATTTAAGACTTTTTTAGATATTTGGACTGGAAACAAGTAAAAAATACTATGTTAGAAAATAATATTTTTGCAGTGCGATAGTTAATGCATTAAGCAGTGTTAACAAACATAACCATATTGTAAGTTGTTACCAATTGATTTAATGGTTTTTTATTATTTCTTTGGTGATAAAAGTTGCATCTGAAGACATTTGTTCACAGTAATGTCATGGTGATATTGTGATAAGGTCTGTGTAATGTCATCTATCAACACAGAGCCTGTAAACTTGATAGTGTGCTTGTCAGATAGAGATGAGCGAGACTATATAGATTTGAAGGTGATGAGGTACTCGGGATACGCTCCGGCGTCACAGAACACCACGAAGATGAAGGGGTTCTGTAGGGTGTCCACAGCGCAGTCGTGCAGGCCGGCCCCCGGGTCCCCGGGCCTGATGGGATCCGGTTCCTTCATTCCTTGCCGGCTCTTACACAGGGAGCCCGTCACCACTCGCGCCTGGTAGATGTACTTCAGCCCTTTCTCATCGGTGGTGGAGTACTGATCCTGACAGGAGTACCAGGCCTCTCTAGCGAAGTACGTGCCGTCACCGTGAACGACCGCTTGAAACAAAACATGTCAGAGGTCAGTATCGTGGAGAAACTGGGGGTTATGTATGGAAGCTCGTTTTCAACACGGAATAATAAAGGTAATTGTGACTTTTAAATGTCAGAATTGTCAAGAAATTATTTTCTTATTCAGTATTTTTGTCTTGTTTTTCCAGTACAAATGTCAAAAAATTCTTAATATCCTGGTCATTTTGCTTCTCAAGTAAATGGATTTTGATGATTTTCCCAGAAAACAAGAGAAAGTAAGTTTATACTTAAAACAAGAGCAAATATCTGCCAATGGGGTCTGAAAAAAAGGTTTTCCCTTTGAATTAAGTTTGTTTCTTTCACCACTGGCGGATATTTGTTCTTGTTTTAAGCATAAACTCAGCTAATTTGGATGATTAAAAAAAAAATAAGATTTATTATCTTCAGTAATTTTGCATCTCCAAAAAAATAGATCTTGATTTAAGAATGTGTAGATATTTGTACTGGAAAACTAGACAAAAATACTTAGGAAGAATATATTTTGTGGTGTAAAAAGTTAAAATTTTCTATATTTATTCCATGGTGGAACCAAGTTTCCATAATTATGAGTGAGAAGAGTGATATTTATTTTAATTTAATTAATCTTACTATATTTTAGGCTAAATATTTGATCCACAAGTTTAAATTTGGTAAGATTAATCTTTTTCTTGAAGACTCTACATGTATCTATGAAAGCCCGTTTCTGCCACTGATTAAAAAAAAAAGATAAAGTCTTAATAATGAGAAACTTTCACATAATTATGACTTAGTATCTGATTATATTGAGAAAGTTTCTCATAATAATGACTTAACATCTAAAAATAATGAGAAATTTTCTTGTAATAATGACTTAACATCTCAAAATAATGAGAAACTCTCGTAATGACTATCTCAATAATGACTTAGTATCTCATAATAATGAGACATTTTCTCATAATGACTTAACATCTCAAAATAATCAGAAACTTTCTTGTAATGAGAAAATTTCTCGTAATAATGACTTAACATCTCATAATGAGAAACTTTCTTATAATAATGGCTTAACATCTCAAAATAATGAGAAACTTTATCGTAATAATGACTATCTCATAATAATGAGAAACTTTCTCGAAAAATAATGACTATCTCATAATAATGAGAAATTTTCATAATAATGAGAAACTTTCTCGTAATAATGACTATCTCGTCATAATGAGAAATTTTCAAAATAATGAGAAATTATGTTCTTGCTCCCTGGCATATAATGTAACATACTCTCATTCTGTGTGTCTTTATATTCTCTAATAAAAGAAAAAGAAAATCAGGCAGTTATGGGTCAGCTGTGTGACCTGAGACACACACCGTTTCTCCCGCAGAAGCTCCGGTTGAAGCCGTTCGTGTTGATCTTTTGGCAGATCTCTTTGGTAGTGCCGTGATAAAGCAGACGCTCGTTCGACTGTTTGGGATATTTCTTGTCCACGGCGTGTTTCAGCACACAGTATCTCTGCCACTGCGACTGACTCTGAATCCTGTCAATCTGAGAAACCAGACGTTAATAAACACTGGCCTGTCAATGTGAAATCAGAGTCACACACTGCAAAAGATGATGTTCTTCCTCAGTGTTTCTGTCTTGTTTTCCAGCACACATATCTAAACATTCTTAAATCAAGATGTATTCACTGGAGAAGATCGAACGATAACAGAGAATGTCTAATAAGGGGAGAACTTTCACTCTCAGTAAACTTCCGGCTTCTGAACTGGTTGCAGTTCCACTCTGGCTCTCAGGACGAGTGCAGGATGAATGGAGGTCTATGGCGCTATACCCCTCAAAATCCACTTTTCTCAGGATATAATTTTTTGTCTAGTAATTTGAATGTTGTATTCGAAAGGAGATGCAAAGAAATTACACATTGCTGGGTGTTAGATTTTTAAGAGTCACTTATTTGCTTTAAAAAGTCTTTTAAAATGTCAATGACATCATACACATAGTACGACCAGAGATACTGCTTTACGGCAATCCTTCAGTCACTCTGGTGCTTTCAGCTCTGCACTTTCTTTTCTCTCGAGGCATCGACAACACAGTTTTGTTTTGTTTGTTTCTGGTCCCGCTTCGGATGACACGATGCCATCAAGCGGTATCTCTGGTCGTAATCAGTCCTTCACTGACCAATCAGCGTTCATTAGCAGAATGCTAGCGTGTTATGGGCAACAACAACTCAACCTGTAAGAAATCAAAACGACATAAGTACTCGTTCATTCAACTTTCGACCTATAACCCATGTTGAACTTGCAAAACCTACAATCAAATCTGAGATTTCTCAACGGCAATCAGGTGAAGAGACAAATTTAGCCGTCTAGCGCCATAGACTCCCATTCATTCTGCACTCATGGCCGATCGCCCCCAGTGGAGCTCTGGTGGAACTACAACCACAATTCGGTACAATAGGACTTAATAGGGAATGGCCAGGCTCTCCGTAGACGGGCTCTGATGATAATCTGTTTTACTAATATTTAAAGCTGCAGTCCGTAGTTTTTCCTCTTTGTCGCCATCTCTGTTCAAAATCTGCAATTGCAGTTATTCGCGGAATTATCAGCTTTACGTGGGTTGGGCGTCGGCACGGCACAGCACGGATGAATCCGATGTTTTGAGGAGAACGTGCGGCTGTCAATCGCCGCTTCTGTGGATCCTGGCATTCAGAATCTTTTTGGAAGAATGACCAACATCCGAATTTTCACTGGAAAATGTCGTCTGAACAAGTAAGTAACATCCACTTTTGTTCTGACCAACTAAGGGGAAAAAGCATTGCAGTAAATCGCGCTGATTAAATCTAACGATCGCTTATCATATCACGTCAAACCATGCAAAAATACTTTGTTCCCAAATTGTTAATGTTAACAACATCAGCATTGCGTGACTACATTTAATGCCCTTCCGATATTATCCTTGTTTTCCCATGGGCCGGTTGCAGGCTCTTTTTTTCTCCAAAGTCTTTTGCATTTTACGACGGGTGAATCTCCAGTTGTCACTGGTGATCGTCGTTTGAACCTTTCTGGATCCGCCATCAAATTGCTCAGTTTAATTATATATAAGTGCTGTGAGAAAAGGCTATAAATCTCCACCTCCGGCATCCTCACACTCATGGCCTACTAGCCGAGACTCTTCTTTATGTGGACAGATGTGACGTAATGACGCAAATCCACCAGTACCACTGGAGTTAAAAGCATCATTACAAGCTTACCGTTTAGAATCGAGCTACGGCAAGCAGAGAGTGTTGAACACTGGCTGGTTATGTACTTGCTCAAATTTATTCTGGATCATTTTTAACCCCAAAAAGTGTTCGAAAAAACTAATCTAGCGAATCATGAATCTAATGACCCCATTGGCAAATATTTTTCCTGTTAAAAAGCAAAAACGAGTAATTTTGAGCAATGTTTCAGAAAACAGGACTTAATCTTCAGTCATTTTTCTTCTCGGGTAAATGTATCTTGATTTAAGAAAGTTTACATGTTTTTTTATTGGAAAATAAGACTTTTTCAATCATCATTTTACCTGTTGAACCTGTACGGGTGAGACACCAGCGTGTAAACTGGAGCCCAGAAAGGCTGTTTTTATCTTCTTGTACTCTGCTGAATCTGATTGTAAGGTGATTATTTCTAAATCCTGTCCATCCATTTTGGTCCATGTTGGAGGAGGATGAATGATCGCTGGGAAACAAACAAGTGAAGTTAAAAGAACAGTTTCTGCCATCATAAATTCACGACATATGATACAACTGGAAATCAAAAAAAAAAAAAGTTCTTCCTCAGTGTTTCTGTCTTGTTTTCCAGGACAAATATATCTAAACATTCTTACATCAAGATTAATTTACTACTGAAGATATTATGTTTTGTTGACTGAAAAATTATCCAAAATTAAGTGACTTTATGCTTAAAACTGGCCAAATATCTGCCAGTGGGGCCAGAAAAATAATCTTTTATCTATTTTTCGGACCCCATTGACGGATATTTTTTATTGGTTTCAGCAAAAACTCACTTCATTTTGACACATTTTTCAGAAAACAAGGTAATTTTGCTTCTCAAGTAAATGTATCTTCCTGATTTAAGAATTTTTTGTCTTTTCCAGCACCAAATATCTTAACATTCTTAAATCAAGATTAATTTACTGGGGAAGCAAAATGACTGAAATTATTAAGTTTTGTTTGTTGAAAAATTAACCAAAATTAAGCGACTCTATGCTTAAAACAAGAAATATATCTGCAAGTGGAGTAAGAAAAATAATCTTGTTTTCCCTTGAAATTAAGTTTATTTTTCGGACCCCATTGATAAATATTTGTTCTTGTTTTCAGCAAAAACTCACTTAATATTGACACTTTTCAGAAAACAAGATCATTTTGTTTCTCAAGTAAATGTATCTTGATTTAAAGGGTAACTCTCGCCAAAATGCAACCTAGGGTCTTTTTGTTAATCTACTCGAGGCTTAATTATGACCGCCGCTAGCGTAGCTAGCGAAAGCGGTCATATAGGGATTGTCAAAGTTTTTTTTTTTTTTTTTTTTCGTCACCTTACTGAATTTTTCGTCAACGATACCAGGGACACCGAAACACCGGGGAACATGAAATTTGGTGGGCATGTAGCCCCACTAGACTTCTAAGGAAAAAATTCGTTTGGTCCCCAGGGGCCACTCCTCCCCCGCGCTGGGCCCCCCCAAAACAAAAAAAATGCAGTTTTTCCTAAATAACTACCTGAACCGTGGCACCGAGGATGAAGAAATTTTTATGGTATGTTGGTCTACTAGACTTTTACGGAAAAATTTCGTTTGGTCCCCGGGGGCCACTTCCCCCCCCGCGCTGGGGCCCCCGTAAATTTTTCGTCAACGATACCAGGGACACCGAAGCACCGGGGAACATGAAATTTGGTGGGCATGTAGCCCCACTAGACTTCTAAGGAAAAATTTCGTTTGGTCCCCGGGGGCCCCTCCCCCCCTGCGCTGGGCCCCCCCAAACCCCAAAAAATGCAGTTTTTCCTAAATAACTACCTGAACCGTGGCACCGAGGATGAAGACATTTTTATGGTATGTTGCTCATTTTCCTTTTCTGAAGTTGGCAACCCCAACTGTCACACACACACATGCAGGAATACAAACAAACGCAAGCATGCACACACACTGACATCCACACGCACAGACACACACCCATACACACACACACAAATCCACATGCACAGACACACACACACAAACACACACGCGCACACACATGTACGCACGCATACTTACACACACACACACACACACACAGACAGACACACACATAAACAAACACACATACACACACACAGACAGACATGCACATACTACTACTTTTTTTAGGTATATACATAAACACGCAATACAGCCAAATTGCTCCACGTCATTTATTTTTGTGGAAAGCCAGTGCAGGCCTGAGCGGCGGTCATATTTTGTACCGCCATGCGGTACATCTAGTTAGAATGGAAACGCCACTTTTAAGTTTGACCGTATTTTAGGTTAAAATGCCTGTTGAATGGGAGTGAATGGGGCACAACTATGATAGCATCAAAAATCGATATTTTTAAAACACTAAGACGGCTTACACTGTGCTGAAGTATCACCAGCGGCTCTACACATGAACTCCAGCAGTGAGAACATTGTTTGTGAACACAGAGTTTACTAAAAAGTCAAAAATAGTCAATCTCTGTAACAGGGCGGAGAGTAAAGATGGAAAGCTCCTAAAGCTTAGTTCCATATAAATTCACGGATAATTTGTTGTTTTGTCGTTAGTGAAAATCAATATTGACCTTGTATTTGAAAAAGGATCCACATATAAGAAACAATACTAAAATTCAGAGTCCGTTCATTCGCATTCGGAGATCGACTATTTTTGACCGTAAGAATGCCGGCGGACACAGAGACAGTGAGTTGTTCAAAACCTTTCTTTTTAGTAAACTCTGTGTAAACACACAATGTTCTCAATGCTGGAGTTCATGTGTAGAGCCGCTGGTGAGACTTCCAGCACAGTTTCATGTTGTGTCGAGCCTTCTTAGTGTTTTAAAATAGTGATTTTTGACGCTATCATAGAAGTGCCCCATTCACTCCCAGTCAACAGGCAATTTAACCTAAAACGAAAATACGGTCAATCTTAAAAGTGGCGTTTCCATCCTAATTATGCTTTTAAACGAAAATTTGCCTCGAGTATATTAACAAAAAAAACCTAGGTTGCATTTTGGCGAGAGTTACCCTTTAATATTTTTCCAGTGCAAATATATATATATATATATATATATATATATATATATATATATATATATATATATATATATATTTGCAGTGATATAGAGACCAGTGCTTCTGATTCTCATGAAAACCCTTTGGATTTGTAACTCGTACCCGTTTCCGAGTCTCCCAGCAGAGTCCTCTTGATCCTGCAGGACTCCTGCTTGCTGTTAGTGAGCTTCATCTCGCCGAAGTCCACCGTGTAGCTCTCTCCGTTCTCCTGGTACTGAAAGCTCTTTAGCTTACTTTGGAACGCGAGCTCGATGTCGTAGCTAACGGCGTCATCCAGCGGCTCCCATCGCTCTCCTCTGCCCCGTTCCCAACACAGCATCTTCCGCAGACGCTTCACCTCACCCGCCCGCGTCTCTCGGTCTCGAGCCGCTTGGATGAAGCCGTTTATCTTCAGCACAGCATCCAAAACGTCATCTTTCTTCCCTGATACGATGAGCTTATCCAGACCGGTCACCAGAACGCTGACCTTATTGGCTCGGCTGAGGCTCACGATGTTCTTCTTGTCGGTTTCTGAAAGATCAGCGATGTGTTTCGACTGGACGTCTTTACTCACGCACTCATCAGAGATCAGCTCTTCTAGGATTCTCTTGACCTCGGCAAGGTTTGCATGGGACGTCCCGTAAACGTCAACGGACATAACGGGGAACGAGACCAAGGCCGTTTCTCTGGCTAGACAAAGGGTCGGTAGTTGAGTTCGGCTCACCGGTGTCTGCTGACGGGCTGTTGAGAATACACAAGTAACCAGGTTAGTTCACACACTGCAAAAAATGCTTTTCTTAGTATTTTTGTCTGGTTTCCAGTCCAAATATCAAAACATTCTTAAATCAAGATGCATTTACTAGATAAGTAAAATTAGATAAGATATTATGTCTTGTTTTCCGGGGGAATTAATCAAAATTAAGTGAGTTTTTGCTTAAAACAAGCAAAATTATCTGTCCACGATCTTAATTCAGACAGAAACAAGATTATTTTTCTTACCCCATGGACAGATAACTTTGCTTGTTTTAAGCAAAAACTCACTTAATTTTGATTTATTTCCCCAGAAAACAAGACATAATATATACAAGACACAAAATTAATAGATACAAGACACAAGATTAATAGACATAATATATTCGACTACTTTAGTAAATGCATCTTGATTTAAAAATTATTTTGATATTTGGACTGGAAACAAGACAAAAATACTAAGTAAGAAAATCTTTTTTTTTTGCAGTGCACTGTATGTTGTCAACAAAGATTTTCTTTTTTAGTTATTTGTACTTAAAAACAACACAAAAATACTAAACATTCTTAAATCAAGATAGCAAAAAGCAAAATGACTTAAGATATCAAGTATTATTTTCTGGTTTTGCTGGAAACAAGAACAAATATCTTCTAATGGGGTGAGAAAAACTATCTCAATTTAAAGGGAAAACAAGATTATTTTTCTGACCCCATTTGTTCTTGCTTAATTTGGATTGTCTTAATTTGCTTAAAATAAGGAAAAATATCTGCCAATGGCGTCTGAGAAATAAACTTATTTTCCCTTTAAATTAAGGTTATTTTTCTGACCCCATTGGCAATTTTTTTTCTTCTTGTTTTGAGAATAAAGTCACTTATTTTTGATCAGTTTCTTTCACAAAACAAGACTTAATATCTTCAGTCATTTTGCTTCTCCAGTAAATGTATCTTGATTTAAGCATGTTTAGATATTTGTACTGGAAAACCAGACAAAAATACTAAAGAATAAAGAATTTTACAGCAGATAAAGCACAGTGCAGTTTTTTCATTTCTTTGATTTTTAGTTTTTTGATCGAACACCTGCCCAAATCTGGATGTGCGATATTGACAAAAAATTATATCTCAATATTTTCTGGGATCTGGGATATTAAGGATTGCTGTGGACAGCCGACTCCTGAAGTTTTTGATATTCTTCAAAAGAATAGAGTAAAGAAAAAAGAAAAGTTTGTTGGTCAGTTCACAATAAGTTTTTCCAATAAGTTTAAATTGATTTTTACCTTTTAAGGGCAGTTTACCTTTATGAAGGTAACCTAATTAAATGTATGCATAATCTTTTGTGTCAAATTCTTACATTTAATCAGTAGATTCAATTAGAATAATAAGACACAATAGGGCTGTAACCAATCAAACTGAATCAATATCAACAGAATTGTTCTTTGCAATGCAGAGGAAACACAGAAGTTGTGTTTAGATGCTTTTACACACACTGTTTAATGCAGCTCAGAGGGACATGAATGCAGTAACCTGCAGTTACAAATGCATAAATAATGTTTTGATGTCTTAAAAAACATAAAATGTTGAATATTGATATTTAAAATGATTTTTAAACAGAAAAGATGCTTAAAATGTGAAATTATAAGTGGCAGTAAGTCACTGTTAAAGAGTGAGTCATTGAGATTCAGCCGATTCCTTTAAACGTCTAAAGTAACGAAGTCTTAATGAGTGAGTCATTGAATCATTCATTCAACTGATTCGTTCATTCACCGCGGTGTGTTGCTCAGAAATATTTTCATTGGCAAAATAGATCAAAAATAGGCAACATTGAATTTAAAATGCAAGTCACTTATTAAGTTCTAGTTTGTTGAATAAAATCTAAATCACATTTGTAATCATGCAGATATTTGGAGAAAAAAACGTCACTCTTCGTGTGATATTGATTAACTATATTAAATTATATAAATATAAAAGACATACAGAGGCATTTTTGCCCCTTATGTTGAATTTTGGAGGCATTATAAACGCATTTCGATAGATTAAGATCGACTGTACATCGTTAAAACAACAATCACCATATTATTATAGACAAAATACATCGCAAACCTCTACTGTTTCATGCACTGAAACGTACCTGAAGCGTTCCGAGAAATCTTCTTGCACTTTTTAACGGCTTCCTGAAAGTCGGGCAGGAGTTTGGCTTGGAAGATCACGATGTGGACGACCTTCAGATGTTTTGGCGAGTCCTTCACAAACTTCATTAGAGCTTCGGTCATTGCATTGGCTACTCCTGCTGCCACCAGGTTTCCAGCTCCTAAAGGACATTCAACTTTGTGTTTTCATCCAGACCTCTTGGTTTTGACTTTGCTCATCTGCATTTCCAAATGCATGAACTTACCCGTTCCAAGAGCTGGGAATGAAACCGACTGAATGTGATTTTCTTCACACATCGTCAGGACTTTATACATGGAGCTGCTGATGCCTTTCTCACTCGTCTGCCCGACCATTTGAACAATGTGTTTGATATTTGAAAGATTTCCCGCTTTGGTCAAGACCACACCGTCGGCAGGCTGAGGCGCTTCATAAGGAGAGAAAGAATGAGCGATTGTTCTCTTAAAGGTTATAATGGGCCAGAAATGCCTACATTTGTGAAGGCTGTACCTTTTGTTTTGCACTCGTTCACCACTGTTGGTCCTGATGCTTTGAGAATGGCTCCTGATACACCTGTGCGTGTATAAAGACAAACAATGGTCAGCATTATTTGTATAGCCCTTTATACAATTCAGAGTGTTTCAAAGCAGTTTCACAGGGAAATAACAGAATCAATAATGCAAACTTCTTCAAATATGAGACCAATGCATATTCTGCAGCTCTAAAAAGACAATAGTGGCATTATTCAGTTCAATGTTGGTCCAGTTCAGTTCAATATTGATTCAGTTCAGTTCAATGTTGATTCAGTTCAATGTTGATTCAGTTCAGTTCAATGTTGAATCAGTTCAATGATGATTCAGTTCAGATCAATGTTGATTCAGTTCAGTTCAATGTTGTTTCAGTTTAATGTTGATTCAGTTCAGTTCAATGTTGATTCAGTTCAATGTTGATTCAGTTAAGTTCAATAATCATGTTAATTAAAAACAAACTCACCCGAGGTCAGATTGAGGCTCGTGTTCGTGCTGTTAACAATAGCTTCAACATTCTCTTTGGTGATGTCACCAGAAAACACCTTGACTTTAATTGGGCCAATTATAATCTCCATTGGGTTTCCTGGTGAAGTGTAAATATTTGAAGCAAATATGAAACATCTATAGCAACACATTTACAAAAGGATAAGTCATCAAAAGCCACATTACCGCTGGCATCAGCTTCTTGGTCAGACGACGAGCTAAAATCCTCCCACTCATCATCACCATCTTCACCATCATCATCTTCATCATCATCATCATCCTCACTTTCCTAGTTGTGGGTTGATGTTAATTAAATGTGCACAAAAGCATAACACTAAACTGCTAAAATAATGTTGTAATTATTTTTCCAGTACAAACATTCTTAAAGGTACACTGTGTAGTTTAAGTAGTTTCATTAGCTAAAATCAATGTCTTTATTCATAAATATGTCCTCATTGGTGTAAAATTACCTCTGCCAATGATCTGACTTATCCTCGTAAGCGAAGAATTTCTTATCTTTATTTACATTGGACGGGTAAGTTTGAATTTAAGTAAGGAGCCATTTTGCGGTTAAGCAAAAAATTTAAGAGTAAATATCGGGATAGCTTTTCCCAGGTGGAAAGAGCTAATGAAGGAGAAAGACTTTGAAAGGGACGCTGAAGTCGCCTGCTTTCTTCTCGACAGGTAAGTAAATTTTACGGTCTAAATTACAAGCTTTTTTTCATTGCGTGGTAGTGTTATTCATTATATAGGCAGCATAACAGTAGAACATGTATAGTTAAACTCGACGAAGTGCTATTGGAAGACATGTTGTCATAGCTTCTTGGTACATAACGGCTACCGTAGTTGCAACACGCATTTGAAACAGCGAGGCGCTAGAGAGCACTATTCATTTGAATGCAAAATACAATTTCACCGCTAGATGGGAGAAATTCCTACACAGTGTACCTTTAAATCAAGATACATTTACTCGAGTCTTGTTTTCTGAAAAAATAATTCAAAATCAAGTGAGTTTTTGCTTAAAATGCCTTTAAATTAATTTTATTTTTCTGACTCCATTGGCAGATATTTTTTCTTGTTTAAAGCAAAAACTCACTTGATTTTGATGAGACTCAGAAAACAAGACTCAGTAAATGTATCTTGATTTAAGAATGTTTAGATATTTGTACTGGAAAACAAGAAAAAACATTTTGCAGTGAACGATCCCTCCTTTTTTCAGTCATCTTGGTTATGGTTATGGTTGGCATCACTACCTGTGCATTTGCAGCCCATGTTTTGAGACCTTTCTGAAACTCTTGTAGGACGCTGTCCTGGTTAATCACGATGTAGATGAGCTTGATCACAGTTGAGACGTTTGGAGTCAGATGATCTTCAAAGGCCTCCAGCATGGCAGCGATGGCATCCACAGCCTGAACTCCTCCACCACCTTTATGAATGAATGAATGAATAAATGAACAGAATCAGACTAATAAACATTTAATAACAGAATGAGACGTCATTCACATGCTGCAGTTAAACCTGTTTAAAGGCCCACTGAAGTGTCTTGGAACGATCAGCTTTGTTTGATGCGTTGACATAATTTCCACTGAAACAGGAAGCGAAGGCGGGACATATTGAATGGCTCCTCCTCCTTTTCAAATAGCCAATAGCGTTTAGTTTACCTCACAGACTGACAGCACCATGGAAGCGAATCCGAGCGCCGATGATACGTTGGATTCAATAGCAGAGATGTGAATAAATTCTAGCCATTTTATTCTTAACCAACGTGTACAGATGGAAAACATAATAAAACTCGAGCGTTTGAGCAACCGAACACACGTCTCCAACACATATTGCTCCGTGACGTGTCAACGTCGCATTGGCCAGGCGGTGTTTACAGCATAGGGGGCGGAGCTTTAGATTCTAAAGAGCATTTGATTGGACAGAAGATGTGATGAGACGCGGTGATCTCATAAAAATCCCTGATCCAATTTGAGATTTAAGTTTTGAATGCTTATATCTCCTAAATGCAAATTTTGTCATTGTTTTGGAGCTTATTCATAACTTTAAAGGTGCTGTATGTATCTTTTTCTCTCTGCTTAAGCATACAAATACCATAATATGTTTGCAGATATTGAGGAATGCTGAGTTCACATACTCGTTTCTCTGGGAAACACTTCTACAGCCAGTTGTTTGACTTTGAAATGTGCGTTTCCAGGCTGGGATGTCTGTTTTTGTTTTGGTCTGATACTGCAAGTTGCCAATTTTCATTGTCAATTGCGTTCGTTCCCCTTGCAATCTGCGTGAGCCGCGTCGAGTCTGAGGAGGAGGGGCGGGAGAGACAACAATCTCCAATTTTTTATTTTTTTTTACTTGGATTGCAGTACCTATTTCGACCACAAGCTGTCATTCTTACAGACTGCTCCTTTAAAGGGTTCATCGGATGCCCGTTTTCCACAAGTTGGTATGATTCTTTAGGGTCTTCATGTAAAGTTTGACTTCATGGTTAAAATTCCTCAATGGTTGTGTAAAACAATTCCCTTTTTACCTCCTCAGCTCTGTTCACAGCGACCCGTTTCGGTGCATGTCTCTTTAAATGATAATGAGCAACTGCTCACTTTATCACTCATAAAGTGATGCCTTGGCGGACAGTATACAAATGGCTGAGGGAGGAAATATGCTAATACGAGAAATATGCTAATAAGGGACAGTCCGTCAGCGGTCGTGGGCGGAGCATGAGCATTATGACATCATATTGCTCAGAAAATCCAAACGGCTTGATTATTGAGAGTGTTTAGGCTTTTTGAGGTGAGATACGTTTATATGCAAACACCATATAAAAGTGAATTTTGCATCTGATGACCCCATTAAGGCTATCATATTCATACTAAGAGCTAAACAACTAAAATTTTTATCTCAGTGGGCCTGAGGTCAATCTCTCAGCCGACGCTCGTACCGGTGCCGACAGCAGGGAAGGAGACGGTGGTGATCTGCTTCTCCTCGCAGCGCTCCAGGACCTTCTTCACGCGGGATCTGACCTCCGCCGCCGTGTGCGGGCCCACCATGTGAATGATGACATCACACTGCAGGTTCCCACCGCTGGTCACGGCTGCGACGTCGTTCTGCAACGGACCTTCACAGATAAAGAAACCAGAACGTCAAATGCTTGTTTAAAGGTGCACTAAAGGTTTTCGGTTCCTTGCCACTGTTGCCTTTGGCTTGCTCAGTTGGGGATATTTAATTTAATTTATCAATCAACGATACTATTGATCAGCATTACCAAACGTGGACGTTCCACTAGAAACAAACATTGATGCATTGTTTTAATTTGTTACTGTGAAGCTGCTTTGATACAACCTGTGTTGTGAAAAGCGCTACATAAATAAACTTGACTTGACTTGACTTGACTGTGTAATATTTAAGAGGATCTGTTGACAGATATGCAATATCATATACATAACTATGTCTCCAGTGGTGTATAAAGACCTTACTTAATGAACCGTTGTGTTTTTATTACCTTAGAATGAGGCATTTCTATCTACACAAACACAGGTCCGCTTACATCAACGCGTTTTTGTGTTGTTCTTCGTGCAAAGAAGCGAGCTAAAGTCGGCGAATAAAACACTGACACAATGATGGACAAGTTACAATAATATTCGTAATAACATATCGTTTTACTGAATAATTAAGTGGACGTAATTTCTTAATTTATCTTTGTAAAGAAACCTCTTGCTTAACTGGCTACTCTCTGCTGACGACATCACTTCCTGTCGGCCACTGGTTGCAATTCGCAACATCACCACTAGATCTTTATTTTTGCTCTGTGTGTTTTGAGGACTTTTAGTGGAACCAATAAACTTCTGTATGATTGTAAAGTGTGTTTGTGCATCTTTCATCATAACTCTTGCTGTGACACTTTGTATCTAATGGCATTTAGACTTTCTGTAACAGTTTACTTAAAGCATTTATGTGTAATGCATTATAACGGCATTCAATATGTACGTTAATATGCATTATATATTTTCAGAATCTTTGCAGATTCCTTGTTACATCTGAGACTGGTTGTTTGTCATGTGTTTAAATGCATTATACTTCCTAAATGCATATCAATGAATAGATGAGTGTTTTAATTTATTATAACTGTGGTTACAATTATTCATTCATGCATTATAAAGTGCATAATTAATGCTTTAAAATACTTTTATATATATTAGTATAGTGTCCGTATTATGACACTATTGTCTTTTTAGAGCTGTAGAATTTTAATTTGCCTCATATCTGATGAAGTTTGCATCATTGATTATGTTATTTTTTCTGTTTATCACCGTGAAGCTGCTTTGAAAATGTATAATCTATATTATAAAGCGCTGTAGAAATAAAGGTGAATTGACTTTTTGGTGTCACTGTGTGTGTGTGTGTGTGTGTCTGTGTCTGTGTCTGTGTGTCTGTGTGTGTGTGTATCATTTAATCCCACCAGACTTACAGACACATAATGATTTAATTATTTACATACTGTTAGTCATCCTCACAAGACATTAAAAATGGATTGAAAGTTTCTCACTTCAGTTTGTTTAACATTACCAGTCCCTGTCATTTGGTATCGGTTCGGCCCAATCACACCTGATCTCCAGAACATCTCTTGCTCATGAGATTGATTATCATCCAGGTTTGATTATGTGGTGTGTAAAGTTCTCTCACCGTGTTTTTGACACTCCTGCTCCACAGACGCTCCGGCTGCTTTAAATATGGCACCCGATACACCTGAGAAACATCATGTTTATAACATCATAATTCGGTGTAGGCTTGCATAGCCATTCAAACCATTCACAATGACAGCGAATACAGTACATGAGTTGTTTCTTATTCTATTACGAACTTATATTCTTAAACCATTTGAGTGAAGATTTAAATGAGTCATGACATGATAAATTAAAAATGCATTATTCTTTTGACATGTAAGAGGTCTTTGTACCATTAAAACATCCTGCAAGTTTCATAGTTTACAACGTCCTCCTCATTATAAACAGCATTTATTTAATCAAGCTCCAAAAACAGCTCGTTTTGATATTATATTAATGGCGTCCTGGATCATGTCGGAGGATTATATGTTTTTCGGGGATTGTTTTGTAAACGAGGCACAGTGTAATAGAGTTGTAATGGATCTGACAGCAGCTGCATCATAAACCCTGGTAGATCTAAAGCGTATTTTAAGCCCTATTCGGACGGGACTAGTATATCACGGAGAGGAGGGGTAAAGTAATAATCACCAGAGCTTCTCTGTGGTTTTAGTCTCGTCCGAATGTGCGTCTCAGTGATCGTCACGGACAATGTCAGTAAAGATTACGGCGACTTTTACCTTCAGTAAAAAGGTCTGGAAAAATGACCTCAGGTGATACTAATCCCGTGCGAATAGACCCACTGTTAATATGTACGTAAATATTCCGTCATTTCCTGTTTAAAAGTAGTTTTCCGCGGTTTTTCAAGCATGTAGACGCATGAAAAAGCATCAGTTGTGTTCTAGACGCTGGGACGAGTCTGTGGCAAAGCTCAAGTGTTTCACACACACCATCAGATCAGAGAGAAGATCGAACGCACTTGTTAGAGGCACAAAACATCTTTTAGCGTTAGATGAGTGCCTTTCACCAACACAATCCAATCTGAAGTTCATTAATACATCGTTCGACCGGACATAACTGTTTTATATATATAAATATAGGTTATGTGTGTTTGTGCACGTGATATCAGGAAGCAGCGTAACACACACATGACGACAGGAGTGACGGCGGTGTGTAAATCGAGTTACTCTCACACTTCTGCTAGTTTACTGAGATCTCTGATCCCGTGCGAATTTACAGACGTCCTGTGGTTAAATCACATCACTCCATCTACCCTTGTAAAGCTAATCCTGCCCGAATAGGGCTTTAGAGTAAATGATGTGTTCATATAAAAGTTGCATATTTTGATCATACCGACCTCCTCTCAGGCTCATGTCTCTGTTGGTGGTGTTTACAATCCCTCGGACAGTTTCTGTAGTGATGTCCCCTTTCTTTACCTCAATCCTGACACTTCCGATTTTGACTATAGAGGACGAGAAAGATTTAAAATATTCACTATTACATTGCAACAGGCTTATTGTGTATCTAAAACACTAGAGCATTGCTAAATAAGCATGAGGAGGTTGTCAAAACCTTGATTTTCGGGCATCTTGTTGCATGCAGGCTGCAGGAAAACAAATTGAACAAATTGAATATGATGGAAAAAGAAATCTGGAAACTATTTTTGTGAATTCATTGGTATTAACCTTGTTCCACACTTTAAAGTATTTGCGAAAGTCATCAAAGATCTTCTGATCGAATGCCACGATAGTGATGCTCCTGAAGCAGGAGGAGTTCGGCTCCTGCAGATGTTTCTCGATCGCTGTGAGAATGGCTTTGATGGATTCTTCCGGTTTAAAGCCGCCTCGTCCTGCGGGAAACGAGATTATTGCTCAGGACTTGATATTTCTTATGGAAGCCCTATTTCCGCCACGTAAGAAAAAATACATGCTTTCATAAATTATTATAACATTTAAAATATCATTACTCATAGTAATAAGAAAAAAGTCTATGTACTATTAAGTAGTATGTCATAATTTGGACTTTTTATCTAAATTTTTACTTATGACTTATGTCATATTTGTATCTTCATATCATGATGACTATATTTTTGTTCATAATTCTGACTATCATAATGACTTTTTGTCATAATGAGATAAACAGTCAAAATTCTGACTTATTAGATTTGAATTATGACTTAATATCTTAATTTTTTGACCATCATAATTATTATTTTTTATGTCAGCTTTTACTTTGTCATACTCATAATTATGACTTGGCATGCTATAATTATGACTTTATATCTCATAATGACAAGTCATAATTTTGACTGTCATTATTTCAACTTTTTATCTCGTAATTACAGTATGAAAGCATGTCATTATTATGATTTCTTTCATAATTTTGAGATAAGTCAAAATTATGACTCAGTACACCATAATAATGACTCAGTATGACTTTTTATGTCAGTTTTGAGACATTTTTTTTTTTAAATTGTTAGTAAAAAAAATGTATTATGCGTTTTTGTAATAATTTAGAAATTTTAAAAAGTCGAAATTATGACTTAGTACATCGTAATTATGACTTAATGTCATAATTTCGACTTTTTAACTCATAATCATAACTTAGTATGTCATAATTATGATTATATCTCATAATAACGTATGTCATAATTTCGACATAATTTTATCTCATAATTATGACATAATAATTGAAATAACCAGACATGCGAGATGTCGAATTGGTCACACAAGACTCACCCATGTATATTTATTGAAAGCCGTTATATGATTTTTGTGAGTCTTTCTTGCATATTTTATTGGAATTTCCTGCTTTAAATGATATCAGGCAATTTTAATTTTCAGAAAGTACATTAAAGGACATTTTTAAAAAGGTTTCTCCTGACAAAATATTAGAATTTATGACAGTAATGACATAATTATGACAGTCATAATTATGACATTTTGTCAATTATGAGATAAAAAGTCAAAATTATAACTTAGTACATCATAATATCAATTAGAACACTTTATATGTCATAATTGTAACTTTTTATGACATAAAAATGAATTTTTTCATCAATATTATGATTTTATTTTTCCCCTACGTGGCAGAAATGGTCTTCCATAATTCCTCTAAAAAAGAACATTTGTAAATATCAAACATTATGGTTATGTCATGCCTGTTCCGATGGCAGGAATGGCCAGAGTTGTGGCCATTGTTCCCTCACAGAGGTTCAACACCTTTCCCAGAGAGGCTGTGATGTCTGCGATCTTGTCCGGCCCGACCATCTGAGCGATGTTCTTACACTGAAGCGCCCCGGCGCTCGTCATCACGGCTGAACCTGCTTTCAGAGGAGCTGCAAACACACGTCCGAATCAAGTCTCTCAGCACGGCCATTATAATATAAGCATTCCTCAATATTCAGTGCCATTATGATGATACCTTGCTTTTTGCACTCATCAGCAACAGATTTCCCTGCAGCTTTTAAGATGGCACCAGAAACGCCTGTAAAATGATGATGATTGGATGGAAATGAGACTGGGAAACACTGCATGAAGGGTAAGTGTGATGATGATGATGATGATGATGATGATGCAAGTCTGTTTAGTATTGATGCTATAGCAAAGAAACACTTACCAGTGTCAAGATCTAAAGTTTTGTTGGATGAATTCACTATGACATCCACCGTTTCTTTGGTAATGTCACCCTTTTTGAGGCATATTGGCACACCATTGATCCGCACTGATGGAATTCCCAGTCATGTGAAAAGAAAAGTACATTAACAATTCATAAGTACATAAGCTTTTATCCAAAGTGTTCAAGGTATACATTGTATTAGTTTCTGCAATCGAGCCCATGACCTTGATGTTACTATATGAGCTACAGGAAGGCATAAAAAAATATATATAGTACCTCTTTTGTCTGATCCATGTTTAATCATCCGGGATTGAAGGGGGATTTTTATTGACATGTCAGGAAATCCCTGTTAATGATAAAATACAGGTGATCAATAAAAATAAAATAAAAAGATGCACTGCAAAAAAAGATTCTCTTCCTCAGTATTTTTGTCTTGTTTTCCAGGATTAAACCCATACCGAGTTTGTACATTTCCAAAAAATTTATTTATTGAAAGCCGTTATATGATTTTCGTAAGTCTTCCTTGCATATTTTATTGTCATTTCCTGCTTTAAATTATATTAGGCAATTTTTATTTTCAGAAACTACATTAATGGACATTTTTAAAAAGGTTTCTCCTGGCAAAATATTAGAAATTTTATTGAATATCAAATTGAAATGTTTATTATTATTATATTTTTGTGTTTTAATTGTTTGTAGAGATAATATTCTTAAACGATTGCAATATTTTATCAATATTTTGTAGTGTTTTAAATTTTATTACCTTTGAGTTTGCCTTGAATATAGCCTTTGATGATGATGATATGGCGTAAAATGATGAATAAATAAATATTGTTTTCCAGCACAAATATCCATTCTTAAAACATTCTTAAATCAAAATACTTGAGATGCAAAATGAAGATATTAAGTCGTTTCCTTAAATAATATTCATCAAAATTATGTTTTTTGAGCTTCAAACAATAAAAAAAATCTAACAAAATCATTTAGTTTTCTCTTTAAATTAAGTTTATTTTCTGACTTCAGATATTTGTTCTTGTTTTAAGCATAAACTCACTTAATATCTTCAGTAGCTTTTCCAGTAAATATATAATGATTTAAGAATGTTTAGATATTTACAAGACAAAAACACTGAGGAAGAACCACTTTTTTGCAGTGTTGTTAAACATTTAAGGTTTGTAAATTAGTAGGGGATCGTACTAGTTCCTGGATCAGAGCGTTGAACTCCTCAACGATCTTCCCATCTGAATCCACAACACTGATATTTCTAATATTTTTAGGTGAATTCTGAAGCTCGGAGCAGAACTGCAGAACGGCTGCTCGGATCGCCACGCAACTTTCTTTAACGGAGAATCCAAAGGTTTCGCAACCAATTGCCGGCATTGCAATGGAAACGCATCCTTTCCCCTCGGCTTCCAGGAGACAGTTTTTTACGGACGACTGAAGGTAGACCGAGTCCAGCGCTTGACCTTTCTGCGGAAGCACGGCGTAAATGAGCGTCTCGGCGTTGAGTTTTCCGGCGTCGCTGACCAGCACATCTCCAGGTAAAAGACTCTGCTTTTCCTTCTTGGGAGTTTTACACACTTCTGAAATCTTCTCGCCTCCAAACTTGAGAAAGCGCTGAGCCATGGGGTTATTAAAATCTAGATTTCCATCCATCGTACAGATCAACGCGTCGGCTGTGAAATGGTGCACGTCTCCCTCAATGATGCTCAGAGTCATGAAATCGCCTATTCTGTGTGTGAAGCTCTTCGGAGGAGCAACTATGTGTTCTTGTGATAAATACAGGTTGCACTGCTTCTCTCGGGCTTTTGTTTTCAGGTTGTCTTCGTGCTTTTCCAGAACCTTGGCTTCTCCTGCTTTGCGATACTCGTGCTTCTCCATGACAATGGATGACAGCTTCTGCTGTACGGCATCCACGGCATCTTTAATGTTGTCTTTAGGCGCTGTGACCTTCAAACAAGGAGAATTTGACGCTTTGCACGCAAGCAACGAAGCGCCAAGCCGCTTGAGTTGAGGGAGATCGGACAGATTCAGGCAGGAGTCCATGAACTCGACCTCTCGCACAGATTTCAGAGGGACGTTTTCAGTCACTGGTTCCTTGGTCTCTAGATATCGCCTCACTTTTCCCGTAACATCCACAACTGCGTTGGAAAGCCCGCATATTATAACCTGCATGTCTGATTGTGCGATCCTGACGCCGTTTGCTTTCTCGCTTTCATCCTGAAGATTCCTGAGAAAGCGTGTTAAAGCGTCACCAGTTTGATTGGGAGAAATCAACACAACCTCCTCTTTGAGAATCACCCCGATTTTGTCTTCAGCTCCCTTCAGGTTTTCCCTATCAACCAAGATCCCGAAGAAATCCTTTCGGTTTAGGAATCTAGCTGGAATGTGGTTGTCCTGCTCAACCTTTTGAAGATCCAGCGACTTAAGAAAGTCAATCAGATGCGAAGAAAGCTTCAGCTGGTGCGTGATTATGTTCTTCTGTGCGTTTTTGATGAGCATCTCCACTGAATGTACTTTCTCCTTCAAACCTTTGAGGGAAATAATATGCAGTTTCTCATCATGGGATAAACTCACCTGCCCTAGTTTGGACTGTACGCGCTCTTTTATTAGATCAAATGTCTCTCTGCAGTCTAGTTGAATTGTGGCTTCGATCGTGTTTCTTTCCACTTCAACCTCGACAGCGGCGTTCTTCAGGAGAACCCTGATTTTATCCGAAAGGATCCTGACCTGCTCTTTCACTCCAGAAATTACAACTTTAGAGTTGCGCTCCTTAAAGGAGAACGCTGTATCAGCCGTGACGAGAGCGTCGCACTCCTTTTCAACTTTCCTCCAGACGTCCTCCTCTACTGTCAGCTCTTCTGTGTCGAATCCACTCAAGAACGACTGAACTCCTCTCATTATCTTGGACTCCCACGTTGGTGCGATTTGCAACGCGGTCAGAGACTCTTTATTGACGTCCATCTCCAGTTTTATTTCACTTGCTAATGCAGTGCTGTCAATGAGAACTTTGGCATGGAGCAGTTTGGCATCGCTTTCCAGTTGTTTTCTATATCGCTCATTGCTTTCAAAGAATTGGAGTAGATCTTCACTGACAGAAATGTTGACTTTTGTGGTGGTGTCAGTCAGGGAGGGTTTTTCTCCAGTTAAAGCCTTTTGCAAACTTGAGTAAAACAGTGAAGCGTGAACATCTGTGCCGCAAACACTGTGTTTCTGTTCCACCACTGCATGTGCATCTATTGAAATAGAAGAGACAGTAAAATTATTTGGTAACACTTTACAATGAGGTTCATTAGTTAACAATGAGCAATACATTTGTTACAATATTTATAAATCTTTGTTAATGTCAGTTAATAAAAATCCAGATGTTCATTGTTTGTTCATGTTAGTTCACAGCGCATTAACTAATGTTACCTTTGATTTTAATAACATATTAGTAAATGTTGACATTAATATTAACTAAGATTAATAAATGCTGAAGAAGTGTTGTTCATTCTTAGTTCATGTTAACTAAGGTAGTTAACTAATATTAACTAATGAACCTTATTGTAAAGTGTTACCAATTACTCTAAATAGGCTTGTTTACTTCCTCAGTATTTTTGTCTTATTTTCCAGTAGAAGGGGGGGGGGGGATCCACTGCTGCTTCAATGTATATGTAATGAGTGATTATAATCAAGGTATTAATCAATATTTTTCCTTCTAAATATCAAATGAGTTAAATGACTTCTCTGGAGATTTAACTTTGCTATAGAAGTTACCAGTGTTATTACTGAAATGTTCTTTTCATGTATTCTTTAATGTCAGTATTTGATATCTGAATGCAGTAACAGTGCTTGCCTATTTATCCCGGCTTCCAGAAATGAAATAGGGACTGGTTTTGTGTTTGAGAAAGGTCTTCAACGTGTTTAAACATATAGGGGTCATTGAAGTCTAGTCATAGTTTAAGGGACCATTTCTCAGTTAAAGCCTATACTTTTCATTTAGACTAAAGTGTCCCATCCTGAGAGAAAGAACTTGTTATCTTGATGTTTTGAGACGAGACTCCTGTTTATAGTTAGAGCCTGGCCAAATCCAACCTTGGAAAATATGTGTGTCGGTGTGTGTGTGTCTCCTTGCTTACAGGTTAAGGAATCACTGGCATTGTTGGAGATTGAGATTGAGTTGTTGTTCGGGACATGCTGGCACCCAGCAACCCAAATCTGCGACCTAGAAGGTCACGACGTGCCTAACTTTAGGGTTTGAGTGTCAGCTGCATAATCAATGGAGATATGCTTCAGTCTATCTTTATATGTGTGGAAAATTACTATGTTTATCAATTTCTTGGCCAATGAGAATCATTCAACCTGTAAGCAATGACGTAGCTTAGACCTTGGAAATGGTATAACTGCTGTGATCTTTGTAACTGTAAGCGGGGCGGCCTACGAACTCCTGTGTGAGTCTTGAAGCTGAACTTCTGCTGATGAAACTGCAAACTATCTTCAGTAAAACTTTTCTTCAATTTTTTATAATTCTGACTCCGGGTCTTCTTTCAAACATCTGGTCCTTGGGTCCTAAACTGTTAACCCCTAACACAAGATACAAGCAAAATTACACAAGTTATTAAGTCTCGTTTTCTGAAAAAAGTATCAAAATGATGGGACTTTGTGCTTAAAACAAGAACAAATATCTCAGTTTTCCCTTTAAATTGAGATTCTTTTTCTAACCCCATTTGCAGTTATTTGTTCTTGTTTTAAGCATAAACTCACTTCATTTTGATACATTCTTCAGAAAACAAGACTTAATATCTTATGTCATTTTGCTTGTATCTTGATTTAAGAATGTTTAGATATTTGTACTGGAATACAAGACAGAAATACAGATTTTTTTAATAATTTTTTTAGGGATGCACCGATATGAACATTTTGGCCAACACCAATACAGTAATTCTTTATATTTGAAAGCCGATAACCGATATATTGGCCGATAAATCTAAATCCAAGTTTTTATATATTTTTTGAGAGCCTGATTAAAAGTCTCACCATTAAAATCCATTTTCCAAGCATACAAATTAATGATGTTCTTTTATAGTTAATTCGGTAACACTTTATTTTACAGTGTCCTTGTTACATATGTTACATGTACTTACCATAGTAATAATAACAGTAAATTATGCATAATTACATGCAACTAACCCTCAACCAAACCCTAATCCTACCCTAACCCTATAGCAAGTACATGTAGTTGCTTAATATTACTCAGTACTTAAATATATAATTACACTGTAACAATGACACCTTAAAATAAAGTGTAACCGTTAATTTTATAGCGTATATGACAGATTTGCGATGCACATGTTGCACTTAACTGTATTTTCCTGTTTTGAAGTGATTCCAATCATATTTCAAGCAATTCAAAACCATCATGGTGAACAGTGTGCATCTGTGTCTCAGCTTAAGGAAATAATCTATTATATATCGGCTTTAATATATATATAATAATATAATATCGGCCAAATTTTTTTATCGAGCTGATAACGATAACATTAAACATGAACATATATCGGCCTATACCGATATGTTGACCGATATATATCGTGCATCTCTATATATTTTTGCAGTGTATGGTGTTAAATGAATATTTCATCATTGCATCTGAAAACCAACCATCACAGTTCCCAAAGGTGATGACCGCGCTTGTTCGTCTGTTGATCCATATGAAGTTCTCGATATCTCCTCCTCCGCTCTTCTTCCTGTTGCTGAAGAAAAGGGTCAGAATTTCTTCACTGATCTTCTCCAGATCTCCCTGGACCAGGACCGAGTCCGTCCGCTCCATACGCGTCACTCCGATGTCTCGGCCCTGCAGTTGCTTTGAGGTGCATTTTCTTATAAATGATTTCACATCTGTTGATAAAATGAAAAAGGAAGAAAAATTATCTTGGATGCATGTTCTTATGAAATGCTCAGAGAATTGAATATGTCGTCATTAACTCTTATTTGAATGTTGACCACAGCCGGCAGTCATTCATTTTCTCCAGTTAAAGACTTCACTCTTATAAATAAAGGTTTCCGAAAGCGTTTGTTTTTTGCACAGCAGTGCCATAGAAGAGATATTTTTAGTTCCCCAAAGAATCTTTCAGTGATCATTTTTAATTTCTTAAAATAACCTCTTTTTTTTCTACGTGCGAAGAACATTTTAATAATCTAAAGAACCTTTTTACACTTTAAAGAACCTTTAGCGAATTGGAAATGTTCCATGGATATTAAAGGTTCTTCATGGGACCATCAATGACAATAAATAACCTTTATTTTTAAGAGTGTAAAACAGTGAAGTGTGAACATCTGTTTTTAATGTTGACAATGTGCATATTTACTGGTGCCCTGGATGAGATGTTTCGTAATTGATTACTTGTATTGATCAAAGTTGCTGAATCGTAAACAAGTGTTTCATGAGAATATAAAACACAGCGCTGGAGAGTGGAGACAGAAGATGGTGTCAAATGTTGGTCACTTTTCTTCCTATTGATGGAGAACTGAACATTATTTACGGAAGGTGATATTTTATATTTTTTTGGTTCCCCAAAGAACATTTTCTTAAAAGAACCATTTTTTTCTTACTGTGAAGAACATTTTAATTGTTTAAAGAACGTTTTTCCACTTTAAAGAACCTTTAGTGGTTCCATGAATGTTAAAGGTTCTTCATTGAACCATTAATAAAGATCCTATAAATATTTGCTTTTATTCCTCAATGTCCTCTTGTTTTAATGTCATTAATGATTCATTTTCAGATTATTTGCAATGATGAAAGGAGGTTAAGATTTAGCACAAACTGTAGAGGTTAGATCTGAAAATCTGTCATGTGAATACTGTATTAAAATCATGAATTACTATTAAAATGAGCTGAAAAAAACAATCATTTTTGTCTTGTTTTCTATTACAAATGTCTAGACACTCTTAAATCAAGATACATTTACTGGAGAAGCAAAATGACTGAAGATATTAAGTCTTCTGTTTTCTGATCAAAATTAATTGGGTTTTGCTTAAAACAAGAAAAAATATCTGCCAGTCGAGTCAGAAAAATAATATTGTTTTCCCTTTGAATTATGTTTTTCTGACCTGTCTGCCAGATATTTTTTTCTTGTTTTAAGAATAAAGTCACTTCATTTTTTTTTCTCCAGTAAATGTATCTTGATTTAAGTATGTTTAGACATTTGTACTGGAAAACAAGACAGAAACACTGAGGAAGTGAACAAGACTAATTAGAGTAAGTCTTTATTTTAATAGCAGTGGTGGAACAAAAGCAGTGTTTGCGGCACAGATGCTCACGCTTCACTGTTTTACTCATTTGCAAAAGGCTTTAACTGAAGAACATTATTGTGAATATTAATTTTAATATTGCTTGGGTGAAAAGACAAAAGAAAATAAGCAGGCGTCCCAAAAACAGAGGACAAAACATTGCAGAGAGTGACAATAACAGATAACCAGACTTCCAAACCCACCAATATCTTGTTTAAAGGTGACGACAATCCTATCATCATCATCAAGTGTCTCCCAAGTGTATTCTGTCGTCTTGCTACAGCTGCCAATGAACACTGAGATTTTCTTGCAGTCTGTGTCGCCGTCAAACCCCGTCAAGATGAAGCGACGGGGGTCTGACTTCCCGCCCAGACTTCCTTCATTATACACTTGTACAGATACACCAAGATCATGTTCTTCCTTGCCTAAAATCTTCTTGAAATCTGAGAAAAGGGACAACATTATGTTAATTTATGACAACTAATCATCATGATTTGCTTTTTTAATGTTCTTTAAGGTAAGCTCTGACTTAGCTAGTGCTAGTTGGCTGATGATAATTTCTATGAGGCCTACATCATGTGTAAGTGATGCATTAAAAATAGACTTGCAAAACTGGTTTCATGTTACAGCTAGTAAACAAACTCCCAGTGCAACTTTGGCCTTAAATCATACCTGACTGGCTGTAGAGTTTCAGGATCCAGCTGTTATTTCCGTGCTTTGCTAGCTCAAATTGCTCTGTAAATTGCTCAAAATACATCTGAAGTGTTTCCTTATCAACCGAAGTTAATGAAGAGGTAATCAGAAGATCTGGTATTTCTGAATCCTCCTCATTGTCTGTATTATGGACAAATGTATACATGTGACCAAAAGTGTCATTGTTAATGTTTTGAAAATCTGTGAATTTTTTAAACACTAAAAGTAAAAGCATTATATTCAAACCTTTAATTTGTGTTGCAGGCGTTCTTACTGCAGAGACCTTTGTCCAATAAGGAGGAAGTGTGTGAGTATATGAACATTCATCTGACCTAGTTTTAAATTACAGTAATGTGTCCCTCCTTCACTGAATTACACATTTAGGGGTGTAACAATATATCATGCCACAATATATCGCAATACAAAAATGCATCAATAAGTATCGTGGATAGTGATGATATGTATTGTGTATAATTCACCCTGTGTGAGAATTTTTTTTACGTTTACAGAGTTTTAGTGTCAGTACTACATTAAACTACTATATAATGTTGAATATAATGTATAATAATGCAATGGGGGAATATTTGTGTGTCCTGATAATGCCAAATGTCTGATGTTACCAGTAAAAATTGATAAATGTATCTAGTCGTGAAACAACACAAGCATATTCGTCTAAAATAATTCTGTTTTCGTCTTCAGAATCATGAATATTGTTATTCTGGTGTCTCTATTGTCCTGTGCTTTGGGTTTCCAGCACCAAGTCCAAGACTATTCATTTACACACACAATGTAAAACCAAATTTAGCATTTTAATCAACTGTGCATTTTTTGCTAACCTTTTATCATTTTTGGAGTATCGCAATAATATTGTATCGTGAGTTCAGTATCGTGATATGTATCAAATTGTGACATGAGGGTATCGTTACACCCCTAACTTTATTTCTCTTATGTTTCTTTGATATTTTAAATCAAGATCAGGACCCAGGATCTGTTGGTTTGATTGCTTCTATTGCTCTGCTCAGTTGTAAGCCGCTTTGGATAAAAGCGTCAGCTAAATGATTAAATGTAATGCAAATGTATTAACGATAATAATTCATAAATAATAACAGACAACAGAATCACCTGGTTTGCAGGAGCGGGCAGTGACTTAAGGAGAGCGCTTTTCTCCAGCTTGGGCTTTGGCAGAACTTGTGGTTTGATCTTTTTGCTTTTCGTGTCTTCTGGTAGTTTCACTGTCACTTCAACTGCTCCTTTAGATCTGAAATCAACTTTATGGATTCTTTTGTCAAGCACCTTCTTCAGATCTGGAAAACAGGGGAATTCTCTGTAAAACTCTTCCATTTCCCAAACTATTTCAGTTTCTTTTTTTAATCATGTAGGCTATGTTATGTAACGTTGTGGAAGGTTTGTTTTGAGCTGGAAGCTGCAAGGTTGTTTGCGCCACTGAATAAAAAAGATATAATTGTGACTTTTTATCTCACAATTCTTACTCTTTTTGAACAATTGCGTGTTTTTATCTCACAATTCTAATTTCAATTTTAGAAATTTTAAAATTAAAATTTTCCTCAGAATTGCGAGTTTATATCTCCCTTTATTTAGTGGCATTCATAACAAATATAAAGAAAATCCTCTATGTAACATAAAAAAAGAAGGAACATTCTTAATCCAATCCCACAATATTTCCCCTTTTCCCTTATTGTGGTTTTGGCATAAAAAACGAGCCTACTGCAGATTACTTCCGGTTTGGAAGTCACCAAAGAAACCTAAGCTCTTTTCAGAAGCTGCATTCTTTCCCTCCTTCCTTATTCCGCTGTAACAACAATATGCACAAATACAACATAAACTGCACATTTGTGGCCCGATTTAATTTACTAGAATGAACTAAGAATCTCTCGTTTTTCTGCCCAAATGAATATAATAATTTCATATCATTTTACCCAGCTTTTGAAAATGCTTTTAGAGCGAAACTTTCGCTGATTGTTTACAGTTTAACGGAAGTTACTCACATAATTCATAATTCGTAGTCATAATTCGGGTGTAGGAAAAGTTGGAAAAATTGGATAGGTAGGCTATGGGTAATATTACAAATAATAATAATAATAATAATAATAATAATAATAGACTAATAATAATAATAAAGTACAATAAAATAAAAATAAGTAAACTTAATATTACAAATAAATGAAAACATAAAATAAAGACGCGAGCATAAAATTTTTATAAAACATAAAAATATTAATGCGAGTTTATAATATTTAGTAATTCAGAATTTTCTCAGAATAGTGTATTGTAGAAAAGTCCGAATTGTTAGATAAACCATGACAATTACCTTTATTATTATTATTATTATTATTATTATTATTATTTTTCCGTGGAGCAAATAAGCTTCCAGTTCATAAGCTTCCTTTGGTATTAGTTTTGTCTCTGTGTTTTAGCTATGATGTTGCGATGACTTACCTTCTTCAGTCATATAAATCAGAAGTGCTTTTCGTTTGTCATCTTGATGTTCTCGAATCTGCTCGATCTCTCCTCCTGATCTTCTTTTATTTTTAAAATAAAGCTCAACTTTTGATTTCACACGGTCAAAATCATCCGGCAAACCCTCGAGAATCAGAGTTTTCTCTTCCATCTTTGCGCTCCAAAAGAGTTGAGAAAGTAGCCTAACTTTCTCCTAAAGTCACAAAACTGTGACAAAACACTCATAAGTGACTGTCAGGCATATTGTCACACGAAGATACTCACAGCAAATCATAAATGAAGGAATCAACAAGGCGCACCGATTCGATTCAACAGCCTACTTTCGCTTTTACTTCAGAATTCGCTCATGTGACTTCTGATCAATACGAGGCAAGTTCGGGATCAGGAAGTTGGGAGGTAAATAATAGTGTCGAATACTATTTACTGAATATAAATCTGATCATTAAGTAACTGGACAAGTCTTTGGTGTTTTGATTCGTCTTTTTACCTCAGATACTTTCGATTTCGCTCACGTGACTTCTGGTCAATACGAGGCAAGCCAAGTTCGGGATCAGGAAGTTGGGAGGTAAATAATATGTGGTGAATAATATTCACTGAATATATATCTGATAATTTAGTCATTGGACAAGCATTTGGTGGTTTGATTCGTCTCTTCTTTTTTATTCTTCTTTTTTTACCTCAGATACTTTCGAGTTCGCTTGAGACATGTCTGACAACGCTGGAGACCAAGTAAACGGCGAGGTACGTCCGTTTCACACACTTTTTAGGTTTCTATGTGAATTCAGTTTAACATTTTATAATGCTTTGGTGAAAAACATGTCAAAAATCGTGTTTAAAACGTACAGCTTCGCAGCCTAGACGACGAGATGATCGCTGCTGAGGCAGAGCTACAGAAATACAAGGTAAAATAAACACAAACACACTGAAACTATAGGCCTATGAACAATTTATCATAAATGATCTATTTCTAACATTTGCGTTATTAATGATTCCACACAGAATCTCATTGAGTCTGCTGATAATGAAAGATCCAGATTGCTGCTGGAAAAAGCTGAAGCTGAGGACTTAAAGAAAAAAGCCGAGGCAGAACTTCAGGGGTTCATGGATTCTGAAGAAAAACTAAATAACCAATTTAAGAGAGATTTACAAGAAGTACAGGTGAATTTCGAGGCTAACCATTAACATGGAGCTTTCTCAGGACTTAGGGTAACTTGGGGGAAGATGCCTTCCTCAAGAACAATGTGGATTTCCTTTTAAACAACAACATATTTAGATATAAGTTTAGCATGTGCAGGATAATGATGCATCAGACATATGAGTTATTAAAGGAAATACATTTAAATAGAAACATTTGCTAATTTAGCCTAGTTGTTATAGCACAAAATGTCAAATATTAAAAGAGGCAAGCCTGCCCCTACTGGATAACATTTTACACAATGTATAAATTACTTTTGATATATTTCTTCTCATTAATATTTATATATTTTTAAAGTGTCATTAATGTAAAAATTCTAGATCAGCTATTCTATTTAAAGTTTTATTTTGACAATTTAGTTGAACAATTGAATAACCGATGACAGACAAAGTAGAATACCAGTAAAAGAGATTTATCTAAAAAAGGTAAAATTATATGACTTATATACAGGCATATGAATATTTACATATTTAATTGCCTATATTTTAATCGAAGATATGTCATATTAGAAACACTGTGAGATCTAATTAAATGATTTCACTCAATTAACCTATAGGTTTTAATGAAATATGTAAATAAATATGTCTGAAATGTACATCTAATTCATAGAAATGCTGAATAATAATACCATTAATTACAATAAGTATTAAATTGAAAAGTAATAACACTAGGAACCAGCTGTGTCCTTCTGAGCCATTTCTGGATGACCCATCTTACCCCAAAGGCCTAATTTTATCTCTTTACTTCAAAATTAAAACTATATCTTTTACTCCACAGATCTATAAACATTAATATGTCCTCTAATCCCTCATTAACAAATAGACACAAAACACTTTGACATTCAACATAATACGTCATAAAACACTATTTTCCAGAGACAAAAAATTTGATCAATTGCCCTCAAAACTGTTTCAGCTGACTATATCTCACAATTGTTGATATTCAGATGAAATGTCAAAATTTAAAATAGCGTAGACATTCATCAAAAGTGCTGAGATGAGATTTTGTCATCTATGGTGAGAAAAAAAAAAAGGTGGGTGGGTGGCTCATCTTACCCCGGGGGTCATCATCCCTCATGTTACCCTACTTGCCAAGGTTCTCTCAAAGTTAGGAACCAGCGTTCTTTCAGTAACATTAACAGAACGTTCAATCAGAGTTATCTGGCCTTAAAAAAATGTTATTTAAATGTTAACACAAAAACATTATTTAATTATCCATAATTTATGGAACCTTCTTTTTTTTTCTTAAACGTCTTAGTTGGACATTCGTCTAACGTTTTTTAAATGTTACTTGTTTCAGAATGTTCAGAGAACATTTTAAAGGAACATTCCCATGATGTGTGCAAAATTCTAAAATGAAATGTTCCTTTAACATTCGTATAACCAACAAGAAACATTTTTAAAACTGGATGATTGTTTTTTGATTGTTCAGGGATCATTCAGAAATGAAGTTTTCGTAGCTTTAAAGGGAACGTGATTGTTAGCTGGGTGACCACTCTAACTGAAAGCAGCTGATGAGTATTTGTGTTTATCCTTCATCATTTCAGGATGAGATGGAGAGTCTTGATCGGGTCAATCAGGATCTGAAGAGAGAACTTGATGATTTACGAAAGAAGCTTCAACTCAAGAGGGATGAAAGTGACTCTCTGCAACGCAAATTCAAGGTTGACCTGTGTTTTATTATTACAATGTGCACATTTATATTTACTGTTGCCCTAAATGGGATTATTTATTAAGTGATTAACATTTTAATAATTGAAAGAACCCTTTTACACTATAAAGAACCTTAGTGGTTCCATGGATGTTAAAGGTTCTTCATGGAACCATTGATGCCAATAAAGAACCTTTATTTTTTTAAGTGTATTGAAAAATGCCATGTCACATCTTTCTTTAATACATTTTTTGTAGCTTAAAGGGGTGGTTGATTATGATTTGACTTTTCTAGCTTTAGTTAGTGTGTAATGTTGTAGTTTGATCATAAACAACATCTGCAAAGTTACAACGCTCAAAGTTCAAAGCAAAGGGAGATATTTGCTTTTAAAGAAATCGTTTTTAAGGACTACAACAAACGGCTGGTAGAGACTACACCACATTCCTCCCGGGTTAGTGACATCACCAACCCTAACATTTACATAAACCCCGCCCCCTGAACACGATTTATAGATTATCAAGACAGAATATGCTAATCAATGACTAGAAGATAACTACACATCAGCTTCATAAACTCATCAATTAAACATTCAGAAATGTTGTATTCTACATGTTGTCACTTCTTCTTGAGTCTCTCCATCATTGTCTGACTCCGGTTTGAACATAAAAGGCTAAAGGTTTTTGAAATCTCCAGTGCATGTGTGTGTGAGGTAAAAGGACACAAGCTCTTGAAGTTCCGCCCCCTGTGCCGGGAGCAGCAGCTCATTTGCATTTAAAGGAACAGACACAAAACGGTGTGTTTTTGCTCACCCTCAAAAAGTGACAATTTTAACATGCTATATAAAAATATCTGTGGGGCATTTTGAGCTAAAACTCCACATACACACTCATCAAAGATCGGACATCAAAGACTTATTTTATATCTTGTGAAAACTGAAAAGGGCATTTTACCACCCCTTTAAAATTCATAGAGTGCTCAACTCATGTATGGCCTTTTCCCAAGATCTAAGGTGATTTATACGAATACATGTGTGTAACTGACCTCTTCATTCTCTCTGAATGCAGATTCAAGCCAAAATCCCAGTGAAAACAGTGAAGTTTACTCGTGGTCTTGAGACGGAAGAGGGCGACGAGAGAGAGGATGTCGTGGCGTCTGTGTTCACCGTCACACAAAGACCATCGTTTCGCTTGAAGGGCGGCCAGGCTCTCATCACGTTTGAGGAGGAGAAGGGTATGGAAAAATTTTTTAGATTGTCATTATCTGTAAATGTTTTCTGATTTTATTTGCATTGATCCATTCATGTAAGAGTTGCAACAGAGAGATCCTGGTGTCGTGGGTTCTGCTGGATGTTTATTCATCCTGTCTTTTACCAGGAAGGACCCATTAAAATATAAAATCTCTTCTTCCAGGGAGTCCTGGTCAAGATGGCGACATAAAGTTTCACATAAATACACAATTTAAACAACAAATACAATACAAATATATCAAAGATTGATGAAAATGGCAGCATGATTCCTTCAGTGCAGACTGTAATAGATTTTTTGGAGCATTAATAGTGGGAATTGATTCTGTAGCAATGCATTGCATATTATTCCATAACCAATGTTCATAAAAATAAAATTTTATACCCTAGGAACATTCAGATGAATACCAGTGGTTGGTCTAGTAGTGATATATTTGTTAGTGAGATAGAGATGCAAGTAGGTAGTTTTCCTAACAATGCTACTTGTTTTTCCTGTGAGATTTTTGTTTTTCTATGCTTTTTTTTTTCTTGCATAGTAAATTAAAACCTGTGGCTGTAATTTGCCTTTTTGCCCCCAAAAAATTGTCAGATAAATACATTAACCAAGTTCAGTGTTTTGTTCTTCCCTCGTATAAAAAATATTGGGTAAAAAAAATCTAATATTTTCCTCATATTTTGATGAACTTGAAAGTCATTAAAAACAAACATAACTTTTGCCACTACTGTATATATGTTTCTCATAATGTGGACACACTGCCTCTGCTTTGTGTGTTTCAGTGGCAGAGCAGATCCTCAGACTGGCGAAGTGCTCGGTGACCTGTGACAAATCCAAGATGGATGTGAAGCCATACTCTTTAACTCTGGATCCTTCTGTGAAGTTTGAGGTAGAGCGATTTGAGAGGTTTTTCATTCAATTTAAAAAGTTTTTGCATGAATATTTTTTAAGTACATTTCACATATGGAATTAAGTAAACTCTACTTAACTAAGTTAATTGAAAGTAAGTAATTTTAACTTGGTTAGTAAAAGGTTGAGCAATATTTATTAAGTTGAAGTTTCCTTTGCAATACATTTCACTCAAACTATATAACATTGAAAACCACACTTTTAAAGTATATACTTTACTTAAAAATCCCTAAGTAATTAATATAATAGATATTGTGTAAGACAGCATATCTACATATCAGACGTTAGTATGTGAACGCAGAGACCTCAATACTTTGTAGACAATACACAATGACGGTAACATTTGATGGATCGTTTTTGTGTTTGAATGTGTCATTTTGAGTAGAAAATGAACTCCAAATGTCACAAAATAGCAAATTACTAATCCTAACAACATAAGCAGTGATAAAACAGTGTAAATACAGCTGGAAAACAGTGAAAAATCATCAACCTCATTAATTATTCAAGGCCCAGTGCATGATGGGAACACCAGTATCAGAAAAGTCGAGTAATTTTACTTAATTTTATAACGTTGATATTTACGCTTTCATTTCTACACGATTGAATTGAGTACTAATATAGAATTTACTTTTTCATGTAAATTACATTGTTTTTTTCTGTAGTATTTACTTCACCACAAAATCATTTTCATCAGTGTAGTGATGCACGATATATCAGCCACCATATCAGTATCGGCTGTTCATTTTTAATGTTAAAAAAAAAATGTGGCCGATATATTACAACCGATAAATAATGGATTATTATGATTGGAATTGCTTTGATAAAAGGAAAATACGGTTCAGTACAACATGTGCAGTGCGAGTCTGTCATAGGCTATAAAATTATAATGAGAACATCATTATAATTGTGTGCTTGGGAAATGGATTTTAATGATGAGACTTTAGTTTTTTTTAATCAGGCTCTCAAGAATCTTATAAAAATTAGGATTTAGATTTATCGGCCAATATTTCAAATATAAAGAATTATCGGTTATCGGCATTGGCCAAAATGTTCATATCCGTGCATCGCTAGTATCACAGATTTGTCTCAGAATAATGTGTTCTTTGTTGATGTGAACTGCTGTTACTTCTGTCCATGCAGGTTCATATCAAGGTATCCAAAAAGACCATTAAGTTCCGCAACGCCCCGCCCACTTTACCCGAGGAGCGAATGAGAGACCGGCTGGAGCTGTCCTTCTCTAGACCCAGTCGAGGTGGAGGTGAAGTGGAGAAACTGGAGTACAACAAGAATAACGGCACAGGCCGCGTAACTTTCGTCAACACTGGAGGTGTGTCTTTATCCTCACATGATGTTGTTTTGATCTTCTATATTGTTATTGTGTGTTTTATGAAAGTTTTTGTTCATCATAGAAGTTGTGTTAGGAATGCCGTACTATACACCACTCACTACACACTTATACAATGCTCTATGTTAGGTTAGGGTGTAACGATACCCTCATGTCACAATTCGATACATATCACGATACTGAACTCACGATACAATATTATTGCGATAATCCCAAGACAAATGATAAAAGTTTAACAGAAAATGTACAGTTGATTAAAATGCTAAATTTGATATTACATTGTGTGTGTAAATGAATATTCTTGGACTTGGTGCTGAAACCCAAAGCACAGGACAATAGAGACACCAGAATAACAATATTCATGATTCTGAAGATGAAAACAGAATTATTTTAGACGAATATGCTTGCGTTGTTTCACGACTAGATATATTTAAAATAATGTAAGACACTTTTTACTGGTAACATCAGACATTTGGCATTATCAGGACACACAGATATCATACAGATTATTTTTATCAGTTCTTTTGTCTTTGGCTTGTTATATTTCTCACAGATTTCGTCCTGTTCTAAATGAGATGCAGATAAAGTAGCAGTAAAGAATACATTTATATGAATGCATTAGTGAGAGAGCGATTGCGTGAGACTATTTATGCTGCAAAATGGCAAAAGTATGCAAATTGGGAAGCACATACCCAGCTAACAAAAACATGTTCTAAGAATGTTTTGCTAACATTCCTGTTAAGTTATAAAATTTTTTTTTAATGTTTCCTGATCGTTCAAATGCATTGTTTTTTTGTTTGTTTTTTTCATTCTTTTAAGAGCGAACATCAAGGGAACATTCCATTGTTTTAATTTTGCAAACATTCAGAGAATGTTTACTTTGGAGAGTTCTCTGAACATTCTGAAACAAAATAATGTTTAAATAATGTTTTTGTGCTAATGTTTTCAGAACATTATTAAAGACCAGATTAAGTTGAACTAACATTCTATTAATGTTACTGGAAGTTTGTTCATAACTTTGATGAAACCTTGCCAGAACATTCTGAGAACGATCCCTGTTAGCTGGCTAATGTGTGATTTACAACTAGACTTTCAAATTATTTGAAGATGTTTTTCCACAGTCCCTGAATGGGAATATCTCTAGAATGAAGAGATATCATCATTCAAACTAAATTTTGAATTCCCAGTACATGTCCCATACTGATCTGCAGGGGTGTAGCCATCATTTCAAAAGTGAGGGGGACTGAAAGTCAAGTGTTATAGCAGGTGTTTTTTTGTGTTTTTTTGCAGACCTTTGTTGACAGATTTTTGCTTAATTGGCTTAATATACTATTTATGTTTAAAGCAATAAAATAGAAAGAAAGATGTTCTGTACTTTATATTTCATATTGTACAATATTGTTTACATATTTCAGGCTAGTAGGCTACGTCAAACTTCAAGCTTTTAAAACTACTTCAAACTTTCTGGTTAGGATTTTTCAAGACAACTTGAAGCTTGTCTACAAACTTTTTTATCTAATTGTAAAGCGTTACCGAATTAAATATGGTAAACATCATGTAGGCTACACGTCACAAGCTGCATGATTCAAGCAGATATAATGGCTGTTAAAAGAGAACTCTGGTCAATTTTAACATTGAGCTCATTTTTTTGTACATTTGGAGTGCTGTCAATACAGAGAACAACGACAAAAATCGGTGTTGCCTACACCATGTTATCCTCTTTTTAAAATGTGCACCCTGTTGACTTCAATGGGGCAAGTTTTAAACCTGCTTTTAGCCTCTTAACATCCTTGATGTGTCATTACAAGTGCACAGGTCATGTGAGTGATTCCTTCAGAGTGATCACGGTTGAATCTGACTGCAGTAGATGTGAAAGATATTAATAAAAATGATGTTAATTCAGCCAGCACTCATACCTGAATTTACAGTAGTCGATTGTCGAGTTCACGCGCGTGATCATAGGTAACTAACTAAACATATGCGCGTGAACTCGGCAATCGATTACTGTGGCCTTCGACCGAAAACAGGATGTAAATACAGGTATGTGCGCTGGCTGAAATAACATCATTTTTATTAATATCTTTCACATCTACTGCAGTCAGATTCACCCGTGATCACTCTGAAGGAATCACTCACATGACCTGTGCACTTGTATTGACACATCAAGGATGTTAAGAGGCTAAAAGCAGGTTTAGTACTTGCCCTATTGAAGTCAACAGGGTGAAAATTTTAAAAAGAGGATAACATGGTGTAGGCAACACCGATTTTTGTCGTTGTTCTCTGTATTGACAGCACTCCAAATGTACAAATCAATGTTAAAATTGACCGGAGTTCTCGAAAATCCAAATTCAGCATTAACAATCACCATCTTTATTCTAATTTGAAGGGCTTTGATAACATATCTGTGAAAATAAAAGACATTACGAATAAAAAAAGACTGAAAATAAGCGCACGTTTGTGCGGGTAGAGAATATTTTAAATTTCCAACAAAACTTGTACTTGTTAATTATTTAACTTGAGAAATAGGCAGAGTTATTCATCATTGTGCAACACAATTCGGATACCACATGACAACTTACAGTGCTTGACTTTCGTGAAAAAGAGTTTTTTGCCGTTTTGAACTCATTGTGACCTCTATGAAAATGATGGATCCAGCGCGGGCGCGAGCATGGGCGTGTCGTGACGCATGAGTGACTGATTACCATGGAAACGTGAAAGTCACGTATAGACTATCTTGACTCTTTGAATTTTAAATCTGGATGTACACACATTGGCCCGCGAAAACGTCAACTTGTCGTGGACACACTTGCCCTACGAAAAAGTGCGGGGGATGAATTTACATTTTATAAAACGTGGGGGGGACATCCCCCGCGTAATCTACGCCCATGCTCATCTGCACTAACTTTTATCATAATTCAGCCACTGTAGGTTTTTCAGTTTGTGTATGGGTGTTTCTGCTCAGTTATGAAGTTTAATATCAGATTCATATTTTTTCATGACGGCCTTTCTGGTTTCACTTTCAGTTGCAGAGAATTTGGCTCTCAGAGGAAAGTTTTGTGTCGACACCGGCAGCGATGTGGTGGTTGACGTGTTTCCTCTGTATGACTACCAGCTCAAGAAATTTCAAGTATGTTTTCAACAACACACATTCGTGTTCATTTTCCACATCAGAAACAGGTGTTCAGTGAAGAAGAGCATGCATTTGATTTATGGTGTTTGCTGTCACATTGCAGACGTACTCGGGGGCCCCGAATCGCACCGTGCTTCTGGGGGGAATTCAGGAGCTGATGGATGAAGAAGATCTTCAGGACCATCTGGAAATCCACTTCCAGAAGCCCAGCAACTATGGAGGAGAGGTTGAGAATATCAAATACGTCCCTGGTGGAAAGGAGCTGACGGCTTTCTTCTGTGAGGACGGCATTGAGAAGGCCAGCTGAGGGCCTAATGTTGTCTTCAGTGCACTGCATAAATAATGCTCTTCCTCTGTATGTTTTGGTTCAAACAAGAGCAAATAACTGCCAATGGGGTCAGAAAAATAAACTCAATTCAAAGGGAAAACAAGATTATTTTTCTGATGTTTATTATTAAGAACGTTTCGATATTTATACTGGAAAACAAGACAGAATTTTTTTTTTTTTTTGCAGTGTTTGCACCAACAATCAGATTTTATTTTGAATCAATGAAGAGAAGCATTACTGATTATTTACATGTTATTATGTTCGTGGGATTCTTCAGATTGTCCTGATTATATCAATCATATCTCCTCACTGTCTTCTTTAAAATAACATTATGACAAAACTAAGTTCCTTAAATACAATTATGACTGGAACAGAAGGAGTTTATTAAGTAGGTTATGTGTCAAATAAATTACATCATGCATTGTAAGAGCATTGTATTTTAACTATATTAAAATAAAGTTTATTTAAAAGTTATCTACATGGGCTGCAGCATTAATGATTAACCACTAGATGTTTTGCCACTTTTGCCAATGATTTGGAATGATCAAACAATGAAGGCATCCAGCTATCTTTGGTAAGAGAACTGATAGCTGTAAACAAAACAGAAGCTCATCTGGTATTCTTTTTAATCCGTTTTTATTAGTTTTTTAGTCAGTTGTCATTAGTATTAGTTTTTGCATTTTTAAAATGTCTAGTTTTTTATTAAGTTTTAGTTTAAGTTATTTTAGTATTTCAACTTAAATGAAAATGAGAAATGTTGAAAGTTTTTAAAAGAAGTCTCTTCTGCTCACCAAGGCTGCATTTATTTGATAAAAAACAAAAAAAACTGTATTGTGAAATATTATGACAATTTAAAATGATTGTTTTCTATTTTAATATATTTCATTTTATTCCTCAAATGAAAGCTGAATTTTCAGTATCATTACTCCAGTCTTCAGTGTCACATGATCCTTCAGAAATCACTCTAATATGATGATTTTATGCTAAAAATAACATTCATTATTATTTTCAATGTTGAAAACAGTTGTGTACAATTTTATTTTCAAAATTCTTTGATGAGTAGAAAGTTCAAAAGAACAGCATTTATTTAAAATAGAATATTTTCTAACATTATAAATGCCTTTACTGTAACTTTTGATCAGTTTAACTCATCCTTGATGAATAAAAGTATTGATTTATTTTATTTCTTTCCCCCAAAAATAAAATTAAAATTCTTACTGACCCCAAACTTTTGAACGGTAGTGTTTAATGTTACAAAAGCTTTAAATTTCAGATAAATGCTGTTCTTTTGAACTTTCTATTCATCATAGCATCATGAAATAAAAATGTAAATAACTGTTTTCAACATTGATAATAATCATAAATGTTTCTTGAGCATCAAATCATCATATTAAAATGATTTCTGAAGGATCATGTGACACTGAAGACTGGAGTAATGATACAGAAAATTCAGCTTTGATCACAGGAATAAATTACACTTAACTATATATTCACATAGAAATAGGGATGCTCCATATGAGAGTGTGACTCCACCCCCAGGCGGTTCGGCTGATCTGGAGAGCGTTCGGAGAGGCTCATGTAGACCTGTTTGCCTCTCCAGAGACCTCCCACTGCCAGCTGTTTTACTCCCTGACCGAGGGAACACTCGGCACGGATGCACTGGCACACAGCTTGCCTCGGGACCTACGCAAATACGCGTTTCCCCCAGTGAGCCTACTTGCACAAACCCTGTGCAAAGCTAGGGAGGACGAGGAGCTGGTCCTGCTGGTGGTTCCCCATTGGCCCATCCGGACCTGGTTCCCGGATCTCATGATCCTCGTGACAGCCCCTCCCTGGCCCGTTCCTCTGAGGAAGGACCTTCTTTCTCAGAGACGGGGCACCCTATGGCACCCGCGTCCGGACCTCTGGAAACTCCATGTCTGGTCCCTGGACAGGATGCGGAGGTTCTAGGTGACTTACCCCCAGAGGTACTTAACACCATCGCTTAAGCGCGAGCACCGTCTACAAGACGCCTTGAAGTGGAACCTGTTCGTCGAGTGGTGTTCCTCTCACCGAGAGGACCCCGAAGATGTTCGATAGGGTCTGTGCTTTCCTTCCTGAAGCAAGGGCTGGAGCGAAGGCTGTCTCTCTCCACCCTCAAAGTACATGCTGCCGCTATTTCAGTGTATCACGACCACATAGATGGCAAATCAGTGGGGAAGCACGACCTGGTTGTCAGGTTCCTTAAGGGGGCGAGACGGTTAAATCCTCCTCGATCCCCATCCATACCCTCTTGGGACCTTTCCCTGGTCTTCGAGCACTTCAGGATGCTGAAGTGAAGCAGACTTAAAGCTTCTGTCCATGAAGACTTTGCTGCTGGTTGCACTGGCCTCGATCAAGAGGGTAGGGGACCTGCAGGCATTTTCGGTAGACGAATCGAATCGTGCCTAGAGTTCGGGGCGGGTGACAACCACATGGTACTGAGACCCCGGCCTCGACATGTGCCCAAGCTTCCTACCACTCCCTTCAGAGATAAGGTGGTGATCCTGCAAGCACTCCCCCTGGAGGAGGCAGACCCAGCCCTGGCTTTGCTCTGTCCCGTCCGCGCTCTGCGACTGTACGTGGACAGAACTCAAAGCCTCAGGATCTCAGACCAGCTCTTCGTCTGTTACGGAGGCCAGAAGGGAAAGGCTGTCTCCAAGCAGAGGTTGGCCCACTGGATAGTGGATGCCATCGCCTTGGCTCATCAAGCTCAAGGCGTGCCCTGCCCGCTCAGGTTGCATGCACACTCCCCGAGAGGCGTTGCATCCTCCTGGGCGTTGGCACGTGGCGCCTCGCTAACAGATATCTGTAGAGCTGCCGGCTGAGCGACACCTAACACGTTCTCTAGGTTTTATAGCCTACATGTAGAGCCGGTCTCCTCCCGTGTTCTCAGCCGAAACGGGTAGAAGCACTGAGAGGCCCGGCTCTGACGGCTTGCTACGCCCTACCGAGCGCTTATATTGCTCCAGAGTGAAAACATGTTGAGTCCTCCACCACCCTCGGAGCCGGACGTGGCGGAGCGTCCAGCTTCAGGCCTTTGAATCCCTGAGAACCGGGTCTAGGCTGGGTGCCATATGTGCAACCCTGCGGGATCCCATATGTGTATTCTTCCACGGCTGCTCCTAAACGGAAGCCCGTGTCTTTCCCTTGGGCTAAGTCACCCTATATTTGTATGCAGTACAACCTAAGGGTTAGACCATATGTATATCTTCACATAACTCATTCGGGGAAGAATGTGGCTTCCGCAGTGTTCTCCTTCCTGACGGAAAGGGCGTGCTTTCCCAGTGTTATCAAATAGTCTCATTGTATGGGTTGCACCGAAACAAAATTTAAAGAAATAGTATTTTCTTGTTAAAAAAAACAACAACAAAAAACAATTGTCATACTCCAATAATCTTTATTTTGGATTGGATGGATGGATGGTCAGTCCACTAGACATTTTACTAACTATAAGTAACTAATCAACAACATGTCAACTAACTTTCATTAGAGTATTAGTAGAGTGTTAGGTTAGGGTCAGGGTTATTAGAATAAGTTGACGTACTTGTTGTTAGTAGAATGTCTTAATTGGACTTTATAAATAAATTGATACTATATATAATCGTATCAATCAAACTGAGATTCCCTGTTTACTCCAAAGGTTTAAAAGAGTGGTTTGGCTGCTATTTAACATGGGTCAGTTAGATAAACATAGTTTACCCATGTTGGTAAACTGCATCTTTCTCTACTGAAAGTCATTCAGAAATAGCCATATATTCTGACAAAATACTTTTTCAAGAAACATCACTAATATTTCTTATTATTGTATTATGAGTGACTGATTCAGTCACAACTCAGCTCGGCATAGTCACTAGTGAAGGTTTGAGATGAATGGGAATGAAAACACTTATAGAGATGTCTTGACTTAAAAAAAAAAAGAAGAAGTGTTTCCTGAAACATTTTTAAACAGGTTTTATGTGGCCTCTATTGTAATTCTGACCTTTTCCAGGTTTCATTATGGTAACAGTTTCTTGGTCCCTCACTCTCATTTCACATTTGACCCATTTACTGCTTCATGTCCTGAATTGTGATTGAAGTTTGCAAACTCTAAAGCGTCTGGTCTGCTGTGATCTACAGTGGTCTATAGTGGTCTACAGTTTTCTACAGTGGTCTTCAGTTTTCTACAGTGGTCTGCAGGGGTCTATAGTGGTCTATAGTAGTCTATAGTGGTCTATAGTGATCTACAGTGGTCTATAGTGGTCTATAGTGATCTACAGTGGTCTATAGTGGTCTATAGTGAACTACAGTGGTCTATAATGGTCTATAGTGATCTACAGTTTTCCATAGGGGTCTACAGTGGTCTATAGTGATCTACAGTGGTCTACAGTGATCTACAGTGGTCTACAGTGGTCTACAGTGATCTACAGTGGTCTATAGTGGTCTATAGTGTTCTACAGTGATCTACAGTGATCTACAGTGGTCTATAATGGTCTATAGTGATCTACAGTGGTTTATAATGGTCTATAGTGATCTATAATGGTATATAGTGATCTACAGTGGTCTATAATGGTCTATAGTGATCTACAGTGGTCTATAATGGTCTATAGTGATCTACAGTGGTCTACAATGGTCTATAGTGATCTATAGTGGTCTATAATGGTCTATAGTGATTTACAGTGGTCTACATTGGTCTATAATGGTCTATAGTGATCTGCAGTGGTCTATAATGGTCTATAGTGATCTACAGTGGTCTATAATGATCTACAGTGGTCTGTAATGGTATATAGTGATCTACAGTGGTCTATAATGGTCTATAGTGATCTACAGTGGTCTATAATGGTTTATAGTGACCTACTGTGGTCTATAGTGATCTACAGTGGTCTACAGTGGTCTATAATGGTCTATAGTGATCTACAGTGGTCTATAGTGGTCTATAATGATCTACAGTGGTCTATAATGGTATATAGTGATCTACAGTGGTCTATAATGGTCTATAGTGATCTACAGTGGTCTATAATGGTCTATAGTGATCTACTGTGGTCTGTAGTGGTCTACAGTGGTCTACAGCATGTTTTAAAGCAATCTCCAGCAGTCTTCAGTGGTCAGCAGTCTTCAGTTGTACACAGTTAGTTTGTTCATCAGTCAGTGTCAGGTGGTGTGGTGGCTTGATTTCTCTCCTCCTCCAGCGGTTCAGAGGTGGCCGGTTGTTGGTCTGTGGAGTTCGGAGCACTTTGTCTCTCTTCTGAAGATGGAGGCGTCGATCTGTCGCTGGTGACCGTCCGTATGCGGTTTAGCGATCGTCTCAGCAGGGGGCGTACGGTGTTTCTGGAGCTCTTTGAGGCTTGACTGCTTTCCAGTGTTCTTCTGTTGACGTGCTCGAGAGACAAACGGCACAGGAGTGTCTGCCAGAACGCAGAGCGAAACTGGCGTGAGGAGAGGTTATACAGCAGCGGATTCAACACCGAGCTCAGATAGAAGAAGCTGTCGGCCACCAGGTGCAGCTTCACGTAGTTTCTCAGGTAGCTCGCGGTCCACGATGACTTGGGCAACGCTGCTGTCATCAGCCTGCGGATCTGGTTTGGCATCCAGCACACGAACAGAGCGCAGACGATCAGCACTAACAGATGCGTACACATACACAGACAGACATGGAGGAGAGGAAGCAGAATAATGTGTGAGAAGAGAATCAACATGTCAGGATCCACTAGGGAGGTACAAAACAGATGTAGAATTACAAATAAAGTGTAGGCAAGGTTCCCTTGAGTTTGCAAAGATCTTTTCTCGAGGAATATTTTTACTCTGTTTTTCAGTCCTACTCCAGAGCACTCGAAAATGTCTAATAATCACTCATTTTGTTAGGAAATAGCTATTAGGGCCTGATTTAAATGAAGAGCCCTTTGGGAGTGAAAGAGCCGTTCTTATTGCTGAACTGAACCAAATGATCTGGCTCACTAAAATGAGTCTGAATTCCTGTCACTATTCCCCAAGTATCTCCGTGGACTTGATTGACAGAGAGAATGTGCTCAGTGCTCAGTGGATGTTTGTGTAAGGTTAGGTCAGGTTAAAGGTAAACCTTTTTTTTTTTTTTTTTTTTTGTCTTGTAAATTAGACACTACCAGATGAGAACAACCTTTTTTGAATTAAGCTGAATAATGACATGTCTTTTTAGAGCTGCTTTACAGCTGCTGAATTTGTATTTGCCTCATATTTGATGAAGTTTCCCAGCAAGCAATATAGCCGTTATTTCACTGTCTAGGTTAATACAGACCTGATATAGTCCGGCTATGAGTAACCCACTTCTAGCCAAAATAACCTTGAATTTGTTTGCATGTCGTTATTGCCAAAATAACTTGCAAAATGTATGATATTCCATTATGTAAGTGAAGTCAAAAGTGATTACAAGGTGTTCATGTTACAGCATGTTCTATGCGTCTATTCTTGGGATATGGTTAGACGTCTATTAAATTTTCACTTTGAAAATGCCTTGTTTTAGCCTAGACGTCAGGGCTGTGCTTGGACAGCTATTAGACGTCTTTTAAACGCAAAATTGCTTGCTGTACTGTAGAAAGTGCTGTAGAAATAAAGCTGACTTGACTTGTCTTACTGGCCGAGACCTGAGAGGAGACAAACAATTCATGTATTAAAGGGGTGGTTGATTATGATTTCACTTTTCTAGCTTTAGTTAGTGTGTAATGTTGCTGTGTGAGCATAAACAACATCTGCAAAGTTACAACGCTCAAAGTTCAAAGCAAAGGGAGATATTTGCTTTTAAAGAAATCGCTTTTTAAGGACTACAACAAACGGCTGGTAGAGACTACACCACATTCCTCCCGGGTTAGTGACATCACCAACCCTAAAATTTACATAAACCCCGCCCCCTGAACACGATTTATAGATTATCATGACAGAATATGCTAATCAAAGACTAGAAGATAACTACACATAAGCTTCATAAATTCATCAACTAACCATTCAGAAATGTCCTGTTGCTTCTACATGTTGTCACTTCTTCTTGAGTCTCTCCATCATTGTCTGACTCCGGTTTGAACATAAAAGGCTAAACGTTTTTGAAATGTTCAGTGCATGTGTGTGTGAGGTAAAAGGACACGAGCTGTTGAAGCTCCGCCCCCTGTGCCGGGAGCATCAGCTCATTTGCATTTAAAGGGACAGACACAAAAACGGTGCGTTTTTGCTCACCCTCAAAAAGTGACAATTTTAACATGCTATATAAAAATATCTGTGGGGTATTTTGAGCTAAAACTTCACATACACACCCCTTTAATGAAGCGAGCAAACAGTGTCTTACCGAGGAAGAGGATGGTCTGTTTACGGGAGGCTTTCAGGCGGGTGCTCTCGTGTTTGGGAACGTCCCGTCCGGCTCCATTCGTGCCGGATTCATTAGGCCCCATCGGGGCCCGAAGAACGACAATCATCGCTCTGCACATGAACGCAACACCGACCAGGACGAGAAGATAGAGCACGAACGCTGTGAAGATGCTAGTGCGATACATGACCCAGTGCTGGCTCAGGTTGGTGCAGAAAGTCAGGTTTTGCACCGGCATCCGGCGTCCTTCGGGAATGTATCCTTCAGTTCCCGTAACGACGAGAAGTGGAAGAGCGACGAGGAATGAGCAAAGCCACGCCGACAGAAGGAGCTTCGTCGTACGGCTTCCGCCCAAAGCTTTATACCGGAACGGATGGCAAATGGCCATGTAACGCTCAAAACTCAACGTGGCCACATTCAAAATGGTGGCGTAACTGCACGCCTCAAACAAAAAGTTGTAGATCCTGCAGGAGGCGTCGCCGGACGAGGAAGAGAACGGGAACCAGATGGCGCTGTAGAGCTCGACCGGCATCCCGATCAACAGCACCAGCAAATCAGAGCAGGCCAAGCTAACCATGTGATCCGTCACGTTTTTCTGCAGGTATCCGTTCCGCTGAAGCACCTGTGCGACGTGAATGGTGACGCTGTTTCCCACAATGCCGAGGGTGAGAATAAGGCAGTACAAAACCGTGAGGAAGACCTTCACCCCGTGAGTCGGCTCCAGTGATTTCCAGTCTTTTGGCTCTTCCTCGTTCTGCTCCATGATGTCAGTCACTGTGTTTGGCGTTCACTCTTGGACTTGTTGACTTTAGTCCTGCTTATCTGAGCCGTTATCACCACCATTAATCATCAAACGAACACAGCACATATACGGTTGAGTCTTAAAATCACAGAGCTGGGTTTGAAACTGGGTTCGTTTCCTTCATGATGAAGATCACAGCGCCTCACCTCTTCACACTCGACTTCTTCCTCCGCTTGGTTTGATCAGTTGCTGATCTTGTGTGAGTTAATGATTAGAGTTTGAGAAATGAGCGTGGAGGCGTTGCGAGTTTCTGCCGTGAGCTGAACCGAGTTTCGCTATTTGAGCTGGAACTATTAGTCATGTGATGCGTTTACAATACAAGGGTGTGTCCTGATCGGCCCTCCTCAAAACTGTGTGTGTGTGTGTGTGTGTGTGTGTGTGAGAGAGAGAGAGAGAGACAAAATGACCCCGCAAGGATTGGAAAAACAGCTGAGGAAAACAGCTTAAAACAGCTTTTGTTGTTATTTTAACTGTAAAAATGCAGAATGTTTTCAGTGAGGGTTGTGTTTACGGGATTGAATATACAACGAATAAGACAACGTGTGTGTGTGTGTGTGTGTGTGTGTGTGAGAGAGAGAGAGAAAGAGAGTGTGTGACAGTGTAAGTGTGCGTGTCTGTGAGTGTGCTTAAGTGTGTGTGTGTGTGTGTGTGTGTGTGTGTGTGTGTGTGTGTGTGTGTGTGTGTGTGTGTGTGTGTGTGTGTGTGAGAGACAGAATGAGTGTGTGACAGTGTAAGTGTGCGTGAGTGTGTGTCTGTGTGTGTGTGTGACAGTATAAGTGTATGTGTGAGTTTGTGTGACAATGTGTGTGTGTGTGTGTGTTTGTATGTGTGTGTGTGTGTGTGTGTGTGTGTGTGTGTGTGTGTGTGAGAGAGACAGAGTGAGTGTGTGACAGTGTAAGTGTGCATGAGTGTGTGTCTGTGTGTGTGTGTGTGTGTGTGTGTGTGTGTGTGTGTGTGTGTGTGTGACAGTATAAGTGTATGTGTGAGTTTGTGTGACAATGTGTGTGTGTGTGTGTGTGTGTGTGTGTGTACGTGTGTGTGTGTGTGTGTGTGTGTGTGTGTGTGTGTGTGTGTACGTGTGTGTGTGTGTGTGTGTGTGTGTGTGTGTGTGTGTGTGAGTGTGTGTGTGTGTGTGTGTGTGTGTGTGTGTGTGAGAGAGAGAGAGAGAGAGAGAGAGAGAGAGAGAGAGTGAGTGACATTGTAAGTGTGTGTCTGTGTGTGTGACAGGAAAGTGTGTGTGTGTGTGTGTGTGTGTGTGTGTGTGTGTGTGTGTGTGTGTGTGTGTGTGTGTGTGTGTGTGTGTGTGTGTGTGTGTGTGTGTGTGTGTGTGTGTGACTGTAAGTGTGTGTGTGTGAGTGAGTGAGTGAGTGTGTGTGTGTGTGTGTGACAATGTGTGTGAGAGAGAGTTAGAGTTTGTGTGTGTTGTGTGAGTGTGTGTGAGAGAGTGAGTGTGTGTGTAAGTTTCAGCCACGGTGAATATTTTTTTAGAGTGTCTTAAAGCAATAATTCACCCATTAATGATCACGATCCTGTCATCATGTATTCACCGTCATGTCGCTCCAAACCTGTAACACAACAGAAGATATTCTGAAGAACATCAGCATTCAAAACAGAAACCCACAATGTATGGACAAAAAAAAATATTTTTTTGCTCTACAGAGAAAAAAACTCATTTAGGTTTGAAAAGACACGAGTGCGAGTAAATTATGACAGAATGATCATTTTTTTGTGAATTATCGCTTTAACAAGATGCTGTGATTTTGAAAGATAAATTTCATCAGTACAGTGTTTTACAGTACAAATATCTAAATATTCTTAACATACATTTACTTGAGAAGCAAAATGACTGAAGATATTACGTTTTGTTTCCTGAAAAATGTATTAAGAGTTTTTGTGAAGCTGCTTTTGAAACCATCAGTATTGTGTCATCAATCATCAGTGATGCAAACAGCAGTTGAAGTGAAGCTGCATAATTGCTTTATGTGTGTTATTGTAGGTCTCAGTTCAGCACAAACGCAGATAAACACTAGAGCTGTAAAACAGAGATAAGTGATCACATGTATAAATCAGTCTTACGTTCCCAGTGTTTCTGCAATACAATGTAATTGAATATTTGTGTACATTTTTCAGTGTGAATTATTTTATATGGTGTATTTTTGTTGCTTTATTTGATTCTGTAAAGCACTTTGAGATGTAAAATTAAAGGCTCTATAGAAAATAAAGGTTATTATTATTATTATTATTATAAAGGACCTAAAGTGCTCGGCACCGTTGTTCTTTACATGTCCTATATGTTGTATTAATAGTCTAGTATGGATTCAATTTACATATTAAAACTAGTGTATGAAATGGCAATATAATTGAGTTTTCATTTTGCCCAAATGTTGCACATATGTAATGGAAAATTTTAATTTAAATACAGAAATGCATTGTCATTTTACATATTGCATTGTCATTTTGCATATTACATTTCAAATTGAATATTGCTACCCATAATTCCATCTTCCAAATAACTAAAAAAAATTGAATATCGTGAAAAAGTTCATTTATTTCAGTAATTCAACTTAAAAGGTGAAACTAATATATTACATAGACTCATTAAATGCAAAGTGAGATATTTCAAGCCTTTATTTGTTATAATTTTGATGATTATGGCTTACAGCTTATGAACATTTTCAAAATTTCTGAGATTTTGAATTTGAATTAATCATCAAAATTATAACAAATAAAGGCTTGAAACATCTCACTTTGCATGTAATTTTCTATATAATATATTAGTTTCACCTTTTAAGTTGAATTACTGAAATAAATGAACTTTTGCACGATATTCTAATTTTTCGAGTTTAACTTGTAGTTGTGCTCTTGTTAATTGTAAGGCTAAATCTGGTTCTGTCTGCAGATATTGCCACACACTCACGATGGATGCCTGTATGTAAGAAGTGTTTGGGTAAGAAAGGTCAGCTAGAAGAAAACTAAATGATCTATTAGCAACATCCGCCCATGTTGGAGAAACCGTCGCGGTCCACTATAGGGCAGGATGGACACACACACCAAATAAGGAAATAAGCATGTGGTTTAGTATAAATAGAGGATCTCTGTAAACTTTCACAAACCGCCCTCGTAAGGCATGGGAATATCCTCATTTGTCCGCATGTATGAACTGCATACATCTTATAAAGGGACATATTCAATGTTAGTTTGTGATGTTGCAATTTACTCCCTTGTAGAATTGGTGTGTGTCGAGCCACCGACCAGAACGGTCCTGAAGCCTCATAAGAACACAACTTTATGATCAAAATTGTTCTGCCATCCATGTTTTATTTTACATCCATTATCAACTTTACCCACGTAAAGTTGATAATTCCACGAATAACTGCAATTGCAGATTTCGAACAGAGATGGCGACAAAGAGGAAAAACTACGGACTGCAGCTTTAAATTGTATTGTATGATGATATTTTGTTATGTCTGTTGTGCAGCACTTTGGTCAGCATTCATGTTGTTTTAAGGTGCTTTATAAATAAATTTGACCTTTGACCTCTGACCAGTGAAAGGACCGAGAATGATCTGATGGTTACAAAATGTCGTACAGTGAGAAAGATTCAGAGACGGTCTTGCAACCAAAATAGTGTCATAAATTCAGCATGATCATCTCACAGTGTGTGTTTGCTGCTACGACTTACGTCTCCTGACTAGCCAATAAAAATGCATCATGAAAATGGCGTATTGATGGCGCTAAAACTAAAAAAATTGCAATATTGGCATGCATGCTTTTCCCAAGCCATATTCTCCTCTTTCGCTTCCTCTTTTTTTCAGCGCACATAAAAACCCCAATTTCCTCAAAAGTGTGATTCATCTTGCTCTGTTTATTTACCCCTAGCACATGCTGATGACATTTTATTCTATATAATATCTTGTGTCGTAGCCAATAGGTGTGATCATCGTACAGTCTACGTACATGTCGTACCAAAGTTTATTAGATCTCTGTCTCACACTAATATCCCCTCTTCTTATATACACGAGAAGAGAGTAGGGTAGGGGATCGAAAATCAATTCCAATTCTGAAATCAGATACTTAAAGGGATATTTCACCGCTGTAAAGATGAATGTGTATCTAAATTGGGTTATTAATGTAGTAGAAATGTGAAATTATTGTAGAAGTTGGTGCCTTCTAGACTGAGAAAAGCCAGAAAATGTATTTTTGGCTCATGTGGATGAAAGACAACAACTCCCAGAATGCACTTGCTTCGCTGCCCTACGAGGCCCCGCCCAAGCCACGCCTACCGGTTACAGAGGGCAGTATCGGGAGAAATGATACAACTAGGCTACTAGTCGACTCGAAACTGAAAAGACTGCGTTTTATTGTAAGATCCCCCTATGGGCGGGTTGAGGACATGCGGGACGAGCTCCTCCTACTGGCTGTAGTCTCTCGCCTCTGGATAGAAAAGCCTCAGATGACGATAAATGACGATTTTTGCGTCATCTGAGTTTTTTTTCCAGACACACAATACAGAAATCTCTCGTCTCAGGGGGACATGAGGGAGGGAAGCAAGGTCACTCTAGAATACTACCGGGTTTCTACTGATACAAAGCTTAATGCTAATCGGTGAAGTATCCCTTTAATGCTGCCTTCACGTGCTGTTGGAAATGTCCTACTTCCCACTTCTGAAGTCGTGATTTCAAGTTTGCTGCTTTATTGTCAGAAAGAGAATCATGGAGGACAGCAGGTTTATTCTTGCCTATTTATTTGGAAGATCTTGTTAAACCACGCGCCCCATTCATTGACAACCATGTAAACATTCCCTGCGCTAATTTCAGTCAAATACAGGCTTTTTTCAGTGTGTAAAATATATGTGACCCTGGACTACAAAACCAGTCACAAGGGTCAATTATTTAAAATTGAGATTTATACATAATCTGAACGCTGAATAAATAAGCTTTCCATTGATGTATGGTTTGTTAAGATAGGACAATATTTGGTCGAGATACAACTATTATGTAAATCTGGAATCTGAGGCAAAAAAATCGAAACATTGAGAAAATCTCCTTTAAAGTTGCGCATTTATGTTGGCGATTGTGCTGCATTAACTCACAGAAATATATATTTTTAATATATTTATGGTAGGAAATTTACAAAATATCTTCATGGAACATGATCTTTACTTAATATCCTAATGATTTTTGGCATAAAAGAAAAATCTATAATTTTGACCCATACAATGTTGTGTTGGCTATTGCCACAGATATACCCGTGCGACTCGAGACTGGTTTTGTGGTCCAGGGTCACGCATAGGCCTGGTTTCACAGAAAGGGTTTAGATTAAAGGTGGAATCAGTGATTTCAGGCCCAAAAATATTTTTTTCACATTCATCTAATCTTTCCTAACGATCCGCTAGCTGCCCGCCCCATAAGCATGTCGTCAAAAAAACGCGTCTCTGTAGGCAGCCTAGGCTCTGAGATCTGCACACAAAAACAATTGGTTTAGCCAAACACTCAAAACCAAAACAAATAGTGTTCCAACCAATCACCGACAGGGGGAGGGTGTTGTGAGGTTTTGTGCCAGCTTTTTCTTCAGCTCTGACTTCACGTGCAGCCGTGCACGAGCACAAAACCTCACAACACCCTCCCCCTGTCGGTGATTGGTTGGAACACTATTTGTTTTGGTTTTGAGTGTTTGGCTAAACCAATTGTTTTTGTGTGCAGATCTCAGAGCCTAGGCTGCCTACAGAGACGCGTTTTTTTGACGACATGCTTATGGGGCGGGCAGCTAGCGGATCGTTAGGAAAATAAATTAAAATATTTTTGGGCCTGAAATCACTGATACCACCTTTAAGCCAGGATCAGGCCTTCAATTAGGGCATTTAAGCAGCTTTTATAAATGTGTCTTAGAAAAAAAACATTATGGTGTGCATCGTGAGACAAAGCAATGGCACTGATATATTTTAAGATATGTCAGTGCAAGTTGCTTTGTTAAAACAGCTCAAACATGCAAGGAGAAAATACTCAGCAATGCTGTCGACTTATGAATTTAATTTAATTTGGTTTGTCTTAAAGCATATTAAAAACACCACATAGACACATAAACATTGAAAGCTTGATTTTCAACACAGGGGGGCTTTAAATCACATCCATGTGATTTGATCGAGGATAACACTTATTTTATTTTCAAAATGATACCGATACTTTCAAAGGCCAGTATCGTCAATATCAATAGCTACTGATACCGCTAAACTGAACTTGTAAATTATTACATTAATAAAATTAGCTACTAATGTAAAATGGGTAATAATGATATGTTTTTATCTGAAATTTGGAAATCTGCTTCCACTGTACATAAACACAACTCAAAACATGTTAACAGTTAACATTCATTATGCCTTGAATGCAATGTATTAGATTATGTTTTTGTTTACACATGGTTAAAATATGTTAGTACTAGTGGTAGGCTAACCATGGAAATCGCGTTCGGTGTGAACGGACGCTTGATTGACAGGTCTGATGCTGATGTATGAGAGGTGTTGACGATTGCGCAATGGAGAGAGTAAAGTTTTAAGTCTCTGTTAAACTGCATTCTTGTCGTCGTTACTTACCATACTTTATAACATCTACTCTCGTGTGCTCTGCACAAATAACTGAGTTATGATGCAGATAAGATCAGACCAGAGCACCAATAGAGCGCCATCTGCTGGCCAAATTCATTCAAAAAACAAAATATAAATTACATTTTGGTTTTATCGTTGATAAGAGTGTTTTCATTAATAGCTTGTTGATGTCTCTTTGACAAGTTTTAAACCTAAAACATCAATGTTTTATCAACAAAGCGTCCACGTAGAATGATTGACAGCTGAGCGCGTTCTCGTGGCATCTTCTCTCGCGCGCAGGTCACTGTAGTGTCCGGCAGGTGGCGCGCTTAGGCCTCATTCTACTCTTCCTTTTTTGTCTCAATCAAAATCAAACATTCAGTTTGGCATGCTTGCTTTGCATTCATGTCAACATGCACAGATAACATTATTAAAACATTAAATAGAACAGAATTGACACACAGCCACTTGACACAGAGTGTGCACGAGACAGGAATAAGTGCACTTAAAAATCCACACCTGGGTGAAGTGCACGTCTGCAGTGTGCTAGACTGATGTCTTTAGGGTGTAGTGCATGGATGAGTATTTTGTAAAACATTTGCAAATGCTTTTAAACACTTGATTAGAAGCAGCACAATTGCATAATCTGTTACTGAGGAACTACTAAACAGACATTTAGACGTTTACTTTAAAGTTAAACTTAAAATCTAAAAATGCACATAAAGCTCTGTACAAACTTTACTTGCATTGTTTGCATCAAAAGTTATACACACTTGAACACTTGGGCCAAATACAGGAAATGCAAAGACTGCAAGTGTGTGTAATGGGAGAAACCCACAAAATTACTGATTTTTCACTATTAATCTTTTCCCATATCACACAAAACAAACAATCTCTCCAATAATGTTCTTTGAAAAAAAAAAAAAAAAAAGAAGCGTTCTGGCATTTTATCGGTCACGTGTTTGAGCCGCTCAGCCCCGCCCACGTCATCACTCTGTGACGCTCGCGGCCGCTCTAGGGTGCGCGCTTTCTTCTGCACTTGAATGCGGAAGTGGAAAATCGCTTCCTTCTCGTTTCCGGGTTCCGCCTCGCGCACAAACGGAGCGACAGATCACTTGTACCGGGAGCTCACCGGCTCTTTAACCACTCGAGATGGCCGCTCGGTTACCGGCATGCGTTGTGGATTGTGGCACAGGGTGAGTTAACAACGCAATCTGTCCAGTGCTAACGAAAACCGGCGCTACACGGGCGCGCGCGCTCGCTCGCGCTTCTGCACGGATAACATTCTCTTGCTGTATGGCTGTTTTCCGTTTATCAGCTGCTGTTTGGATTTTGCGATATATGCTTTTACCAGCACAGAGATGCGCAAGTAACTGTCATGAAATCAGTGTGTTTGTGCTGAATGTGTGATGCTGAGATTACAGGCGCGCCGAGCGGCGATAAAACGCTCCGCTTTAACGCTCATATGACATTTGTGACTTGTTCTTTTGCGGAGAGGACCGCCTAACATGATTAGATCGATGGTGAAAATTTAAACCTAAAGGTGTTTGAAGAGCAAGTGAAAATGATTGAATCTGTTGTCTTTTATTGTGCGCATGCGCACAGCTGCTTCCTCTTCCTCTACTTCCGTATTCTTGCTGCGGCCTTATATGGGCAAACACAGAAAAACACGAAGTCCTGTAATATCCATAACCTGTATCAAATATCAGTGCTGGACATTAACGAATGTGTGAAGTATTATAACCGCAGATCTGTCTCTGTTTTGATTCTGTGATGATGTAATTGATCAGAACAGATCGACAGTGTGAAGATAGTTTGACATGTTGAGACATGAAACGTTCTCCCATCTGTGTGTGATTAATTGACAAATTATTTAAAATAAAAAAAAATTCTTAAACGCAAAAGGTTCGTGTGTTGGTCTACGGTGGTGTAATTGTCGTTAAAAACAGTCAGTATGTGAGATGTGGTCCTTCAGAGTTGTAATTTTAAAGGAAAAAATATTTTTGATTTATGAACACACTTTGAATGAAGTGCTCATAATAAATAAATATGAATCTGACAGAGTGAATTGTTCATAAATGGGACCTGCAGTGTTTTATTTATTTTGGTCTGCTGCTCTCCAACCAGGAACTGCGAAATGAGTGACGTGCATCATGAGTGAATGAATTTGAGCATTAATGTTTGCTTTTTGTTTCAGGTACACTAAACTGGGATATGCAGGAAACACGGAACCGCAGTTCATCATTCCGTCATGTGAGTGTCTGTTCTTCTGTGCTGACTACGTAGGGTGTAGTGCACATCTGTAGGGTGTAGTGCATGACACTAGTGTACTAGGCAGATGTCTGTAGGGTGTAGTGCACGACACTAGTGTACTAGGCTGATGTCTGTAGGGTGTAGTGCACATTTGTAGGGTGTAATGCATGGCACTAGTGTACTAGGCTGATGTCTGTAGGGTGTAGTGCACATATGTAGGGTGTAATGCATGACACTAGTGTACTAGGCTGATGTCTGTAGGGTGTAGTGCACATATGTAGGGTGTAATGCATGACACTAGTGTACTAGGCTGATGTCTGTAGGGTGTAGTGCACATATGTAGGGTGTAATGCATGACACTAGTGTACTAGGCTGATGTCTGTAGGGTGTAGTGCACATATGTAGGGTGTAATGCATGACACTAGTGTACTAGGCTGATGTCTGTAGGGTGTAGTGCACATTTGTAGGGTGTAATGCATGGCACTAGTGTACTAGGCTGATGTCTGTAGGGTGTAGTGCACATATGTAGGGTGTAATGCATGGCACTAGTGTACTAGGCTGATGTCTGTAGGGTGTAGTGCACATATGTAGGGTGTAATGCATGACACTAGTGTACTAGGCTGATGTCTGTAGGGTGTAGTGCACATTTGTAGGGTGTAGTGCATGACACTAGTGTACTAGGCTGATGTCTGTAGGGTGTAGTGCACATTTGTAGGGTGTAATGCATGACACTAGTGTACTAGGCTGTATTGTCAAAAGTAGCGACTTCTGTACCAAGTAGGTACCGAAATTTAAAAATGTGACGATATCAGCATCAATGCTATTGAACGGATTATTAAACATCTCTGATTGGCCATTGTGTTCACGCGCTCAGCAAATATGTCTGTGATTGGCTACTGTGATCAACGATTACATCTTTGACGCTCTTCACCGAGCGCTTACACAGATACACACAGGAGAGTTTAAAAGCAGGCGTCTATCAGCAGATCCCTACTACATCCACTGATAGATGCCGCTTTCAAACGCTCTTATCTGTGCAAGTGCTCGACGAAGAGCGTCACAAATGTCATTGTTGATCACTGTAGCCAATCACAGACATATATGTTGAGTGCATCAACACAATGGCCAATCAGAGGCGTTTAAGAGTCCGTTCAATAGCATTGATGCTGATATCGTCACATTTTTAAATTTCGGTGCCGATTTGGTATCGAAGTCGGTACTTTTGACAACTCTGTCTGTAGGGTGTAGTACACATCTGTAGTGTGCCAAGCGTATTTCTATAGGGTGTAATGCATGTCTGTAGTGTACTAGGCTGAAGTCTATTGGGTGAAGTGCACGTCTGTAGTGTACTAGACTAAAGCCTGTAGGGTGTAGTGCACGTCTGTGGTGTGCTAGGCTAAAGTCTATAGGGTGTAGTGCACGTCTGTAGTGTGCTAGGCTAAAGTCTGTAGGGTGTAATGCACGTCTGTAGTGTACTTGGCTAAAGTTTGTAGGGTGTAGTGCACATCTAGTGTACTAGGCTAAAGTCTGTAGGGTGTAGTGCACGTCTGTAGTGTGCTAGGCTAAAGTCTTTAGGGTGTAATCCACGTCTGTAGTGTACTTGGCTAAAGTTTGTAGGGTGTAGTGCATGTCTGTAGTGTGCTAGGCTAAAGTCTATAGGGTGTAGTGCACGTCTGTAGTGTACTTGGCTAAAGTTTGTAGTGTGTAGTGCACGTCTGTAGTGTCTAGGCTAAAGTCTGTAGGTTGAAGTGCACGTCTGTAGTGTACTAGGCTAAAGTCTATAGGGTGTAGTGCACGTCTATAGTGTACTAGGCTAAAGTCTATAGGGTGTAGTGCACATCTATAGTAGGGCTGTCACTTTACGTTCGAAAATCGATTGCACAATCGATCGGACCAACCAACGCAAGTTTCGAAAACCAAAATAAGGAATCGATTTTAACGGTCTTCTCTTGGAGCGCGTCCAGCTCGTCACGATGCGCCCGCAGCGAACGCGCATCACACAGCAACGGCAGGCTCTGACAAACACGCATAACAGCAAATTATACTTCTGCATAATGTTTCTCTTTTTACTACAAAACTGTGAATTCTGCCGGTATGCAGACAGTCTCATGCATACAGATACAGTTTCGGGCTGTTCTTCAATCGCCTACGTAGGCGAAATTTGTTTGACATTTCTAACCGTAAACACAGCCATGTTGAAGACTGAGGTAATGTTTTTCATTTATGTTATGGTAGTCCATTCTGCTTATTGTTTTTCGAGAATGTTGCACTCCTGTTTGTCATTGTGCACGAAACTTCGCACCAATAAATCATCAGGAATATTTGCTGACTTGTGCGCGTCTCAAGCGACGTCTTTACGTTCGTCCTAATGCCTGTTAGTTGTCCGTGGATTTGCCCATATTTGGCGTTTAAAATGGGAAACGTCTTTAGACATGTGGAAAATCGATTTTACAATCGATTCAATGAACACTTATGTCTCAAAAATCGAACAGGATTTTTTCACAAAAGTGACAGCCCTAATCTATAGTGTACTAGGCTAAAGTCTGTAGGGTGTAGTGCATGTCTGTAGTGTACTAGGCTAAAGTCTATAGGGTGTAGTGCATATCTGTAGTGTACTTGGCTAAAGTCTATAGGGTGTAGTGCACGTCTGTAGTGTACTAGGCTAAAGTCTGTAGGGTGTAGTGCATATCTGTAGTGTACTTGGCTAAAGTCTATAGGGTGTAGTGCACATCTAGTGTACTAGGCTAAAGTCTATAGGGTGTAGTGCACGTCTAGTGTACTAGGCTAAAGTCTGTAGGGTGTAGTGCACGTCTGTAGGGTGTTTTCAGGAAGCAGAGTTAAATCTAACTCTCATATAGAAGTGAGTGTTTAAAAGCAGCTTCCAAAGCCAGTTTCAAGTGGTTTATTGGCTTGAAATTGCTTTTCACCGACTAAAAAAGTCATTACGATTATCCCATTTCAGTTCTGTTGCGTCAAATGTTTCTATACACAGTTCAACTCCGTTTCAAAGCAGCTTTGGGAGAGTGTATGTGTCTGCGTTACGAGTGTGTTGAGCACTGAATCACATATGACTGGACAACTCATTGGTTGAGAGATCATAAAATCATCTCACAATCTTCACCACATCCTCAAATGACGCCGTTCTTCTTTTCTTGTAGACTCACGTCAGCACTCAGTTCTCTCTTTTCTGCCTCTCTTCATGACTGACTGTAATCTGACTATTTCTGGCTTCCCATCATCCTTTTCTTCTGTCAGGCATCGCCATTAAGGAGTCGGCGAAGGTGGGCGACCAGGCCCAGCGGAGGATGATGAAGGGTGTGGATGATCTCGACTTCTTCATCGGAGACGAAGCCATCGATAAACCCAATTACGCCACCAAAGTGAGTGAACTGGCATGAAAAACTGATTTTGTAGGTTCAAAAGTTTGGGGTCGGTCAGATTTGTTTTAATGTGGTTTTGAAAAAAGTCTCAGCTGCATTTATTCAGTCAAAAATACAGTAAAACAGTGAAATATTATTACAATTTAAAATAGCTGTTTTCTATGTGATTATATTGTGAAGTGGAATTTATTCCTGTGATCAAAGCTGTATTTTCAGCATCATTACTCCAGTCTTCAGTGTCACATGATCCTTCAGAAATCAGTATAATATAATGATTTGATGCTCAAGAAACATTTATGATTATTATCAATGTTGAAAACAGTTGCTGCTTCATAATTTTGGGGAAACTGTGATACATTTTTTTCCAGGATTCTTTGATAGATAAAAAGTTAACAAAGAAAAGCATTTATTTTAAATAGAATCTTTTGTAACATTATGAACGTCTTTACTGTCACTTTTGACCAATTTAATGCATCCTTGATTAATAAAAGGGGAAAAAAAAGAATACAAAAACATATATATATATATATTTATTATTATTATTATTATTATTATTATTTATTTTTTTACCATTAATAGTTACAAACTCGATACAAGACAATAGTTTGATTGGCCAGTTGTGGTATATGTTTGTGACACTCCTTGTATTTTCATTGGAAAGAGCGAAAATCACATTTCTATCCATAATGTGTGTCAAAATGCCACATGAACGTCTAGTTTATTGATCTCTTAAGGACTTGTTCAATAAAATACTTCCAGGGGCCAGGTTCACAAATATAGACTTTGACTATGGCTTAGATATAGTAGATAGTCAGACTTCAGATAGACATCTAAATCAGACCGTTGCACAAAGCACTGAAGACTCTGACTATCTTAAGTAGGACTGCAATGCATTCTGGGTAAAATAAGACACTTTTCAAAACAAAAAACATGGCGGATCGAGTAAGCGCATTCACCGCTCAGTGCAGTTTACCCCAGCGGAGAATATGTGTTTGTTGGAGGAGTATAACAGTTACAAGGACATTTTACTTGGGAAATTTAGCGGAGAATGTAGTAACAAGAAGAAATGTTTAAATTATGAGCCATTTTCCCTTTTCTTTTGGCTGTTTGTAATGTAACTGATTGTTACTGCTGGTTGCCAAGGTAACAGAGACCTAAGTTAGCCTGGGTAAGGTGTCTAATTCTTTTGGTCTAAATTAAGTCAGTCTTTATTTTTGTGAAACAGTCTAACTTGCATTAGACTAGAGCAAATTTTAGACTTGTCTCACACTATAGACCGGTCTAAAATAGCTTTGTGAAACCGGCCCCAGGAAACGTTTTAGAATTTTTATCACATGTAAATGTAATTTAAATCTGTTGTACTTTTCTATTTTATTTTGTCTGGTTTTATTTTATTGTATTTAAACAGCACCGGTGTGAGCGGCAGGTAATGCTCAGCTCAGACATAGCTTTTAATTGCTGATATGGCATTACAATTTATACTTATAGATTGCATAAAGCGATATGACACTCGAATCAGTCATGTGATGAAGACCAGCAGCCGTGATGATGAAGGTCTCTCATCATCATCATCATCTGTAGAGTGTGAGAATCCGTTAGAAAGCGTGCCGTTCCTCCAGACGTGTGTGTGATCTGAGTGTGTGTGTCTCTGCAGTGGCCCATACGGCACGGGATCGTGGAGGACTGGGATCTGATGGAGAGGTTTATGGAGCAGGTGATCTTCAAGTACCTGAGGGCCGAACCCGAGGACCATTACTTCCTGTTGGTGAGTAACACTCCACCTAATCGCTGATGCTCATGTGATGAGCTTGTGCTTTAGGTGGACACACTAACACACGTGATTGTCCATGTTAATCAGAGTTTTTGTCCTAACCAGCTGACGATAGAGCTGGTAAGTCCCGCCCCTTCCGCTAACCCCACTGGACCTCTGGGTTGAAAAATCGTCAATGCAAGTGAATGTGAGAAAATAATTATTTTCTGGTCCCGTTTGAATTGTGCCATGAATGTGAACATATGTTGTCTGTGAATTTTTTATATAATTTTTCGTGAGAAGAATGCTACAATTTAGCGGGTAGAAGTTTGATACGGTTAGACTTTGTGTGAGAGCACTTTGTGGACTACAACTCTTCGCTGCTTTCGACGGGAATCTGAAGAAAGAACAGCCCATTTGGTTTGAATGATGAAATTTGGGTACAAAACACACAGGCGTCTCGATCTGTCTCCATAGATTATCGCAGCATTAGCACCGTGATTTGACAAGTGGAGGGAAAATGTGTTATGGGGTGACGTCACATAGGCGACATGTAGTCTTTCTCGACATGTAGTCTTTTCCACAACTGCTAGCCGAAGAATCATACCATATACTGTCAAACTCGTAACATGAAAAATTATATAAAAAATTCAGACAACATATGTTCACATTCATGGCACAATTCAAACGGGACCAGAAAATAATTATTTTCTCACATTCACTTGCATTGACGATTTTTCAACCCAGAGGTCCAGCGGGGTTTTACGGATGGGCGGGACTTACCAGCTCTATAGAGACAGAGCGTATTTAGGCCACGCCCACACCAGGGGGGAAAACAATCCAACCGTCTCCGTTGACTTTGCATTGCGAGAAGCTGCCTCCTTGTCATTTGACTTATAACAAAATACAAAACAAAGTCTAAAAGCTGCTATGCGTCAAGGTGTACAGCAAACAAGCTGAAAAACCCAGAAACATGTTTTTATAAGCCGCCGACCCCAAAAAACGAGCATTTAAGGACATATAAGTTGAAACAGGCTGGAACGATTTTGTAAATTGTGGGATCCTGACACTGACACAAGTGGATACAGGCAATAGACCTTATTCACAGCAGCACCATCTTTGATTTTTACATTTTGGATTGTTCTGCTCATGAAACACTAGAAAAATTTCTTTCCAAAAAATTATATAAGCTGTGGAAAATAATCTAGGAGCTTTATACAGCTTTTTACAGCGGATGCCATTGGGAAAACAGCAAGTCTATCCCTCACAGCCTCACTTTCATACCTGTCATGGCGCTGCTCTGAATAAGGTCTATTGAGATGTCTCATTACTATGAGAACTAACATTATGCCCTTGGGGGGAAATGTAATTGGCGACAGGATAGCTTATCTTACAGAAATATAATACATAAAACTGACATTTGGATATTTGACTCACCAGTGACAAAATGTTTAACTTGCTGCACACGTAGTGTATTTTTAGTGCATACTGAGTGTCAGGATCCCACAATTTACCCATTCGTTCCAGCCTGTATGCACTTATATGTCCTTAAATGCTCGTTTTTTGGGGTCGGCGGCTTATAAAAACGTGTTTCTGGGTTTTTCAGCTTGTTTGCTGTACACCTTGTCACATAGCAGCTTTTAGACATTGTTTTGTTTTTTGTTATAAGTCATAAATGACAAGGAGGCAGCATCTCTCAATGCAGAGTCAATGGAGACGGTTGGATTGTTTTCCCCCCCGGTGTGGGTGTGGCCTTCAGATTATGACATGTGTCGCTCTGTCTCTATGCTATATTAGAAAAGTTTTTTTATTTCTGTGAAGTCGTGGCTGGAAAAACAACATGCAAAGTATGGCAATGATAATCTCAGGTGCTGTTTATGTGCGTCATTTAATGTTAAAAGCATCTAATATGATGTTGAATATCAACCTTTTTCGCATCAGATCTTGTAAATAAATTACAGGAAACACAAACGTTCAACTCAGTGTGAACAAACAAGTCGATTCTATGATAAAGATTGTATCCGTGTGCTTGCAGAGAGACTCCGCCCACACACTCTTCTGATTGGTTGTAATTTATAGATTTTGTTGCATCTCGTAATCAAAGAAATGGAAACCATTTCAAATAAAATTACATAGTTACATAGTAACCTCTGATTAACATTGAAAGACACCTTTTATTGCGTAAAGCGTCTGGTTAGAACATGATGTAACTCTACTAGATCTTAATTTAGACCATCGCATCACTTCCTGCTCTTGGTTTCTCTGTTGCAGACTGAACCACCTTTAAACACGCCAGAAAACCGCGAGTACACGGCCGAGATCATGTTTGAGTCCTTTAATGTGCCGGGGCTGTACATCGCTGTGCAGGTATACACACACACACACACACACACACACACACACACACACACACACACTAGAGCTGCATGGATGAATTGAGAATCACAATTTTTTTTGTTTAAAATAGAGATCACGATTCTGAATAAATGACTAAACAAAATAACATGTATTTTAATAGAGGTTCTGAGAAAATGTGAATTGATGAAGTCTATTTTATAAAATATTTAATTAATTTGCAGGAATTATAAAAAAACAAAAAAAAGTTTGACTGAATTATTCAATGACTTTCCTTGCTTCATTACTGAATGAATCAGCTTTTTTGAACAAATCTTTTGAGTGAATGATTCAATGACATAAATTAAAATGTATAGATTTTAAGTCACTTGTCGCCACCTACTGTTGTAACGATGTAATTGATACAATCTTTATTTTGAAGCATCAAGTAACTTTCAAACGGTGATTTACTCTACCCTACCGTAGACATCAGTGTTTATATCCAAACTACAAACTTTTGTGATAATCTGAATGTTTGTAACAGTTTGAAAAGACTTTGTGAAGCTGTTTCATATCTACACATGACAAACTGCTCTCTCTGGATTGTTCGCTTGTCAAAGGTTTAATAGACGGAGCCGACTCGCTGTCATTTAGGAATTAGATCGCGTGGGTGTTTGAATCGAGATCACAATCTTTTTAATGATTAATTGAGCAGCTCTAAAACACACACACAAACGCACACATATCTGTGTTTGGCTGATCGTGTGTGTGTGTGTGTGTTCGTCAGGCTGTTTTGGCTCTGGCAGCATCATGGACGTCTCGGCAGGTCGGGGAGCGAACGCTCACAGGAACCGTCATCGACAGCGGAGACGGAGTTACTCACGTCATTCCAGTGGTACGTGACACACACACACACACACACACACACACACACTACAGAACAATCATTCTGTCAAATGTGCTGTTTTAATTCTGAATGATTCTGTCCACTTGTGGTTTGACTCATGTCAGTCCTGAGAGCTGGAATATAATGTGTACCATTTTTACATTTTATTTTCAAACATTTATTTACACTTAAACATTTTTACATTTCAATCTGGCCATATAAGATGTCTGAAGATGTTGTAATTTCTTTATTATAGTATTATTTTATGGTTGTGTCCTTTAATCTGTTTGAAACATCTGTTCACTTAATATATTTTTATTGTGTATTGTTTTACTGCATTAAAATCTTCAGCGTTCTTTTTGTGATATGGAAAGGTTATTAAACTTGTTTATTAGGAGGACAACACTAACTTAATTCAATACCATGATAAAAGCTTTAGAAATTATAGTGATGCGCTGCAAAAAATGATGTTCTTCCTCAGTGTTTCTGGCTTGTTTTCCAGTACAAATATCTAAACATTCTTAAATCAAGATACATTTACTGGAGAAGCAACATGACTGAAGATATTAAGTCATGTTTACTGAAAAATGTGTCAAAATGAAGTGAGTTTAAAACAAGAAATAATATCAGAAAAATAATTTAGTTTTTCCTTTTAAGTTTATTTTCGCAGATATTTTTACTTGTTTTAAGCATAAACTCACTTAAGTTTGATACATTTTTCAGAAAACTAGAATATCTTCTTTACTGTCTTGATTTAAGAATGTGGAAAACAAGACAGAAATACTGAGGAAGAACATCACTTTTTGCCGCGATTGAAATTTTGATACTGTCACATGATATGCATGTTTTGATGTTTCCTAATGCGTTTTGATCCTGTTGAAGTCGATCTACATGCTCACGGGACTCAGTAGGACAGAGCAGGAAAGTTAAGAAGTCTCTGCTTTGATTGACAGGCGGAGGGATACGTGATCGGCAGCTGCATTAAACACATTCCCATCGCTGGCCGGGACATCACGTATTTCACGCAGCAGTTGCTGAGAGAGAGAGAGGTGGGCATCCCACCGGAGCAGTCGCTGGAGACCGCCAAAGCCGTCAAGGTGAGTGTGTGTGATGATCACAAGAGCGACTCGTCCTCCAGACGCTAGCCTCGTTTACACTGTCAGTGAAATGTGACCCAATTCCGAATTTTTATTCGTTTATTTTCTTTGGCGGAAGCAATACATTCGTTTTTAAATCAATAAACTCCTTTTTAAATCAATAATTCGTGTCAAATCATTTATTTATTTTGTAGGTAGCCATGTAATAAGCGGGATAATGTATAGAGAGGCGGGCGTTATAGCGAATAACAACCCCTTCAGGCTGATTCAAGCCTGTTCCTGTTCAGCCTGTCGGGGTTGTTATTTGCTATAACGACCGCCTCTCTATAACATTACATTATTCCTTACGTAACGCACGCATTTGGATATTTTGAGATCGGTTTCAAGCCTCATTCATATGTGGAAATAAATCAGATATGTGCCAGTGCGACTGTCATGTAAACAGGCAGAGACATTACACCGTGTCCTAACTGCACGCGACAAGCGATAAAAGGTTCTTTTCCATGTTAATCAGAGTGTTTGTCCTATTTTTTATATTTTTCCTATAATTTCGGACCCACTGCTCCTCGTTAAAGCCCAGCCGCCACAATATGCTCCCACCAGTCCTGAGATCTCTCTCGCACACAATAACTCAAACATATGCACAGGCTCCAGTGGATGGCCCTTTTCTTCCTCCTCCAGCTCAAAATCATGATGTTTGGCGAACTTTGCATATCACAGAGATAGCATCAATCATAATTAGCGTTCGTCCATCTGTGCAAGAACCTCCTTTATGCATGCGTGATGTTTCAGATAGTATGGCAAGTGTAAACGCGTGAATTGGATATGGGTCACAATTGAAAGAACGTGTAAACGGCAACATATAGGCAACAAATCATAACTGGGCATTAAAGCACGGGATAAGAGATCTCAGTAAAACTAGCAGAAGTGAACTCGATTTACACACCGCCGTCACTCCTGTCGTCATGTGTGTGTTACGCTGCTTCCTGATATCACGTGCACAAACACATATAACCTATATTTATATATATAAAACAGTTATGTCCGGTCAATCGATGTATTAATTATCTTCAGATTGGATTGTGTTGGTGAAAGGCTCTTATCTAACGCTAAAAGATGTTTCGTGCCTCTAACAAGTGCGTTCGATCTTCTCTCTGATCTGATGGTGTGTGTAAAACACTTGAGCTTTGCCACAGACTCGTCCCAGCGTCTAGAACACAACTGATGCTTTTTCAAGCGTCTCCATACTTGAAAAACTGCGGAAAACTACTTTTAAACAGGAAATGACGGAATAATTACGTACATATTCACAGCGGGTCTATCCGCACGGGATTAGTATCACCTGAGGTCATTTTCCAGACCTTTTTACTGAAGGTAAAAGTCGCCGTAATGTTCACTGACATTGTCCGTGATGATCACTGAGACGCACATTCGGACAGGACTAAAACCACAGAGAAGCTCTGGTGATTATTACTTTACTCCACCTCTCCATGATACACTAGTCCCGTCCGAATAGGGCTTTAGACCTGCGGTGTAGACGAGGCCTCTGAGCGTGTCTTTCTGCTGTGCAGGAGCGCTTCAGTTACGTCTGCCCCGACCTGGTGAAGGAGTTCAGCAAGTACGACACAGACGGGACCAAATGGATCAAGCAGTACACCGGCATCAACGCCATCAGCAAGAAAGAGTTCACCATCGACGTGGGATACGAGCGCTTCCTGGGACCTGAGATCTTCTTTCATCCTGAGGTTTGTACATGCGCACGGACATCTTTCTATTATTGCTATTAAAGACCTATTAAAGGGGTGGTTGATTATGATTTGACTTTTCTAACTTTAGTTAGCGTGTAATGTTGCTGTTTGATCATAAACAACATCTGCTTTTTTGCTTTTCTTTAAATACATTAGCAAAATTTATTAACAGTCGACGTCTAATTCATATGTATTGATGTTAGTACACAAACCAATTTGAGTATATGTATATAATTTATATAATAGTATAATTTGGCCTAGGAAAATTGACACTTTATTCAAATATTATTCAAAATATTTCCTAAGCATATCGCGTAGTTGTGCTTGGAGTCGATTGTTTTATGGGATGATAACACAATGACACAATTTTTATCCAGGCTGTCATACAAAGAAATTATGAACACATGCAGAACCAATGAAATATTAATAACTGATTGTGTTGTAGTCAATGTATGCTTTTTTTGCATTGTAAAATAAAACCTATAGCTTAAGTTTGCCCTTTTTTTGCCAAATAATTTTGTCAGATAAATACATTAACCAAGCTTAGTGTTTTGGTTTCCCTTAATATTTAATTTTTTTTTTAAATTTCTCATATTTTGAAGGTTTAAGGTCATTAAAAACAAATATCCCCTCTGGACATCACGTTTGGCCTTTACTGTATGTACATATTGAGTCTTGAGTGTGTTAAACGTGTTTTGCTGATAAGTCCTCGTCAAGTCATCTTCATTTATATAGCGCTTTTAACAATGTAGGTTGTTTCAAAGCAGCTTTACAGAGATAAGCAGGGTTCCCACGGGTCATGGAATTTCTGGAATGTCATGGAATTTGAAAAGGTCTATTCCAGACATTGAAAGTCAGGGAGTTTTATATATTTTTTGTCCAAGTCATGGAATATCAGGGAATTTAGTTTGTTGCTTTAAATTTTAGTTTCCATTTATCAAAATGTAATTTTTCTATAACGATTTTTTTATCGCGCTGTTTCACACATCTTTCTACGGAGCCCCTGAGGGGACCTTTGCAAAAATAATAATACGGACTTTGATTTGATTGTCTGCTATATATTTGCTTCTCATTTATTAAATACAGGCAATTGGTTGATGAAAAATATATTAAAATTAAGATTCAATTTATAGAAAATGAAATTCACTTTAAAGAAAGGCTTTCTACAAAACAGAACAGCTCGGTGCTCCGCAAAACAGCAGCCTGTTTTGCCGTTCATTATAGGTCATGGAAATTCATCTTTTTAGTCAGTGAAAGTCAGGGAAAAGTCAGGGAATTTGACATTTGGTTTAGAGTGGGAACCCTGGATAAGCGTATAATTTAAGGTAACAGAGATTGTTTTGGCTTTATAGCCGAGTTAAGTTATTTTCCATCTAAAGTTAGTTTTGATTGATTTGCTTCCGTCGCAACGATGTCGAATGTTTGCCCCAGCCTGTTTAATTAAGTCAAATCTCAGGTACATTCCTTACATATTTTGGGGGGTTGTTCATTTTGTTTGTGCAGTTCTGCAAAAATGTCTTATCATGTCTTATCATGGATATTAAAAATATTCCACAAACCGCACGCTCACACACTCTTGTTTCCTCTTCCAGTTCGCTAATCCAGACTTCACCCAGCCGATCTCTGAGGTGGTCGACGAGGTCATTCAGAACTGTCCCATCGACGTGCGCCGTCCGCTCTATAAGGTCAGTAATGCTGCTCTGCGCTGAAGGAACAGGGTTTCTACTGCTCTTAAAAAGCCTTCCACAATTCCACAGTTTAAGGCCTTAAAAAGGTCAGAGCAGAAAGTCTTGAATTCATAAAATCATGCATTAAACTGCAAAAAAATAAAATAAAATTAGTTGTGTTCTAGTACAAATATCTAAATTTGAGAAACAAAATGACTGCAAAAATTTGCTTTTGCTTAAAACAAGAACAATCTGCCAATGGGGTCAGAGTTTTTTCCCTTTTGAATTAAGATTATTTTTCTGACCCCTTGTTTAAACAAAGTTTTCATGATTTTTTTCAAAAAGCGACTTCATATCTTCAGTCATTTTGCTTCTCCAGTAAATGTATCTTGACTTAAGAATGTTTAGATATTTGTACTGGAAAACAAGACAGAAATACCAAGAAAGAACATGATTTTTTTTTTTTATTAAAAATTAAAAAATGTAAATCTGTTGTAAGTTGTATTTTCAAACTCTAAAGTGTTGCTAATACAACTCAGCTGTGTTTCTTCCTAGAGATTTACATTTAGAGAACATATTGATGTATTATGTTCTATTCAAGTTATTCCTTCAAATTGATTTAATTAGTCTTAAAAAGGTCTTTATAAAGTCTTAAATCTACCGTTATAAAACCTGCAAAAAAACTCTGATTTTGACATTGTGTTCCCTTCACTTTATTCTTTAAATGTTCTTTACTTGGTCTAAAAAAGGTATCTATAGACCTTTAAATCTATCATCACACTGCAAAATAATGTTCTTCCTCAGTGTTTCTGTCTTGTTTTCCAGTACAGATATCTAAACATTCTTAAATCAAGATACATTTACTGGAGAAGCAAAATTACTGAAGATAATAAGTCTTGTTTTCTATAAAAAAAAAAAAAATCATCAATATAATCATC